>NC_092341.1:203916428-204523214 GCF_046630445.1 Rutidosis leptorrhynchoides | reverse complement strand
ATATAAAAAAAAAAATTATTTTTAGTTTTATTACCTTTAGATTTTTAGAATATAGTCGCAACTTTTAGTATTAAGTTTATTTTTGGCGTAGTTATTTTTTTATTTCTAGATTTTTAGGCTTTGCCGTAAAATCCCTTAAGTGCTTATTCCTTAGACTAAGATTTAGGTGCTTTAGAATTTTGCGACGCCATTTTTCGCGCTACTTTCTTATTTTTATTTTTCGACGCCTATTTTTCAATTTTTTTCGTTTTTCGACACTTTTCGACGCACACTCTTTTTCTCGCTTATTTCTCGCCATTCTAGTTTTTAGGACTTAGAATTTTTTCTACTTCTTCTCTAAATTTCTTAAAATTACGAAAATTTATTTTAAGTGGTTAAATTGATAGACATCAAAATTTTCTGGTTCGTAGTAATAGTTGGATTTGTACGTGGACCGGGTTATTGGAGCCAAACAGTACTCAATTATATTGAGACCAAACGAATCCTGCCCCTCTGCTGCATCTTTTGGCTATTCGAAACGTGGGCAAAATCAGAAAAGTCTATTGATTGGATAACTTATATAATTTTTCTTTCTTTTTTAAAAACTAATAGGATATTCAGTGAATGCACCGAGCAAGACGTTCGCCGCCGGTCATACGTTCACCACCTGTAACTCGATCAAGACATCGTTTAACGAATATCGCCGCCGTTGATTTTTCTTTAGAATCGTCATCTAGTCGAACAAGAACTCCAACTCAAATTTCCGATAATCCATCTTTTGAACCCGACTTCACAATTAAGAACCCGGAGCATATTCAAGGACAATTCCAAGATCCTGAACCACTAATTATTCCTCCTGAGCCACAAACCATTAAATCAGAATCCTCTAGTGATTCGTATTCAACAAATTCAATTATGGAAGTAACGGAACCTCTAAGTATGGAAGATCGAATGAGAGCCACACGCACGGGCCAAGGTCACGCCATTATTAAGCCAAAAGTTAATGCGCCGGATTATGAAATCAAAGGACAAATTCTACACATGGTAACTAACCAATGCCAATTCAGTGGTGCACCGAATGAAGATCCTAACGAACACCTTCGTACGTTTAAAAGAATTTGTACACTATTCAAAATCCGAGAAGTGGAAGATGAGCAGATCTATCTCATGTTGTTTCCCTGGACTTTAAAGGGAGAAGCCAAAGATTGGTTAGAATCGTTACCTGAAGGGGCGATTGACACATGGGATGTTTTAGTTGAAAAATTTCTTAAACGATTCTTTCCGGCATCCAAAGCCGTGAGACTTCAAGGAGAAATTGTTACGTTCGCGCAAAATCCAAATGAAACATTATATGAGGCGTGGACAAGATTCGGAAGGATGTTGAGAGGATGTCCTCAACACGGATTAGATACTTTTCAAATAGTACAAATCTTCTATAAAGGCGTAGACATCGCCACACGAAAAGACATCGACATAACCGCTGGTGGATCCATTATGAAGAAAACCGCAACTGAAGCTTACAAAATTATTGATAACACAGCCTCCCACTCGCATGAGTGGCACCAAGAAAAAGATATCTTTCGATCATCTAAAGCGGCTAGAGCTGATTCTAGCCATGACTTTGATTCTGTTTCCGCAAAAATAGATGCTTTCGAAAGACGAATGGAAAAGATGAATAAAGATATTCACGCAATACGAATCAGTTGTGAGCAATGCGGTGGACCACACTTATTGAAAGATTGTCACATTGAACCAACGATGGAACAACGAGAGAATGTTTTCTATATGAACCAAAGGCCGGGAAATAATTATCAAAATAATTATCAACCGCCAAGGCTAAACTTAAATCGAAATCAAAACATTCTTTACAATCCAAAAGGACCCGAAAATAACTGGTATAACCAACAAGGTCCGAATAACCAACCGACTCAAAACAACACTTTCAATCAACAAAGACCTAGCTTGTATAAACCACCACAACAACCCGAAGAGAAAAAGCCAAATCTAGAAGAAATGATGGCAAAGCTGATTGAATCTCAAACACAATTCATTACATCTCAAACCCAAACGAACGAGAGGTTTGATCAGTCATTAAGAACTCAACAAGCTTCCATTTTGAATCTTGAAAAACACGTAGGTACTCTTGCTAGCATGATGAGTGAGAGGGAACAAGGAAAGCTACCGAGTAATACTGAAGTAAATCCTCGGAAAGAGAATATTAATATGGTGTCAACAAATTCTGAAAAACCAGCTCCAGAAGATGGGAAGGTTTTAGATGTGAGTAACAATGAAGAAGTTACACCACCACCACCACCCGAGTATGTAAAGCCAGTGGTGACACCATACAAACCACCCATCCCGTTTCCAAGAAAAGGAGTTGAGTATGAGCAAGTAATAAGTAATAAAGATTGTGATACTTCTGGAAAGAAGAAGAAGAAAAAGAATAAGAAAGTACAAGAAACAAAAGCCGTAGAAGTAAACCCGGTGAATACAGTTCCACCAAAACCTCCACCTAAGGTAGGTGATCCGGGTGAATTTATTGTTCCTTGTCTACTTAGTGATTGTGTCATGTATGATGCACTAGCAGATTTAGGTGCGAGTGTAAGTGTTATGCCTCTTTCCTTATATAATAGATTAGGTGTAGGTAAGTTAAGTCCAACGGATATGAGTGTTCGACTCTTTGATCAAACCATTAAGCACCCAGTTGGAATTGCTGACAACCTACCCATTCAAGTAGGCAATTTAACCTTTCTAGTCGAATTCATTGTCATTGACATAGAAGAGGACCCAAACATTCCTCTAATTTTAGGTCGACCATTCTTAGCGTCCACCGGGGCGTTATTTGATGTAGGAAATGGAAGAATGACACTTAAAAGTGGTGACAAATCGATCACCTTTATGATTCGAAAGTCTAAATCTCCACCAGCCAAAACCGTTGAACCAGTAAAAACAATTGGTAAGAACCATGTGCTTTTACCAACTCCAACGGTAGTGCTTAATAATAATAAAACGCCTAAGTGTGGGGAAAATGAAGTAACACCTAATGATGACATGATAACAAAGAACCCCGTTATTGATACGAAATTAAATGACCCCATTATTAACAGTTCAATGAAGAAACTTTTTAAACGGGCTATTGATGCTAGAAGTAAGGGGAACTTTAAGTTATGTAACCGGTTAGTATCCAATCTGTCGCCTAAAGAAAGGGCGAAGCTAGTTGAATTATGGGATATTACGGAAGAAGCCGGGCACTGGCTTAAAGAAAAAGTCACAGATAGGCAAGTTGATTATGGACCAAGAGAAATTGACAATGAAGTTAATCACAATTTCAACACCACAGCTACCTAAGTGTGGGGAGATTCGAATGTTCTAAAAAGATAATGCTGTCTAAAGTTATTTGTTCTGTTCTCGTGTAGTTCCGAGAATGGAATTCGATTGGTCTTTTCCGCTAGCAGACACTAAAGAACTAGTTTTCTCCCCCCATTCTGATTTTTTTTTTATTTTGTAGGTTTTATATGAAATTAATATGCTTTTTAAATTTAAGTTTTGTGTGAATTTAAAAACAAAATTTACTTTATTTCATTAAGTAAAAAAATGATTTCTAAAATTCGTCGTGAGTTGAAGATTAGGTAGTTGAACCGAAATTGCTTTACCCGAGGGCGGGACGAAAAATTTTGTTATCATTATTTTTAATTTTATTGATTTAAAGTATGCCAAAAAAAAATACTATGTTTTATAAATTTTTGAACGTGGGGTTATATACCAAACTTCAAATATATATATATATGTTTGTATTTTATCTTATGTACAAAACAGGGTAAAACAACGCACTTTCAAAGACTGTCATTAAAGTTCAGCAAAAGGTACTAATTTTGACGACAAGACGCAAAACAACAAATATGATATAACAAATGAAGGAATGAACGATGAGGCGCCATCTATCATTCGACGAGCTTTGTAATTACAAACTCGGTATTTTTAATCACTTTTCTACGCTAATCACCCTCATGAATTTAAATTATAGTCTGATTTCATGCAAATGAGGGCAATGCATGATCTTAAGTGTGGGGAAGGGTTATAAATTCTCTCAGGTTTATACTTGGTTTATTTGCCAAATTTTGTGAAAATTTGAAAAAATTTCAATTAAATGAAGTCAAAATCATGTTTATACATATTTATGAACGGTGAAAACTAGGTGATAATACCGAAATTATCGTTACATCGGAAAGGACATAAATTGAGAAACAACCTAAAATGCTTGAATTCATTTAAAATGGAATAAAGGAGAATAAAAAGGCAAAGAAAGAAACTAAGTGTGGGGAGAATGTACCAAGTTATTCAATTAAAAACTATCTATCACATATCTTTGTACAAGATTATTGCAGGTACTTTTGTTTTGGATGATACTAATCAGTTTTACCCGGTTTACTGTAATATATTTGAAAGAAAGATGGATCTACACGATGAATCAATTCCATCATTAAAAGGAAGTAAAGTCTTCCGAAAAAGACACGCGCTTCTTGATTTAGGTCAAGAAGTTGTCGTCCAGACCAGCTGTAGGTTGACGAAAAATCTAGAAAAGTCATCTCTAAAATCAGCAGGAAATCCACGAACCTCAGCATCAAACAGGGTCGCCAAGTGGTCAGATTTATCCTAACCATGAGAAGGATTTATCTCGTACAATGGGGAGGCACCGTGCAAATTAGCTTGATAAGACTAATGAATCAGATCCCCATAAAGGATAATCTCCTTAAAGATTAAAAATCAGCTTTTAAGACTGATATTACTCAATCCTTGAGATTGACCTTAAAGATTGAGAATTCAAACTCATGGAATTCAATGATATCTAAACTCGAGCTTGAACGAGAAAATATTTTGATCAAAAATACAAACCGATTTGTTTTCTGAAAACCCATTTTCAATGCGTTCATTACCATTGAACGTAAAATCCTAGGAATTCACCTGGAATTCATTAGGTCACCTGAACCAAATCGGGTGTCAACCGTAAGAACGGTGGTTGCATAGCATGGTCGGAGACAGGACCTTGTGCCAGACCGAAAAATCATAGGATGATCTTTACTATCGCTCCTACCAAGGATAATTATATCATCCGACACGTTAAAAGACCATAATCAAATGCATGTCACGGGACATTGCCTTAACAGTTTCTTGTTCATCGCTTTCCTTTAAAACCGGACGGTAGTTTACCGAAAGGTAATATACGGAACAAGTAAACTGGATGTGTGCTTTCCGATACCGGGATAGCAGTGGATTACACGAACCTAAATGTTTTTAGCCAAAATATTGATCCACAAATATATTTTGCAACACCAATGGTGGATCAAATCAGAAAACTTATCTAGGGTAAAAGCTAGATTGAATTTTCAAAAGATCAAATGTTTTCATAAAGATCCTATTTCCTAAAGGATCTAAATTTTTATAGTCATGTGGGACTGTAAACCGCCTTTCAAATGTGCACTTTGCTTTGGAAACCGAAAGTAAATCGGCTATTTGATTGCAAGTGTCGTTGACCTAAACCCAAGGCAACTGTGGATGACACACCCACCTTTAACCATCATTACTGTCATTGTTTATACCGCTATATCAAAATCACTGATGTACAAAATGTGATGAATAAAAAAGTGATTCATGTATGTTTTTATTTCAAGTTCTGTATTGCTTGAGGACAAGCAACGCTCAAGTGTGGGGATATTTGATAGTGTTCCAAATGAACATATATTTAGTAGCAATATCGTTCCAATATGTAAAGTTTTTAAATGTAATTTCCTTATTTTTAGTTTTAATAGTTAAATAAATAAGTGCAAAGACGAAAGACGCAAATCGCTCGAAAATGAAGATTTAAAGACAAAAACGAAGATTTGAAAGACCAAAACGTCCAAAAAGCTCAAATGTACAAGATACAATTCAAAAGGTTCAATTTATTGATGAAGAACGTCTAAAAATGACAAGAGTACAAGTTACAAAACGCAAAGTACAAGATATAAAATTGTACGGAAGGACGTTCGAAAATCCGGAACCGGGGCATGAACCAACTTTCAGCGCTCGACGCAACGGTGTAAAAATTACGAGTCAACTATGCACAAGAATAAAATATAATATTTAAATAATTCATAATAAGAATAATATTAAATAATAAAAAGTTGTTAATTGAGCATAGTTCAGGGGTCGTAAATGAAAATTCAATTTCTAATTTCGCCTATAAAAGGCTATGTAACGATCGAATGAAGGGAGGACTTTTCTATCCTTTTTTTTATCTATATATCGATCAATATCTATATTCTATATCTCTATCATAATGTTAATGTAATCAGATATAACAATAATCTTAATTTTAATTTTAAATTATGATAATAATAAGATTTATGATAGAGATCGTTTGAGTGTGTAAGTCGAAATTCTGTCCGTGTAACGCTACGCTATTTTTAATCATTGTAAGTTATGTTCAACCTTTTTACATTAATGTCTCGTAGCTAAGTTATTATTATGCTTATTTAATCCGAAGTAATCATGATGTTAGGCTAATTACTAAAATTGGGTAATTGGGCTTTGTACCATAATAAGGGTTTGGGCAAAAGACCGACACTTGTGGAAATTGGACTATTGACTATTAATAGATGGGGGGTATTGTCTAATTGAGTGACAACTCATTGGAGTCTGTCGAACCTATCTTCAAATTAATTATCCTAATAATTAATAATGATTATGGTTGTCCTATTTAGCGACGTTCATATGGAATCTATTATAATCATTTAATTAATTATTCGGGTTGGGTAATTGATTATTCAAACTGATCAAGTGGGTAAATTAATATTCATATCTAATCAAAACAGGGGTGGATTACATACAGTGATAACTGGTGTAATTGTTGACAGAAGTGATAACTGCGTCACAGTTTAAATCCTTAATTAGTTGGAATATTTGACTTCGGGTATAAGGGTAATTTGACGAGGACACTCGCACTTTATATTTATGACCGATGAACTATTTTGGACAAAAACCACATAGGTTTCAAATAATCCAGGACAAAGGACAATTAACCCATTGGACAATTAATTAAAATCAAAAAGTCAAACATCATGGTTACGGAAGTTTAAATAAGCATAATTGTTTTATTGTATTTTTCATCGCACTTTTATTTTCTGTCATTTTATTTTCTGTCATTTTATTTATCGCAATTTATTTTACGCACTTTAATTTTTGTCATTTATTTTTACGCTTAAAATCGACAAACCGGTCATTAAACGGTAAAACCCCCATTTTATAATAATACTACTACTTATTTATATATATATTTTTACAAATAAACTTAATAATATAGCGTTAACTTCACCAGCTCCCTGTGGAACGAACCGGACTTACTAAAAACTACACTACTCTACGATTAGGTACACTGCCTATAAGTGTTGTAGCAAGGTTTAGGTATATCCACTCGATAAATAAATAAATAAAACTTGTGTAATATTTCTATTTTGTAGTAAAAATTAATACTATTTCGTACCCTCACGCTACATCATCACTATTGTTGGTTCGTATTCATTAGCCATGAGTGTAGCTAACATTTCAGCTTCATCAATTGGTTCAGTTTCTTCTCCTAAAGAGCATTCTCCTGTTCCTTGTAATTCTGGAAATTCTTGTAACAATTCTGCATGTGAATCTATAGTTTGAACATAATAACATGTATCATCTGCAGATTGTGGTTGTTGCATGGCTCTAGCAACAGAAAAGGTAACACTCTCATCCTCTATACTTAGGGTCAGTTTCTTACCGAACACGCCTATTATTGCTTTAGATGTGTTTAAGAATGGTCTTCCTAATATGAGAGGAACTCGAGAATCTTCTTCCATGTCCAGAATAACAAAATCTACTAGAAATACTAAAGTACCAACTTTAACTAGCATGTTCTCCATTATCCCTCTAGGATATTTTACTGATCGATCGGCTAGTTGTATGCTTATTCTTGTTGGTTTCAATTCTCCGAGGTCTAGTTTAGCGTATAGTGAATATGTCATTAAATTTATACTAGTACCTAAATCTGCCAATGCTTCTATTGAACTAAGACTACCCAGAAAATATGGAATTGTGAAACTTCCTGGAACTGATAATTTTTCTGGTATCTTATTCAACAGCACTGCAGAACAATTTGCATTCATAGTAACAGCCGAGAGTTCTTCTATTTTCTTTCTATTTGTGATTAGATCTTTCAGGAATTTAGCATATCTAGGCATTCCTGAAATCACATCAATGAAAGGAAAATTGACATTTAATTGTTTAAACATATCCAAGAATTTGGATTGCTCGGCTTCAAGTCTTTCTTTTCTCATTTTACTTGGATAAGGAAGTGGTGGTTGGTATGGTTTAACATAAGGTTTAGCCTTAACTGTGTTATCTTCATTAACCTTTTCAACTACCGGTTCTGTTTCCTTCTCTTGATCAGATTGTGGTGCTTGTGGAGTAGGAATAGAGTCATCAGAAATTATAGGTATTTCAGGTGGTTTAAGTGTAATACCACTTCTTGTGGTAATAGCTTTGGCTGTTTCATTCCGGGGGTTAGCATTTGTATCGCTAGGTAGACTCCCCGGTTTTCTTTCACCTATCAACCTTGCTAGGTTGCTCACTTCTTGTTCCAAATTTTGAATCGAAGCTTGTTGATTTCTAAATGCTTGAGCATTTTGTTCATTGGTTTGTTTTTGAGATGTGAAAAATTGAGTTTGAGATTCAACTAGCTTCGACATCATGTCTTCTAAATTTGGCTTTTTATCATCAGTTTGTGGTGGTTTATTTGGAAAAATAGGTCTTTGTTGATTGTAAGTATTGTTAGATACTTGTTGATTGCTAGGACCTTGTTGGTTGTTGTATGGAACATTTTGGTTATAATTCTGATTTTGATTGTAGTTTGGTCTTGGCGGTTGATAATTATTCTGATAATTATTTCCAGGCCTTTGGTTTATGTATGAAACATTCTCTCTTTGTTCCATTGTTTGTTCAATACTGAAACAATCTTTTGTCAAATGTGGTCCTCCACACTGTTCACAACTAATTCGTATTGCGTGAATATCTTTAGTCATCTTTTCCATTCGTCTCTCGAAAGCATCTAACTTTGCAGAAATGGAATCAAAGTCATGGCTAGAATTGGCTCTAGCCGCTTTAGATGATCTAACGATGTCTTTTTCTTGATGCCACTCATGTGAGTGGGAAGCAGTGTTATCAATAATTTTGTAAGCTTCAGTTGCGGTTTTCTTCATAATGAAACCACCAGCTGCTATGTCGATGTCTTTTCGTGTAGTAATGTCGCATCCTTGGTAGAATATTTGTACTATTTGATAAGTCTCTAAACCATGTTGAGGACATCCTCTTAACAACTTTCCAAATCTTGTCCACACCTCATATAACGTTTCATTTGGTTTTTGTGTGAACGTAACAATTTCTCCTTGAAGTCTCACGGCTTTAGATGCCGAAAAGAATTGTTTAAGAAAATTTTCAACTAAAACATCCCATGAATCAATCGCCCCTTCAGGTAATGATTCTAACCAATCTTTAGCTTCTCCCTTTAAAGTCCATGAAAATAACATGAGATATATCTGTTCATCCTCAACTTCTCTGATCTTAAATAGAGTACAAGTCCTATTAAAAGTTCGAAGATGTTCATTTGGATCTTCCTTCGGTGCACCACTAAATTGGCAATGATTAGTTACCATGTGTAGGATTTGTCCTTTGATTTCATAATCTGGCGCATTAATGTCTGGTTGAGTAATTGCGTGACCTTGGCCAGTGCGTTTAGCCCTCATTCGATCTTCCATACTTAAAGTAACCAGATTTTCCATGATTGAAATTGTTGAATCTGAATCACTAGAGAATTCTGATTTAATGGTTTCTTCCTTGACAATCTCTGGATGAGTGATTTGTGGTTCAGGAGGAATGATTAGTAGTTTAGGATCTCTGAATTGTCCCTGAATATCCTCCGGATTCTCAATTGTGAGGTCGGGTTCAAAAAATAGATTATCGGAAATTTGAATTGGAGTACTTGGTCGACTAGATGACGATTCTAAAGAAAAGTCAATGGCAACAATGTTGGTTAGATTTCTTGATCGAGTTACAGGTGGTGAACGTATGAAAGGTGGTGAACGTTTTGCTCGGTGCATTCACTGAATATCCTATTAGTTATAAAGGATAAAAATTTATATAAGTTATCAAATTAATAGACTTTTCTGATTTTGCCCACGTTTCGAATAGCCAATAGATGCAGCAGGTAGCCAGGACCCTTTAAATCGGAAGCCCACAACTTGCCACTAAAAAATCCAACTATTACTACGAATCAGAAAATTTTGGATGTCTATTAATTTAACCGCTTAAAATAATTTTTCGTCGAAATTTAAAGAAGATAAAATCTATGTCCTAAAAACTAGAGCGTCGAAATGAAAAAGAAAAAGCGCGTCGAAAAATAAAGGTCGAAAAATAAGCGTCGAAAAACAAAGGTCGAAAAATAATAATAAGAAAGTAGCGCGTCGAAACTTAAAGAGTACTAAAATTTATAAACAGCGTCGCAAAATTCTAAAGCACCTAAATCTTAGTCTTAAAGAAAAAGTACTTAAGGGATTTTACGGCAAAGCCTAAAAATCTAGAAATAAAAATAACTACGGCAAAAATACTAAACTTAAAACTAATTACGAACGATAAAATATACAATATACGAATAAACAATTAAAAAGATACAAAATTTAAAAACTAAAGTTATAACAACAATACAATTTTTATAAAAATATTATTTTTATATTATTATTTTATAAAAGTATTAATTTTATAAATTAATAAAACTAATTAAAACTTAAAATTACAAATTTAATTAAACAAAAACTAATTAATATTAAATATAAACCCTAATTATAATTAATAATAATTATAACCCTAATTTCGCAATTAATGCACGTACTAGGTTGGCCTGTCACAGCATCTCCGCGAGTGCGGATTTTAGCTGCCCAATAACTCCGCGAGTGCGGAGGATGCAGGCTCAGATGAGGTGCAGGCTCAAATTACGCAGGTTCAGTTTTAATATATTTTATTTTTAAATTTTAATTTTTTTTTTTTTTTTTTAGAAAAATAGCGTTTCGCTTCGGCGATCCCCGGCAGCGGCGCCAAAAATACTTGATGTTTAAGCGAAGGGGTACTAAATACAATTAATTTTACTACGAAATACTATTAAATACGATACAATTTTACACAAGTTATTTATTTATTATTAGAGTGGATATACCTAAACCTTGCTACAACACTATATGCAGTGTACCTAATCGTACAGTAGTGTAGTGTTTAGTAAGTTCGGTTCGTTCACAGGGAACTAGCCAAGTTTAATGCTATATTTTATATAACTATATTTGTGTATATATATATATATATATATATATATATATATATATATATATATATATATATATATATATATATATATATATATATATATATATATATATATATATATATATATAGTGGTAGGATCAAGAGGGAAGTAACCATTCGGGGGGAAGCAAAAACTTTTTTTTTTCGTTTTTTGAAAAAACTTTGTTCACGAACATTATAGATGAGATGAAAATATGAACATTTAGTAGAGACACTTTGTGATAAATGTTTTTATTTTGGCGGGAAAACGCTCGAAGAAGTAATATATAACAATTATCGTGTTTTTCGAGCGTATTTTGAGGTTTTAGCTATTGAGGTTTAGATATTAGGGTTTATATATTATGGTTTATAGGGTTTAGATATTAGGGTTTAGAAATTTATGGTTTAGGGTTTAGATTTAGGGTTTAGATTTAGGATTTAGATTGAGTTTTTAACACGAACGGTTTAGAGTTTAGGGTTTAGGGTTTAGGGTTTGGTGTTTTGGGTTTATGGAAAAAACCCAAAACACCAAACCCTAAACTCTAAATCGGAATAAATTTTAGTTCACAAAACATGGAAAAAAAAACGTTCATATTCTTCACGAACAATATTAAATTGAATGTTATTTTTGTCGATCGTTTTCCCGCCTAAATAATAACATTCATCACGAAGTGTCTCTTCTAAATGTTCATATTTTCGTGTGATCTTGATATCGGAAAAAAAAATTCAAAAAAAACGAAAAAAACTAAATTTTGCTTCCCCCCCGCTTCCCCCCGATTGGTTACTTCCCCATTGATCCTGCCCATATATATATATATATATATATATATATATATATATATATATATATATATATATATATATATATATATATATATATATATATATATATATATATATATAAGTATTATTATTATTATTATAAAAAGGGTTTTTACCGTTTAATGACCGATTTGTCGATTTTAAAACTTAAGTCACAATTAAAACCTAATGCAAAATATTAAAAATAAATATAACTTAATTTAAAGCGTAAAGTAAATGACGATAATTAAAGTGCGATAAATAAAATGACGATAAATAAAATTGTGATAATTAAAAGTACGATAATTAAAAGTGCGATGAGATATAAAATAAAGGAATTATGCTTATTTAAACTTCCGTAATCATGATGTTTGACGTGTTGATTTTAGTTTATTACCATGGGTTAATTGTCCTTTGTCCTGGATTATTCGATATGTCCATACGATTTTTATCCATAACAGTCCATTGGTCATAAATATAAAGTGCGAGTGTCCTCGTCAAATTATCCTTATATCTAAAGTCAAATATTCCAACAAATTGGGGACTTAAACTATAACAAGGTTTTAATACTTTGTTAATAATTACACCAATTTTCCTTGTATGTAATTCACCCCTGTTTTAATGAGTCCATTGACTATTAATCTATTCCCGTGTCTGGTTAAATGAACGATTATTAGTACTTATAAATATCCCGCCCATCGTGTCTGATCGAGTGCATGTGGTTATTTATAGGTACGTCCAATTGTAAATCTTTATATTAAATTAACGAACTATCATTCAATTAAACAAATATAAAGCCCATTAATAGCCCATAGTCTAATTTCCACAATTGTCGGTCTTTTGTCCAAATCCCAATTATGGTACAAAACCCAATTACCCAATCTTAATATTTAGTCCAACATCATGATTACTTCGGCTTAAATAAGCATAATAATAACTTAGCTATGATACATTAATTTAAAAAGGTTGAACATAACTTACAATGATTATTAATAGCGTAGCGTTACACGGACAGAGTTTCGACTTACAAACTTAAAACAATCGCTAACATAACCTTATTATTATTAATCTTAAATTAAAATTAAAATTATAAATATAAATATATATATTGAGAGAGTAAGAGATTAGAAAAAGGTGTAATCGATCGAGCAGAATTCGTTGCCTTTTATAGGCCCACGTTGAACTGTATATCTCCGTGAGTGCGGCATTTTTCTACTTCATAGCTCCACAGTCGCGGAGCTTTGGATTCCAGCTCATCTCTTTAAGTTAAACGTGGGCTGCTTATAATTATAATATATAATAATATATATAATTAATTATATATTATATTTTATTCTTGTGCATAGTTGACTTGTAATTTTTTGTCCGTTGCGTCGCACGTTGATAGTTGGTTCATGTCTCGGTTCCGGATTTTCTAACGCCTTTTCGTACGATTTAATATCTTGTACTTTGAGTTTCACGGCTTGTACTCTTGTTATTTTTAGACGTTTCTCATCAATAATATGAACCACTTGGATTGTACTTTGTACTTTTTAGCTTTTAGGTCATTTGCGTCTTCAATTCGTCGAATCTGTCTTTTGTCTTCACCTTTTAATATTTAAATGAATATCACTTGTAAATAGAACAATTGCAACCAAAAGCTTATCTTTCTTGAAGGATCATGCTATGAAATATATGTTCGTTGTTAGCATTATCAGTAGCCGATGCCTTAAGTCGAAAAGAAAGAGCGGTGCCTCTTCGTGTCCTAGCTTTAAACATCACCATCCACACCAATCTCAATAACCAAATTCGCGTAGCCCAAGACGAGGCTCTCAAGGATGAAAACATCTCTCTCGAATGCTTGAACGTCCTCACCTCTCGATTCGAAGTTAAGGAGACCGGACTCCGATATTTCGCCGGAAGAATTTGGGTGCCTAGTTATGGGGACTTGCGAAGCCTTATTCTAGACGAAGCCCATAAGTCAAGGTATTCGATTCACCCCGGTGCCAATAAGATGTACCACGACCTCAAGGAACAATATTGGTGGCCGAACATTAAAAGGGACGTTGCTACTTATGTTGGAAAGTGCCTAACTTGCTCCAAAGTCAAAGCCGAACATCAAAGGCCATCCGAACTACTTCAACAACCCGAAATCCCGCAGTGGAAGTGGGAAAGAATAACGATGGATTTTATCACGAAACTACCACGAACGGCGAGCGGTTATGATACTATTTGGGTTATTGTAGACCGTCTCACCAAATCCGCCCACTTCCTAGCCATGATGGAACCGACAAAATGAAAAAACTTGCACAAATTTACATTAAAGAGATCGTAGCCCGTCACGGTGTACCTTTGTCAATTATTTCCGACCGAGATGGCCGTTTTTTTCTAGATTTTGGCGTACTTTACAAAAAGCATTGGGAACACGATTAGACATGAGCACCGCATATCATCCACCAACCGATGGACAAAGCGAACGCACAATTCAAACTTTGGAAGACATTCTACGAGCTTGCGTTATCGACTTTGGAAAATCTTGGGACAAGCTCTTGTCTCTCGCCGAATTCTCTTACAACAATAGTTACCACGCGAGTATCAACGCCGCACCTTTCGAAGCCTTATATGGTCGCAAATGTCATTCACCTCTTTTTTAGGCCGAAGTAGGCGACACACAAATCACCGGACCTGAACTCATTCATGAAACAACCGAGAAGATCGTTCAAATCTGAGATATGCTTAGGACGGCCCGTAATCGTCAAAAGAGCTATACCGACATTAGACGCAACGATCTTGAATTCCAAGTCGGTGACCGCGTAATGTTAAAAGTTGCACCTTGAAAAGGTGTAATTCGTTTCGGGAAACGCGAGAAGCTAAATCCGCGATATATTGGTCCTTTCGAAATCTTGGAGCGTGTTGGTTTCGTTGCTTATCGTTTAGATCTTCCGCCTCAACTGAGCTCTGTCCATCCTACTTTCCATGTATCAAATTTGAAGAAGTGTCTTGCTGAACTCGAACTCGTTATCCCTCTCGAGGAGCTTACTATTGATGACAAACTTCATTTTATGGAAAAACATGTTGAAATTGTGGACCACTCCGTCAAAACGCTAAAACAAAGCCGAATTCCGATTGTCAAAGTCCGTTGGAACGCCAAGAGAGGACCCGAGTTTACTTGGGAAAGGCAAGATCAAATGAAAAAGAAGTACCCTCATTTATTCGTGGATTTGGAAACGCAAGATCTCGAGAAAGAAACAACGACTACTACGTCTACTTAAATTTCGGGACGAAATTTCTTTTAAGGAGTAGGTAATGTAACATCCCGTCTTTTTCCATTTACTTTCTGTTTAATTATCTTAAAGTCCGTTATATAATTATAACATATTTCATTAATACGCGTTTTTGAAATATCTCGTTTAGGTAATTCACGCACCCGCTTTAAACTTGAGGGACTAAACTTGCCAAGAGGCCAAAGATTTGACTAGGTCAAATGGTCAAACCTTATCTCCACCATTAATTCACCACCTCCTCTTTTGTGATACTTCAACTTTTTCTCTCAAACACCAAATCAAAGAATCATCATCCATTTTGAATCTAGCAAGCGTTCTTCAAAACAAATTACATATTTGGAATCCTTGCAACTTCCTCTTCGAATCCATACCAACTTCATCTCATTTGGGTAACTTTCTAAAAACACTAGATTTTATGCTCTTGATATTTTTGACTTATAAAAGTGTTAGTTAGTGTCTATGGCTCGAGTCTAACATGAATATATGATTTGTATGCTCGATCTTGTTATTTTGGTGAAACTAGCATGAACTTGACATGAGTTTGTTTAATCTTGAGTTTTGGATGATTAAATGTTGTTGTTATGTTAAAGTTCATGTATTAAATGTGTTACTAGCATCACTAGCTCCATTTTGATGTGTAGGTTGATTAAGAATGCTTCACTAACATGATTATTGATTTTGTGATTTTGGTTAGGGTTTGATAGACTTAATTATGAACTTTTGATGCATTAAATGCTTGACAATATTGTTTGTAAGTGTTTAGTTGTATTGTATGCATAATTACCTACGCAACGGCGTATTGAATGTAGGTAGTAAGTTCCCGAGTCATCAAAGTGCGTTTATGAACTTGAATGTAATTAATGATGAACATTTAATGCGGATTTGGTTGTTATAAATGTTGAATTGATTGATGAAATGTGCTTAGTTGTTTTCCTCGTCAAAATACCTTCCAACGATATAAGATACATGTTTTGATTGTTTACGGATCATAAATTGTGTTTGTTTGAGTTTTGGTTAGAGACTTGTGAAATTTCAGCAGCTTCAAATTTTCCAGGTGTTTGGACGCCGTCCAGTACTTCATTACTGGACGCCGTCCAGACCATTTGGAAGCCGTCCAAATGAACTGCCAGGGACTGTCCAACTTGGTCATTTTTCGTTTAATTTCAACTATGCTACGCACCTCCGATTAACATGTAACTTGTTCTAACATGCTCATATATGATTATAAAACTCAGAAAAATTGTCCGAGACCCGACCCGAACATGTTGACTTTTTCATTGACTTTGACTTGACCAAAGTTGACTTTTATTCAAAATTAACCGAATACTTATGTAATTGTTCTAACGTGCTTTTATACTTATATCTTGCATGAAACTTGATAATTTGACTCACATGCTATATTAATCGAGTCGTAACGAGCCATAGGACTAACTGAACACTTTGACCGACCGTGTTTACTGATATTGATACAACCTATTTGTTTAGGTCAAGACTAGCATTCGTTTCTTGCACACGTTTACTTGTGAAGTACATTTATATTCGTTCACTCAATGTGAGATCATAGTCCCACTTTTACTCTTTTATACTTATACTTGGGATGAGAAAACATAAACGATTTATACTTTTATACATTGAACACAAGTACGAAAACAAACATTCCACGTACGAGTTAGAACAAAAACCCTCAATTCAATTATCATTAGTTACACTTGTAGGGTGTAAGCGAGTAACTATGTTGTGTGGCCATACGGGTTTGACGAACCCTCATTCGAACGGTTCGCTACCGTTAGCGAATGAAATATAATTTTATCGGTATAGTGTATGTTCTAACACTATAGATTCAATGGTAACGTTCAGTTAAGCTTTGATAATTGGGTGCTCGTGATACAAACAACATCTTTGGAATGCAAACGATTTGAATAATCAACTTATACTAAATCTTGTGGTTCAAATACATACATTTACTAATACACCTATGATTTCACCAACGTTTTTCGTTGACAGTTTTCTATATGTTTTTCTCAGGTCGTTGAACGTTAAGTGATACATGCTTCCGTACACTATTTTGATACTTGCTTGGATGTCGAGTATACATGCATACATGGAGCGTCTTTTGACTTACTTTTGAATTGTGTCGCATAGGTTTCAATTGTACTTAAAATGTTGTAACATAATTAACCGTTGATCTACTTTGTAAACTTTGAACATCTTAACATTTGAAATGAATGCGACATATTTTTTTATTTTTTGGTCAAACGTTGTTTTAAAGACTTATGACCATGTAATGGGACCTAAGTCAATGGCGCCGTCAAATGACGATTTTGTCGGGTGGCTACAGCGATGCCCGTTGCGACGGTTTGGTGACAAGCCCGTCCCGTCTAAAAAAAACCCGTCTAATATGACAGTCAACGGTCAAAATTCGGGTCAAAGTTGAAAAAAATCAGGTCAAAGTGTCCCAAATTCAGAAAAGCCGGAAAGTCGGTACAATCGGTCAAATTTGTCGTATTTTAGTTTGAATTTGCTGTATTATATTAATGGTGATAGCGATTATGGGTACAAATTAGTCAAATAAAGTTTTTGACTTAAAATATTTACACATATGTACATTTATATACTTATATATTTAAAAGTTAACTTTGGTCAACCCCCGTCTCGACCCCCATCTCGACCCCCGTCTCTACCCCTTCTTGAATATCTCGACCTTTTTAGCACTCGACCGTCTCGACTCCGTCTCACGTCTTTTGCAACCTTGGTAGCAGTACATACGCACCAGAATTTTTAATCACTAAATTTTTAGGTTAAAATATTACAATTTATAACTAGACTTATAACTCAAATAATGTTGTTGAACATGTAAACGAGAATTTATAAGTAAGAATAACAAATTAATTAAGCATCAGTTTATAGTTAAGACCACAATTTGTAAAGATCATATATCAGTTTCGTAAGTGGGAACATAAATTCTGTTTAAGTTTATAGGAATATCGTATACGAAACTGAAACGAGTAATTAAAACCCTAACAAATTACTTAAATAATATAATCAGATTATAAACATGTATAATACATAACCAAAATAAAAACGAAAAATTAGAGTGATCTAACTGAATAACCAAAGATAGGATGAACGGGGATTGTATTTGATACAATTCCCTTAAACAGACTCGACGTCTGTTCCCAGGGTACACCGGTCCAAAGCAGCGTACTACCGGACTTGAACACTTTCCTGAAAGGAAACCGGAACGGGGAGATCTTGTTGTGGCTGAGAGGAAACTCTAATCATATAAGAATGCTTATATGACTTTTTGGTGTCTTTTTTTCTACAAACTCTAATAGGCCTTTATTTATAGTGGAAATCAAAGCCTTAGATTTTCTCTCACTTCCAATGTGGGATAATTGCCAAACCTTCTAGATCTAGCATCAAACAAGCTACTTTGATATTCGATATCTCATTCACCTTTAATCCGTTTTGGACACACATTAGTTTATTGTAAAGCCCTCGTCAAGGACTACAAAACCCACTAAATGTTTATTAATACATATCAATTCATCATGTATTAATTAGTGTCCAAATTTAGTGAAAACACACTTGCTTTTTTTTATACCAATTTTTCCAACAATTTACAGTTACAGGTTATATTATCAGTTTCTTTATAATCTGATAATTACAAAAATAGCAAACTATTATCTGATTGAACACTTTTGTATTTGGTAATTTTTAACCTTGTGTATGTGTTTTGTACATTATGCAGGAAAACCTCTCCAAATTTAAATTGCAATAAAAATAAGTGCATATGGTTTAATACAGATGAATGAAGGGCATGAGAGGTTTAAAGATGAATATAAAGAAAACCACTCCAAAGCCATGGATATCTAATTTATATGAATCTTATTGTCTACAGCAGGTTTGATTACTTTATGATTTTCAATATATCTAATTTCACACATACACATAAACGTACACACAGTGATATCAAACTGGTTATACTGGATTTATTACCCGACTCGGTTTGAAGATCATGTTTTGAATTAGAAGTTAAAAGAACTGTATGTATCCAGGTTGACACCCTCTAATGATTATTGTTGTTTCTATAGTAGTTATTGACCTTGATATTTCCATGATGTTGTCGTGAAATTGGGGCAGTTTTGGATATAGCACTCTCTGCTCATATTGATATTATTTGACTTGTGGTGTTTAAAAAGGTCTCACGAGATCTTATTATTAAAAAAATGGGGGGAGTGTGTGAGAGAGAATGTGAGGAAAGAGAAAGTGAGGAATGAATATGGCGGAGCAAGTATGATTCGAGATCGGTACAACGGAAGACTTTAAGATCGTTCAGCTAGGCTTTTAGGAACCCAATTGATATCGTTCATGTTCTTCAACTTTCCGATGAGTTGGAATGTCGAAGATCTCTATAAAATATTCAAACCATTTGTAGATCTACGAGATGTTTACCGTGCCAAAAATGTTTGTGAAACGGCGAACGTTTTTCCTTTGTAAGACTTGGGAACGTTAGTTGCGTTGATCATCTACTGTCAAATCTGGAAAAAATAAAGTTTGATGGTAATGATAATAAAATCTTCCCAGCAAAATAAAGGCCTAATGAATATGATAGATTTGATACAAGGGTTCAAGACGAGTATGCAAGAGTTAGGTTTGAAAACAGGCCCTTTAAACAGAATAGGCACCCTTTTCAACAAACCAAATTTACTGGGGAAAGAGGACAACATAGTAATGCTTTTAGAGATGGGAGAAGATTTAGTAATGTAGCGGGCAAATACCATGATGAATTACGTGACAGACTAAATGGGCGTAAACCAGATTTAAGGGAAAATTAGGTGAGAGAAGGGATGAAACCTTGGGGCCGAAGGTTAAGATGCAGTACCAGAATGATAATGTTAAGTATACGGATGCAAGAACAATCCAAGTGTCAAGATTGTGGGTTAACTGGTAGATCATTAACATGTGAACTCAAAAGCATTGAGCTCTTCTTCAAACTCGAAGAACTTTACATATTGGAGGGATTTGCCAAAGTTTTCAATAAAATATATTGGAGTTATGGAGGTATTAATCGTTTTTGAATCAGATGATGTTGCAAATAAAATCATTGAGAACCCTAACCACTCCATACACAAGTGGTGTAATAGTGTGCGAATCCTAGAAAGTAACTTTCGATCACCAGGCATATTAGTTTGGGTAGATATAAAGGGGGTACCGGTGTTGTATTGGAATGAAGATACATTCATGCGTATTGCTGGTTGGTGGGGAAGAATTCTTTCAATGGAGAATTGTAGTATCAAGAATGGTAACAAAAATATGAGTTATGCCAGTATTCTAATCCATATGAAAAGTAGTACGTCACAAATTGATGGGTGGGTTAACTTATTGGATGATGATAACGTGTATTATGTTGGGGTCAAAGAAGATAACACAAGGGTGGTACAGTTTGATTTTGTCCCAAAGGAAAATAATGATTCTAACCAACATGAGAATCAAGCAGATTGTGATAACAGTGATATCAACGATGATGATGAATTTGTTGATGATACTTTTGAGGATTCAGGTGATGAAGAAAACTTCTTCAATCTTGATGATGATGAGCAAGGAGATGTAAACGTTTTAGAAGAAACAGACAAGAATAGTAATCAAAAAACAAAAAGTCCAGATTCCTGCAACATTAACCGGAATTCGAAATCTCCGGTTAAAGAAGTTGATGAGTCAGGCTGCTGTGGTGGTATAGGGAACTTTTCCCAAGACAATGATTACAACGGTGTGTCAGGTAATTGTGTCACTCCAGGTTCTAATGCGAAGGTAGGCAGTCCCAACAACCCTAATAAATGTTGTATACATGACGAATCCGTTACGGATAGTCCTGTGGGCTAGGGGAATGTCACTGAAAAGGACAAATATGATTCTGCTAAAAGGGCCAATCACAATTCAAGTGAAAAGTTCCCTCACGTGCCTACCAGTCCATTTGTTAGCCCAAGACCCACAAGTAGTAAAAATGGGCCATATGAAGAGGTTGATCCAGCTCTATGTAAAGGCCCAAACAAGGATATTGATCCAGAAGTATATGTCCCAGATAATATTAGCCCAAGCAGAGAAAAGAAAAAGTTGAAGGCCGTTAATATTTCTAGGGTTGGCCCATCAACCACTAATAAAGTAAACAATTTAAATGTCAATCCAAACTCAAATGTCAATCCAAACGTGGTTCATGGCCCAAAGAAAAATAGAAACATTTCACAATAACAAATCAAATTAGGCGAGAACATTAAAGGAAAAGGGGATTGTTGTTGGTCGTCTGTTCATAGGTGGAAATCTAGTTCAATAATGATGAATCTTAAAAGGGCAGCAAGAACTAACAGAGGATGTAAGACCCCAATGAGATCAAGATGCTCATCGTGTGCAAATCATATTAGTCAAACTAAAGCATTCTCAAAAACTCAAGATTCAAAATCATCTAATCTAAGTTTGAAGTCGGATGGTGCAATTTCCAAATCCTCATGTTCTTATAATTCGATTAATCAGGAGGATGTATACGAGTATGGGACACGACTTGGCTTGAAGTGGCAGAAAAATCCATCTTCTCTGTAAGTGTCCAATTCAATTCGTAATTTTATTGTTTAATCATGAAGATAATCTCATACAACATTTGGGGTTTCGGGAGTGGGATAGAAAGTAAGTTTGGGGAAACGAAGAATTTGATTCTTCAGGAAAAACCTTCTTTTTAGCTATCCAAGAGTTGAAGTTGAACACAGTAAATTTACAATGGATCCAATCACTCTGGTGGGATCATAATTGTGAATTCATACAGCAGGAAAAGGTCGGGAAATTGAGGGGACAATTACTTGTTTGGGACAGTTCTGTGTTTGAAGCAATAGATGTTATCTCAATAGATTTCGCGATAGGGATTAACGGTAACTGGAGAATTAATGGTCAGGTAATTAATATCATTAATGTATACAGGCCCCACGATGACACTAAAAAACTTAAGTTTTGGGAGTCACTTTCTTCCCTCGTTGAATCAAATGATGAGGCGTGGGTTTTATGTCGCGACTTCAACGAAGTTAGAAATCAAAGTGAACATTTCAATTGTGAGTATGTGGACTCTAGAGCTAGGCATTTTAATAACTTTATCTTGTCAAATAGTTTTCTAGATATTCTTATGGTCGGACGTATATTTACTGGAGTTAGTGATGATGGGATTAAATTCAGTAAGCTTGATCATTTTTTAGTTTCCGAAAAGTTTTAGCATATGTTGGATTACTTGGCGGCTGCTAGCTTTTAGATCATACAAAATCCGATCATTGCCCGATTGTGTTGAAAGACGATGATAAGGATTTGGACCTAAACCTTTTAAGGTCTTTGACGTATGGTTCGATGATGATGATGTAGAAAAAGTGATCAGTGATGTGTGGTGTGAGTCAGGCTATGAGGGGTCAAGATTAGATTGGATGTTCATGAATAAATTAAAGTGTGTCAAAGAAAGTCTTAGATCATGGAGTAAAGAAAAATTCGGGCAGCTTGATAATGAAATTAGAAAAATCATAAAGATGAAGCTCTCAAAATGGAGCTTAAAGCCGAAACAATCAGTTTAAATGAATCTGAATTACAAGCGTGGAAAGATGAAAGGAAGGCGTGGATGGACAAAGAAAAATAAAGCTAGCATGATCAAACAAAAAGCCCATGTTCGGTGGGCCCTTGAAGCGGATGAAAACACTAAGTTCTTTCATTCGATGATTAGGAATAAGTACAATAAAAGCAACATTAGGGGGTTAAACATTAATAGTAATTGGAATGAATGCCCGAATGATATTAAAGATGAAGCGTATAATCACTTTAAGGGTAGATTTGAGGAACCGGAAAGATCACTACTTTCAATGGAGGATTTATGTTATCCTTCAATTTTGAATGAAGAATCAGCAGCCCTAGAACTTGACATTTCTGAAAGTGAAATTCGAGAAGCGATCAATGATTGTGGTAGCACAAAGGCGCCGAGTCCGGATGGTTTTAACCTACGTTTTTACAAAAAGTTTTGGGATGTTATAAAAGTTGACTTAATTAGTGCAATCAAGTGGTTTTGGGAAAACGGGGAGATATCGAGAGGATGCAATGCTTTATTTGTTACTTTAGATCCTAAGAAAGCGGATCCGATTGAATTGAATGATTTTAGACCTATACGTTTGATTGGTAGTTATTACAAGATCATTTCTAAGATTCTTGCTAATCGTCTACGGAAGGTCTTACCTACACTAGTTGGTACGGAACAAAGTGCGCTTATAAAAGATCGGTACATTCTAGATGGTGCTTTAATTGCAAACGAGACTATTGATTTTTTAAAAGCAAAGGGGAAAAATGGAATTATTTTCAAGAGTGTGGCAAAATATCATTCATGCAGGAACTTTAATTGATGAAGAACAAGTGCCTTTCAAGTACTCTTTCACCAAGTCCTTAGGCGATGGAGGTTACACGTCCTTTTGGCATGAGCATTGGATTGTATCTTCCAAATTATGCAACTTGTTCCCTAGGTTGTATAAGCTGGAAATTCAGCCTAGTGCTTCTGTTAAGCAGCGGGTTACAAAAGCAACAACAGATGCCGAATTGTTTTTTCATTGGCAATGGTCGTGAAGTCCTACAAGCAGAACTGCAGACAAGCTGACGCCACTGATGCAACTACCTAACTCATATTCAAAATTGAACGAAAAGGAGGATACATGGAGCTGGAATCTGTCGAAGAAGGGTCTGTTCACTGTTAACAATATTTCAAAATTTATCGATTTGCAGGTTCTTAGTACATTTGTTTCGCAGCAGGTCACGTATTTCAACAGGGTCGTGCCAAAACAAGTGTCTGTGTTTATTTGGTGGGTACAAAATGAAATGTCCCGTTCATATTGATTATAAACGTTCCATATTAATTGATTTCGTTGCGAGGTTTTGACCTCTATATGAGACGTTTTTCAAAGACTGCATTCGATTTTAGAACAAACCATAACCTTTAAAATATTACGACGATTATCAAAAAATGATAATCTAAAATATAGCGTTTTTCACACGACCATTACATAATGGTTTACAATAATATTACACATCAACATAAGTCTTCGAATGCAGTTTTTAAACAATATTATACAAGCATGGACTCCAAATCTTGTCCTTAATTTAGTATGCAACAGCGGAAGCTCTTAATAATCACCTGAGAATAAACATTGTTTCAAACATGTGTATAGGCAGGGACATGTTAGCCCTGTTTTGACTTTGTCAAAACATGCTTAAAACGTCAACAAAATTGTTGGTGAGTTATAGGTTTAACCTACATATTATCAAATCATAATAATAGACCACAAGATTTCATTTTTATGACACATCTCATATCAGGTATTTCGCAAACTGCATAGAGATAAAAATCATTCATATGTTGAACACCTGGTAACTGACCTTAACAATATGCATATAGAATATCCCCATCATTTCGGGACTCTCATCGGATATGATAAATCGAAGTACTAAAGCATCCGTAACTCGAATGAGGATTGTTGGGCCAAATAGATCTATCTTTAGGATTCGCGTCAATTAGGGGCCATTTCCCTAATTCTTAGGCTACCAAGCTAAAAAGGGGCATATTCGGTTCGATAATCCAACATAAAAAGTATTTTTGATTAGTTGTGTCTATTTTGTAAAACATTTATAAAATCGCATGTATTCTCATCCCAAAAAAAAATAATAGATTTTAAAAGTGGGACTATAACTCACTTTCATAGATTTTTACTTCGTCGAGAAGTAAGACTTGGCCACTGGTCGATTCACGGACCTATAACAAATATGTACATATATATATATCAAAGTATGTTCAAAATATATTTACAACACTTTTAATACATTTTAATATTTTAAGTTATTAAGTCAGATGTCCTCGTTAGTAACCTACAACTAGTTGTCCATAGTTAGATGTACAGAAATAAATTGATATATATTATCTTGGATCAATCCACAACCCAGTGTATACACGTCTCAGGCTAGATCACAACTCAAAGTATATATATTTTTGGAATCAACCTCAACCCTGTATAGCTAACTCCAACATTACTGCATATAGAGTGCCTATGGTTGTTCCAAATAATATATATACATGGGTCGATATGATATGTCAATACATTTGCATACGTGTCTATGGTATCCCAAGATTACATAATATATTAGAATACATGTAATACAATATAAGTTAGCTAGGATATGATTAATATAGATTTGTTAACAATTTTCACGTAGCTACAACAAGAAAAATTATCCAATCTTGTTTTACCCATAACTTCTTCGTTTTAAATCCGTTTTGAGTGTTTCAAGTTGCTATGGTTTCATATTGAACTTAAGTTTATGAATCTAAACAGAAAAAGTATAAGTTTATAGTCAGAAATACAGGTTACAAGTCGTTTTTGTAAAGGTAGTCATTTCAGTTGAAAGAACGACGTCTAGATGACCATTTTGGAAAACATACTTCTACTTTGAGTTTAACCATGATTTTTGGATATAGTTTCATGTTCATAAGAAAAATCATTTTCCCAGAAGAACAACTTTTAAATCAAAGTTTATCATAGTTTTTAATTAACTAACCCAAAACAGCCCGCGGTGTTACTACGACGGCGTATATCCGATTTTACGGTGTTTTTCGTGTTTCCCAGTTTTAAATCATTAAGTTAGCATATCATATAGATATAGAAAATGTGTTTAGTTGATTTTAAAAGTCAAGTTAGAAGGATTAACTTTTGTTTGCGAACAAGTTTAGAATTAACTAAACTATGTTCTAGTGATTTCAAGTTTAAACCTTCGAATAAGGTAGTTTTAAATATATATATCGAATGAGGTTATGAAAATCATTACTACCTCAAGTTTATTAGGTAAACCTACTGGAAATGACAAAAAATGATCTAGCTTCAAAGGATCTTGGATGGCTTGAAAGTTCTTGAAGCAGAATCATGACAAGAAAACAAGTTCAAGTAAGATTATCACTCAAATTAAGATAGTTATAGTTATAGGAATTGAATCAAAGTTTGTATATGAGTATTACCTTGATTTAGAATGATATCTTACAGTAAAAAACAAGGATTTCTTGAGGTTGGATGATCACTTTACAAGATTGGAAGTGAGCTAGTAAACTTGGAAGTATTCTTGATTTTATGAAACTAGAACTTGTAGAATTTATGAAGAACACTTAGAACTTGAAGATAGAACTTGAGAGAGATCACTTAGATGAATAAAATTGAAGAATGAAAGTGTTTGTAGGTGTTTTTGGTCGTTGGTATATGGATTAGATATAAAGGATGTGTAATTTTGTTTACATGTAAATAAGTCATGAATGATTACTAATATTTTTGTAATTTTATGAGATATTTCATGCTAGTTGCCAAATGATGGTTCCCACATGTGTTAGGTGACTCACATGGGCTGCTAAGAGCTGATCATTGGAGTATATATACCAATATTACATACATCTAAAAGCTTTGTATTGTACGAGTACGAATACGGGTGCATACGAGTAGAATTGTTGATGAAACTGAACGAGGATGTAATTGTAAGCATTTTTGTTAAGTAGAAGTATTTTGATAAGTGTCTTGAAGTCTTCCAAAATTGTATGAATACATATTAAAACACTACATGTATATACATTTTAACTGAGTCGTTAAGTCATCGTTAGTCGTTACATGTAAATGTTGTTTTGAAACCTTTAGGTTAACGATCTTGTTAAATGTTGTTAACCCATTATTTATTATATATAAAGATATGTTAAATTATTACATTATTATGATATTATGGTATATATACAGTTAAATGTTGTTACAACGATAATCGTTACATATATGCCTCGTTTCGAAATTCTTAAGTTAGTAGTTTTGTTTTACATATGTAGTTCATTGTTAACACACTTAATGATATACTTAATTATCATTTTATCATGTTCAACATAGTGTATCAATATCTTAATATGATTCATATGTATTTAGTAAGACGTTGTTATAACGATAATCGTTATATATATATATATCGTTTCGAGTTTCTTAATTCAATAAACTCATTTTTATGTATATCACTCATTGTTAATATACTTAGTGAGATACCTACTTATCATAATCTCATGTTAACCATATATATATATCCATATATATATCATCATGTAGTTTTTACAAATTTTTAACGTTCGTGAATCGCCGGTCAACTTGGGTGGTCAATTGTCTATATGAAGCACATTTCAAATAATCAAGTCTTAACAAGTTTGATTGCTTAACATGTTGAAAACATTTAATCATGTAAATATACCAATTTCATTTAATATATATAAACATGGAAAATTTCGGGTCACTACAGTACCTACCCGTTAAATAAATTTCGTCCCGAAATTTTAAGCTGTTGAAGGTGTTGACGAATCTTCTGGAAATAGGTACGGGTATTTCAGCTTCATTTTATCTTCACACTCCCAGGTGAACTCGGGTCCCCTACGAGCATTCCATTGAACCTTGACGATCGGTATCTTATTTTGCTTGAGCCTTTTAACCTCACGATCCATTATCTCGACGGGTTCTTCAATGAATTGTAGTTTTTCATTGATTTTAATTTCGTCTAAAGGAATAGTGAGATCTTCTTTGGCTAAGCACTTCTTCAGATTCGAGACGTGAAAGGTATTATGTACATTGGCGAGTTGTTGAGGTAATTCAAGTCGGTAGGCTACTGGTCCGACACGATCTAAAATCTTGAATGGTCCAATGTATCTTGGATTTAGTTTCCCTCGTTTACCAAATCGAACAACGCCTTTTCAAGGTGAAACCTTAAGCATGACCATCTCCCCAATTTCAAATTCTATATCTTTCTTTTTAAGGTCCGCGTAGCTCTTTTGTCGACTCTGAGCAGTTTTCAACCGTTGTTGAATTTGGATGATTTTCTCTGTAGTTTCTTGGATTATCTCCGGACCCGTAATTTGTCTATCCCCCAATTCATTCCAACAAATTGGAGATCTGCACTTTCTACCATACAGTGCTTCGAACGGTGCCATTTCGATACTCTAGTGGTAACTGTTGTTGTAGGAAAATTCTGCTAATGGTAGATGTCGATCCCAACTGTTTCCAAAATCAATAACACATACTCGTAGCATATCTTCAAGAGTCTGTATCGTCCTTTCACTCTGCCCATCGATTTGTGGATGATAGGCAGTACTCATGTCTAGACGAGTTCTTAATGCTTGTTGTAATGTCTGCCAAAACCTTGAAACAAATCTGCCATCTCTATCAGAGATAATAGAGATTGGTATTCCATGTCTAGAGACAACTTCCTTCAAGTATAATCTCGCCAACTTCTCCATTTTATCATCTTCTCTCATTGGCAGAAAGTGTGCTAACTTGGTGAGACGATCGACTATTACCTAAATAGTATCATAACCACTTGTAGTCCTTGGCAATTTAGTAATGAAATCCATGGTAATGTTTTCCCATTTCCATTCTGGGATTTCGGGTTGTTGAAGTAGACCTGATGGTTTCTGATGTTCAGCTTTGACCTTAGAACACGTCAAACATTCTCCTACGTATCTAGCAATATCGGCTTTCATACCCGGCCTCCAAAAGTGTTTCTTGAGATCTTTGTACATCTTCCCTGCTCCGGGATGTATTGAATATCTAGTTTTATGTGCTTCCTTAAGTACCTTTTCTCTCACATCTCTAAACTTTGGTACCCAAATTCTTTCAGCCCTATACCGGGTTCCGTCTTCCCGAATATTAAGATGTTTCTCCGATCCTTTGGGTATTTCATTCTTCAACTTTCCTTCTTTTACAACTCCCCGTTGTGCCTCCTTTATTTAAGTAGTAAGATTAGTACGAATAATTATATTCATAGCTTTTACCCGCATTGGTTCTCTGTCCTTTCTACTCAAAGCGTCGGCTACCACATTTGCCTTCCCCGGGTGGTAACGAATCTCGAAATCGTAGTCATTCAATAACTCAATCCACCTACACTGCCTCATGTTCAGTTGTTTCTGATTAAATATATGTTGGAGACTTTTGTGGTCGGTATATATGATACTTTTGACCCCATATAAGTAGTGCCTCCAAGTCTTTAATGCAAAAATAACAGCGCCCAATTCCAAATCGTGATTCGTATAATTTTGCTCGTGAATCTTCAATTTTCTGGTCGCATAAGCAATTAACTTCGTTCGTTGCATTAATACACAACCGAGGCCTTGCTTTGAGGCATCACAATATATCACAAAATCATCATTCCCTTCAGGCAATGACAATATAGGTGCCGTAGTTAACTTTTTCTTCAATAATTGAAACGCTTTCTCCTGCTCATCCTTCCATTCAAATTTCTTCCCTTTATGCGTTAATGCAGTCAAGGGTTTTGCTATTTTGGAAAAATCTTGGATGAACCTTCTGTAGTAACCAGCCAATCCTAAAAATTGGCGTATATGCTTCGGAGTTTTCGGGGTTTCCCACTTTTCAACGGTTTCAATCTTTGCCGGATCCACTTGAATACCTTCTTTGTTCACTATGTGACCGAGGAATTGAACTTCTTCCAACCAAAATGCACACTTTGAAAACTTAGCGTACAATTTTTCTTTCCTCAATAACTCTAGCACTTTTATCAAATGTTCTTCATGCTCTTGATCATTCTTTGAGTAAATAAGTATGTCATCGATAAAAACAATGACAAACTTGTCAAGGTATGGTCCACACACTCGGTTCATGAGGTCCATGAACACAGCTGGTGCGTTAGTCAACCCAAACAGCATAACCATAAACTCATAATGACCGTAACGCATCCTGAAAGCAGTCTTTGGAATATCATCCTCCTTCACCCGTATTTGTTCAACTCTCTGTAGTCGATACACAACCTGAATGTACCATCCTTCTTTTTGACAAACAAAACAGGAGCTCCCCATGGTGATGTACTTGGTCATATGAAACCACGCTCTAAAAGTTCTTTTAGTTGCCTTTGGAGTTCTTTCATTTCACTGGGTGTGAGTCTGTATGAAGCACGAGCTATTGGTGCAGCTCCTGGTACGAGATCTATTTGAAATTCAACAGATCGATATGGAGGTAGTCCCGGTAATTCTTTCGGAAATACATCGGAAAATTCTTTTGCGACGGGAACATCATTGATGTTCTTTTCTTCGGGTTTGACTTCTTTGATGTGTGCTAGAACGACATAGCAACCTTTTCTTATTAGTTTTTGCGCCTTCAAATTACTAATAAGATTTAGCTTCGCGTTGCACTTTTCTCCGTACACCATTATAGGTTTTCCTTTTTCTCGTACAATACGAATTGCATTTTTGTAACATTCTCTCCTTTTTCAACCAGTCCATGCCAATTATCACATCAAAACTCCCTAACTCTACTGGTATCAAATCGATCTTAAACGTTTCGCTAACCAGTTTAATTTCTCGATTCCGACATATTTTATCTGCCAAAATTAATTTACCGTTTGCTAATTCAAGTAAAAATTTATTATTCATAGGCGTCAATGGACCACTTAATTTAGCACAAAAATCTCTACTCATATAACTTCTATCCGCACCACAATCAAATAAAACATAAGCAGGTTTTTCATCGATAAGAAACGTACCCGTAACAAGCTCCGGGTCTTCCTGCGCTTCTTCCGCATTAATGTTAAAAACTCTCCCATGGCTTTACCCATTATTATTTCCCTGGTTTAGACACGCAGTTTTGTAGTGGCCCTTCTTCCCGCATCCAAAACAAATAATGTGGGAATTACTTGTTCCTTTACCCGATGGTCCATAAATTTCACACTTCGCTGTATCATGACCCTTTCTATTACATTTAGTACATGTTGCTAGACAAAAATTAGTTGGATGGTACCCTTCACACCTCAGACATGGAATTTTCTGATTTTGATTACCAGTGTTATTATTGAGATTGTTGTTGGGATTTTTGTTGTTGCGGTTGGTATTATTGTTGGGATGATTGTTGTAGTTGTTGTTGTTGGAATGGTTTTTGTTGCATTTGTTATTGCGAAAAATGGTGCGATTGTGGTTATGATTGTGGTGTTGATTGTTGAAATTGTGACTCTTGTCACTGGGTTCTTCCCACTTTCTCTTGACTTGTTTCATTTTGGCCTCCTCGACCGCCTGCTCTTTAATCCTTCCCTCGATCTGGTTTATAAGTTTGTGAGCCATTCGGCTTACCTTTTTCATTGAAGTGGGTGCGCTTGAACTCACATCCTCTTGAATTCTCTCTGGTAACCCCTTTACAAACGCATCGATCTGCTCTTATTCATCTTCGAACACTCTTGGGCACAATAAACACAACTCGGTGAATCATCATTCGTATGTGGTGATATCGAATCCCTTCATTCGTAATTCTCTAAGCTCTGTCTTGAGCTTATTGACTTCGTTTCTGGGACGGTACTGCTCGTTCATCAAGTGTTTGAATGCTGACCATGGTAGTGCGTAAGCAGCATCTTGTCCCACTTGTTCGAGATATGTATTCCACCATGTTAACGCAGTACCTGTGAAGGTATGCGTGGCGTACTTTACCTTATCTTCCTCAGCAAATTTTCTTATAGCAAACACAGATTCGACCTTTTTGGTCCATCGTTTCAGTCCGACTGGTCCTTCAGTTCTATCGAATTCCAGAGGTTTACAGGTAGTGAAAGCCTTGTAGGAGCATCCTACACGGTTTCCTGTGGAGTTAACTCCACTGCTAGACCCTGAGTTATTGTTGTTTTGCATTGCAGCCTGTACTGTGGCTATATTTGCTGCAAGGAAAGCACGGAAGTCTTCCTCACTCATGTTCAAGTTCTGACGAGTAGTCGGTGCCATTTCCTTCAAAAATAGCCAAAAGAATTAAGTTAATCATATAGAATATTAAGAGTAGTCAATAGTATTCCGTAGCATAATATGAACTCATTTATAAAAGCTTTTTCTTCATATTAGCATTTTATAAGTTTTAATTCGGGTAATACCTACCCGTTAAGTTCATACTTAGTAGCTAACATACAATTCAACTACTACAATTCTATATGAAAAACTAATTATAATAATATTTCACATTCAAACTTTTATACAATATTTTGCAAACTTACAATACCGCTATTTTACATATAGCATGAAATATAGCACATAAAAACTCTGATACAAAACAGTTGCGAAAACAATTCTAGTTAATACGCAAGTCGTTCAACAAAGGCAATAAAGACACGTAATTCATACGTCCAGAAACAAGTCATGCATTCTGGTTTTACTAAGACTACTTCCCATCCTTGGTCTTGTGGAACATAACCGTTATGACAGTTGACAAGACAGCATGTTGTAATGTTGTCAAAAGGGCGAGGGTTTCGTAATGTCCAACAGCCCCGTAATAATCTAAAAACCTTGTTTCTCACCCCAACTACTGAATCCGTCACTTGTGGGAAGGTTTTATTTAAAAGTTGCAATCCGATGTTCTTTTTCTCACTTTGGTAAGAAGCGAACATCCCTAACCCGTAAGCATAACATGCTTCTTTATGTTGCATGTTAGAAGCTCTTTCTAATTCACGAAATCCTATGTTGGGATATGTTGAGTAAAAATAGGTTCTTAACTCGTAGCGTAAAATTGCATTTGGGTTCTCCGCATTTAACGCTTTAAAGAAAACACGGAGTAACTTACGGTCTCCCTAATGTGATATACCCCACCTATCAAAGGAAAGCCTTTTATAAACTAACACATTTCTGGAAAGTCTTTCAAATGTTTGACAAGTTAATTTCGCCATAACTAATTGTGCTGATGAATTTTGACCGACTCTAGACAAGATTTCATCAATCATATCCTCTGGTAGGTCTTCTAAAATATTCGATTGTCTACCCTTAATGTCCATTTTATATTTTTATACTGTAAAAATAGACGAGGGTTAGATTCATAAAAGATAATTAACAAACAATACAAGCAATTTTTACATAGAACATAAAAGTACAAGCACACTACAATACATATAATACATGATGTTTTAGCAGAGTAGTATATAAAATAGCTTATATTTTTACAGAAAATACTATTAAATACGATACAATTTTACACAAGATATTTATTTATTTATAGAATGGATATACTTAAACCTTGCTACAACACTTATAGGCAGTGTACCTAATCGTACAGTAGTGTAGTTTTTAGTAAGTCCGGTTCGTTCCACGGGGAATCTTTTTAAACAAAGCTTAACGCTATATTAGTTTACTTTTATAAAAATACAAATATATATATATAAGTAATATTATTATTATAAAGGGGGGTTTTTACCGTTTAATGACCGGTTTGTCGATTTTAAAACTTTAGTCGCAGTTAAAACCAAATGTAAAATATTAAAAATAAATACAAGACTTAAATTAAAGCATAAAGTAAATAACGATAATGAAATTGCGAATAATAAAAGTGCGATAAAATAAACTTGCGATAATTAAAAAGTACGATAATTAAAAGTGCAATACAATAACAATAAAAATGCGATAATTAGAAGTGCAATTAAATATAAAATAAAGGAAATTAAATATGAAATAAAAGAATTATGCTTATTTAAACTTCCGTAATCATGATGTTTGACGTGTTGATTTTAGTTTTATGCCCATGGGTTAATTGTCCTTTGTCCTGGATTATTTAATATGTCCGTCTGGTTTTTGTCCATAACAGTCCATCAGTCATAAATATAAAGTGCGAGTGTCCTCGTCAAATTATCCTTATACCCGAAGTTAAATATTCCAACTAATTGGGGACTTAAACTGTAACAAGATTTTAATACTTTGTTTAATAATTACACCAGGATGTCGACTGAGTGTAACCCAAGATTTTAATATTTTGTTATCAATTATACCAAGTGTCCTTGTACATAATTTCACCCCTGTTTTAATTATTCTAGTGGCTATTAATCCATTCCCGTGTCCGGTTAAATGAACGATTATTCGTACATATAAATACCCCGCCCATCGTGTCTGATTGAGTGTATATGGTAATTTATAGGGACGCCCAATTGTAAATCTTTATATTAACATTAACAAACTATCATTTAGTTAAACAAATATAAAGCCCATTAATAGCCCATAGTCTAATTTCCACAAGTGTCGTTCTTTTGTCCAAACCCCAATTATGATACAAAGCCCAATTACCCAATTTTAGTAATTAGCCCAACATCATGATTACTTCGGATTAAATAAGCATAATAATAACTTAGCTACGAGACATTAATGTAAAAAGGTTGAACATAACTTATAATGATTAAAAATAGCGTAGCGTTACACGGACAGAATTTCGACTTACACCCTTACAATATTCGCTAACATACCCTTATTATTAGAATTATAATTAAAATTAAAATTAAAATATAAATTATAAATATAAATATATCGTATGAATGGAGAAAAGAGAAAGATAGATGGATTTGTGGTGCACCAAAGCTCGATTTTTATAGGCATGTGGGCTGGAACTGGGGCTCATGCGATCGCATGGATTTATGCCTTCCAGGCCATGCGATCGCATGGCCAGCTGTGGAGGCTCATATTTGGTTGTTTTCTTCTGCCGACGGTTTTATAAATAATATAATATATTAAATAATTATAAGAATTATTTAAATATTATATTATATTTATGTGCATAGTTGACTTGTAATTTTTAGTCCGTTGCGTCGAGCGTTGAGAGTTGACTCATGTCCCGGTTTTGGATTTTCGAACGTCCTTGCGTATAATTTAATATCTTGTACTTTGCGTTTTGAATCTTGTACTCTTGTAATTTCGAGACGTTTCTTATCAATAATTGGAACCTCTTTGATTGTATTTTGTACTTTTGAGCTTTTTGGTCGTTTGCGTCTTCAATTCGTCGAATCTGTCTTTTGTCTTCACCTTTTATTATTTAAACGATAATTACTTGAAATTAGAACAATTGCAACTAAAAGCTTGTCTTTCTTGAAGAATAATGCTATGAAATATATGTTCGTTTTTAGCATTATCAAATATTCCCACACTTAAGCGTTGCTTGTCCTCAAGCAATATCGTCTTGAAATACTAGAATCACTTCTTTATTCTTCACACTTTGTACATCAGTGATTTCTATACGGCGGTATAAACAATGATAGTAACGATAGAACCATGGTTAAAGGTGGGTGTGTCATCCACAGTTGCCTCGGGTTTAGGTCAACGACACTTGCAATCAAATAGCCGATTTACTTTCAGTTTCCAAAGCAAAGTGCACATTTGAAAGGCGGTTTACAGTCCCACATGACTATGAAAATGTAGATCCTTAAGGAAATTGGATCTTTATGAAAATATTTGATCTTTTGAAAATTCAATCTAGCTTTTACCCTAGATAAGTTTTCCGGAATAACCCTTCACCGGTGTTTGCAAAATATTTTTGTGGGTTTGGTGGGTTTCAGATTTGAAAATTTTAGCTCAAAACTTGCGATTTTGTGTCACCCACTTGCTAACCTTGTATTTGGAAAGCAACACGTCCAGTTTACTTGTCCCGTATATTACCTTTCGATAAACTACCGTCCGGTTGTAAAGGAAAGCGTTGAACAAGCAACTGTTAAGGCAATGTCCCCTGACATGCTTTTAATTATGGTCTATAACGTGTCGGATGCAATTACTATCCTTGGTAGGAGCAATAGTAAAGCTCACCCTTATGATTTTTCGGTCTGGCACAAGGTCCTGTCTTTGACCACTATGCAACCACCGTTCTTACGGTTGACACCCGATTTGGTTCAGGTGACCTAATGAATTCCAGGTGAATTCCTAGGATTTTACGTTCAATGGTAATGAACGCATTGAAAATGGGTTTTCAGAAAACAAATCGGTTTTAATTTGATCAAAATATTTTCTCGTTCAAGTTCGAGTTTAGATATCATCGAATTCCATGAGTTTGTAATTCTCAATCTTTAAAGTCAATCTCAAGGATTGAGTAATATCAGTCTTAAAAGCTGATTTTTGATCTTTTAAGGAGATTATCCTTTCTGGAGATCTGATTCATTAGTCTTATCAAGCTAATTTACACGGTGCCCCCCATTGTACGAGATAAATCCTTCTCATGGTTAGGATAAATCTGACCACTTGGCGACCCTGTTTGATGCTGAGGTCCGTGGATTTCCTGCTGATTTTAGATGACTTTTCTAGATTTTTCGTCAACCTACAGCTGGTCTAGACGACAACTTCTTGACCTAAATCAAGAAGCGCGTGGCTTTTTCGGAAGACTTTACTTCCTTTTAATGATGGAATTGATTCATCGTGTAGATCCATCTCTTCTTTTCTTTCATCGGGTAAAATGGTTTAGTTTAGTCCAAAGCAAAAGTATTTTCAGTTATTTGTTACAGATATATGTGACATATGTTTAAGATAACTTGGTAAATTTTCCCACACTTGGCTTTTATTTTCCTTTTTATCGTCCTCTATTCCATTTTAAATGAATTTCAACATTTTGGTTTGTTTCTCAATTTATGTCCTTTCCGAGGTTACAATAATTTCGGTGTTAACACCTAGTTTTATCGTTCATAAATATGTATAAACATGATTTTGAGTTCATTTACTTGAAAATTTTGAAAAATTTTACTAGAATTGGGTAGTCAGTATATAAGACTAGGGCTGTTCTTTATTATCAGAGAGCACTAGATTCTAATACAACTACTACGTTACTAGTATTTTTAATGGTAACCAAGTGTATAAAGATAAAAATTTTAAAAATCCGAAAGAATTTAACCCCTTCCCACACTTAAGATCTTGCAATGCCCTCATTTGCAAGAAATCAGTACAATTTAAATTATTGAGGGTGATTAGCGTAGAAATGATTAAATTTTACCAAAGTTTCCAAATATATTGGCGTTTGTTTGCTGAATGATAAATGGTGCATAGCATTTGTTCATTTCGTTTGTTGTTACATCACATTTATTTGTCATCTTGTCGTCAAAATTAGTAGCTTTTGCTGAACTTAATGCCAGTCTTTGAAAATGCGCTGTTTTACCCTGTTTTGAACAATCGACAATATACATACATACAAGTATAATCATGCATGGCAATTTGAAATGGGACTTAATATCCCACTTTCAAATTATAAATATGAAATATTAGTACACAATAATAATAAAATAATAAAAATTACACAAATTTATCCAATAACATAAGTTTAAACATGAAAAAGTCAAAAGATAAAAACATAATAATCATAAAAATAACCAAATGGAACTAAATCAGTCTGGATAGGGGTTCCAGTTCATCTCATCGGGTGGGTTCCATTGTTGGTTATAGGTGTTCTGATAGGCTTGGTTATAGTCATACCGGCTAAAGGGTGGTCGGATATCGGGGCTATGTGGCGGAAAATGAGCAGGTCGAGTAGGTACATAGTTATTTGGTACCTGATATGATAGCTGGCTCATGATTTGGTGCTGATGAACTAACCAGCTATCGTGTTGGCGTCGCCTATAATCCTCGTATACTCGCTCGGAGTTCCACTGCTCATACATACTATGTCTTGCCGCGTTCGTCATTGCTTCCTCATCTATACGAACGTGGACGTCAAGAATAGAATCTCGAAAGACATCCCTAATGTCTTCCGCCTCCTCCATTTCCTCGTCTGAGCCTCTCTCTACCTGAGGATGAGATCCCTCATAGGGTACTGCCTGGTTACGTCTACTTTTCAATACCTTAGCACCCACATAAACTTTCAATCCTAAGGGCTCAACCTGTTCTCTACAAATCTATAATGGACCCCCTTGGTTCCTATCAACACCTAAATACTCTCCAATGAGAGTAACAAAAATACCTCCTCCTATTATACTCCCGTCCTGCATTCCCTCTACCATTTTAGATAAATAAAAAGCAACACAGTAAGGGATATTGACAAAGCTTCTAGGATCCCGAATACACTTTAGGTAGAATAAATCATATAAGGTAATTTTTTCTTTATTATGACCTCTTTGTGTAATCGAGTTAGCCAAAAATCTATGAATAATACGAAGCTCGGCTCTGTCAATATGTGTATAGGAGTGTCCTCCTGCTCGTGTAAAAACATCAAAATGTGACATACGCCTCCAAATGGCGTCAGCGTCAAAGTTACTATCTACCCGTTCACCATAATGAATCAAGTTTGTACAATCGGGTAATAGCAACTCACCAGGAGTATGTATCTGTAAGGCCCTGGCCATGTCCAGCATGGACATTCTGTACATCCTACCGCCAAGGATAAACCTAAGAAATCTTCTATCATCTATCCTAACTATATTTGTATCAAGTGATACAGTACTCATCAACTCAACACACCATTCCTTATATACAGGTCTACGAATGGTGAAAAGACGTTCCCAATCTGTAAAAGAAGAACTGCCATATCTTTGAACTAAAAGCTGTCTAACACGGTCAGCTAGATGGACCGTTTACAAAGGGGCCCAATCAATTACCCTTGGCACCTCTACATTTTTTGCTACCAATTTGAATTTGTTCCTTTGATATGTCTCGTAATCTCTCCATCTTCTATCAAATCTCAGATTAGGATGTAGAGTGTGCTCAGGAATCGTTGGGAATTCTACTGGCGGCCTCATTGGGAATACTATGAATTCATCAACAAATTGTACTGGATCATAATAAGGTATGTGCTGATCAGGCTGTTGTTGTTCCTGTTGTGGTTCTTGTTCGTGTTGCATTTCTGGTTCTGGTTCTGGTGCTGGTGCTGGTCGTCTAGATGATGATGCTCCTGAACCTCCAGTATCGGCTCTCTGTAAAACACATTAAACACAAAAATTGTGCATCCAAATATGCATTAGTGTTAGCAAAATAACAACTTAAAACAATCACTATAACATGTTAAATCAAAATTAAACTTATACACATTTTCACAATTTTTCACAATTCTACACTTTTCAAATAAGCACATATGAAAATGTATACAAAATTCATAAGCATTTAACTCAAATAATATGTCAAAATATTCATTATTAATAATTAAACAAGTCTCAAATGGCAAATATATCAAATTAATCAAGTTCATGAATTTTGGACTTAAAAAGTCCACTTTAATCTCCAAAAATCATGTTTAGGATCATTGTTTGGATCATTTAACTATCTAAACATGTTACACTACTCAATTTAGCAATAATTCATGATAAAAATCGGCCATAACCTGTTTATATCAAAAAGCCCCAAATTGCTCAAGAACACAAACCCTAGATTTCTAAAAAATTTGAAGTTTTTGGCTTCAAATCATGTTAAATAGCATCAATCTAGGTTATACATGCATAAAATACTAACAATTTAACACTAATTACACTAGAAATTAACAAAATTGCATTATGTAAAAAAAAATGGTAATTATCACAAAAACTAGGAATTTATAGAGTTTAGGGGTGTAATTTTTACCAATTTGCTGAAGAATGAGAATCTAGGCATGATTAGAGCAAGAAAAATGACGAATTACGGTGAATTTTGGCGAAATTTGGTGAAGATTTGAGAGTTTTTTCGGGTGTATGTGTGTGTTTTGTGTGAAGAACAGACCCGCTGCTGTTATTTGTTTCTGACTTGCATTTGGTCCCCATGCGATCGCATGGGGTGCCGGCTACAGTGTTTTCAGCTTTTTTTTTTTTTTTTTTTTTATAAAACCTTATGCTTTATAAAACTTATAATTAATTAAATTTTAAAAATTTTGTTTTTCTTTAGGAGCGAGGGCGTTTCGGATCGTTAACCTAGTCTGTCCCTCGACAAAATTTTAAAATTTGTCAAATCAAAGCGCGGTTTTTGAAAGTAAATATTTTTGGGTTTTTTAATGTTTTTGGCATACTTTAATTCAATAATATTAAAAATAATGATAATAAAAGTTCTCGTCCCTTCCTCGGGTAAAGCAATTTCGGTTCAAAGACCTAGTCTTCAACTTACGAAGAATTTTAAAAATCATATTTTTAACTTAATGAGATAAAGTAAATTTTTGTTTTTAAATTCACACAACTTAAATATAAAATTCAAAATTAATATTAAAAATTCACACCAAACTTAAAATTTGAAATGCATAAAATTAAAAATTCATATTTTAAAAATTAAAAATTCACACCAAACTTAATTTTAAAAATTCACATTATAAATTCACACCAAACTTATATTAATTTTTCAAAAATTTACATTTTTAAAAATATTGTTTTTACAAAGTTTACAATATTAATTTAAGATTTAAATATTAATTTTAAAAACATGGTAAAAATAAAATTAAAAATCTTTTTAGCTTTTTATCCCACTTTAATCAATCAAATATTATCAAAAATATGCGCCCCTCTTTTCGGTAAAGTAATTTCGGTTTCAAGACCTAATTTAACTCATGACGAATTTTTGAAATATTTTGGGTTGATTGATTAAAGATATTTATACCTTAAGAATAAACGTTAAATTTCGCAGGGATGTAATAAATTTTTGAATGATATCAATAATTTCGGTCGCCAAACCTAATTTTATTCAATACCAATTTAATACTTTTTAGCGAACAAATTAGCGTTTATTATCAAAAGGTTAAAAATAAAAATAAAAATAAAAACTGTACAGACATACCTGTGAAATAGATTTCTTAGTTATATGATCTATCCCATTCATAAGATAGTCGGTTTAATTGGTTTTCCATGGCTACATAGGCGTAACCTCGAGCATTCAGTGTCTTTTCTTCTAAACATATGAACGGTCCGTCTCTGCATAAAGTAACAAATTCGGTATTTGAATAGGTTTGATTATTTGAACATTTACCTCCATGTGACCATTTTCCGCATTTGTGACATCTTTCTAGGTGTCGTGCTCTTCTTTTCGCTGCGGATTTTGATTTTCCTTTACCAAATTGTAATTTATTATCTTCGCATCTGGATTCTTTTCTAACTCCGTCCATTCTTTCTCTGATTACTGATACTAATTCACTCGGTAGTATGTCATTATTACGTTTAGTGATCAAAGCGTGTAGCATTAGACCATGGTTTAGTTCACAGGCAGTCTTCATTTCGTAAAAACCTAAAAAAAATAAAAATTCAGAATGGGGGGAGAAGACTAGTTCTTTAGGGTCTGCTTTGGAAAGACCATCCGGGTTCCATTTTCGAGAACTACACGAAAACAGACAATCTAACTCTAACAGAAATACATATTATCCTTTAATGACTTGATTCTCCCCACACTTAGTTAGCTGTGGTGTCGAAATTGTGATTAACTTCGTTGTCGACTTCCATCGGACCATGTATGTAATGTTTAACTCTGTGACCATTAACTTTAAATTCAATCCCATTTGAATTTATTAATTCTATCGTTCCGTATGGGAAAACTCTTTTGACTATGAATGGTCCAGACCATCTTGATTTCAATTTTCCAGGAAATAGCTTGAATCGTGAATTGAAAAGAAGAACTCTGTCTCCTTCTTTAAATTCTTTTGAACTTCTGATTCTTTTATCATGCCATTTCTTCGTTCTTTCCTTATAGATTAACGAATTTTCGTATGCTTCATGTCTTAATTCTTCTAATACGTTTAGTTGACTTAATCGTAGACGTCCAGCTTCATGTAAATCAAGATTACATGTTTTCAAAGCCCAAAATGCTTTGTGTTCAATTTCTACTGGAAGATGACATGCTTTTCCATAAACAAGTCTAAAGGGTGTAGTTCCAATTGGAGTTCTGTAGGCTGTTCTAAAAGCCCAGAGTGCATCCTCCAATTTAATGGACCATTCCATTGGATTTGATCCTACGGTTTTCTCTAGAATACGTTTTAAAGCTCGGTTGGTATTTTCAACTTGTCCACTTGTTTGTGGATGATATGCGGTGGAGATTTTATGAGTTACTCCATATCTTTTAAGAACTTTCTCAAGTTGATTATTACAGAAATGAGTACCCCGATCACTTATCAAAGCTTTTGGTGTTCCAAACCTTGCAAAAAGACGTTTTAAAAAGTTGACTACAACTCGAGCATCGTTAGTTGGGAGAGCTTGTGCTTCCGCCCATTTAGATACATAATCAATGGCTACGAGTATATATAGATTATTATGAGATTTTGGAAATGGACCCATAAAGTCAATACCCCAAATGTCAAATACTTCACATACTTGGATGACATTTTGTGGCATTTCATCACGTTGACTTATTTTTCCGGCTCTTTGACAAGCATCACAGGATTTGCAAAGAAGGTGTGCGTCTTTGTAAATTGTAGGCCAATAGAATCCAGCATCATAAACTTTTCTTGCTGTTAGTTGAGGCCCATAATGCCCTCCTGTTGGTCCTGTGTGACAATGGTTTAAAATTTTACTAGCTTCATCTCCAAATACACATCGGCGTATTATTCCATCGGGACAACTTTTAAACAGATGTGGATCTTCCCAAAAATAGTGTTTTATATCACTGAAGAATTTCTTTCGTCTTTGGTACGATAATCCTTTTTCAAGGAATCCACATACTAAATAGTTTGCATAGTCTGCAAACCATGGTATTTCTTTATAATCTATCTTCAATAGATATTCATCAGGAAAGTTGTCTTGTATGGCCGATTCATTTAGAACTTCTAATTCGGGATTTTCAAGACGAGAAAGATGATCAGCGGCGAGATTTTCTGCTCCTCTTTTATCTCGGATTTCAATATCAAATTCTTGTAAGAGTAAGATCCAACGGATTAATCTTGGTTTAGCATCTTGTTTTGAAAATAGGTATCTAAGAGCAGAATGGTCGGTATAGACCACCGTTTTTGCTAGAACGAGATATGATCGAAATTTGTCAAAAGCAAAGACAATAGCAAGGAGTTCTTTTTCAGTAGTTGTATAGTTCGTTTGTGCTCCTTGTAACGTCTTACTAGCATAATATATAGGTTGAAATCGTTTTTCAATCCTTTGTCCTAAAACGGCTCCCATTGCAAAACCACTTGCATCGCACATTAGTTCAAATGGTAGATTCCAATTTGGTATTATCATGATCGGCGCATTAGTGAGTTTTTCTTTAAGAATATTAAAAGATTTGATACACTCATCTGAAAAGATGAATGGAGCATCCTTTTCTAGGAGTTTATTCATAGGAGTGGCAATTTTAGAAAAATCTTTTATGAAACGTCGGTAAAAACCGGCATGCCCTAGAAAACTCCTAATTCCTCTAACATTGGTGGGATGTGGAAGTTTAGCAATTACATCTACTTTAGCTCTATCCACTTCAATTACTTCTTTTGAAATTTTATAACCAAGAACGATGCCTTCTTTAACCATGAAATGGCATTTCTCTCAATTAAGTACTAGATTTGATTGTTCGCATCTAAGAAGCATTCGTTCCAGATTAACTAGACATGATTCAAATGTATCACCGAAGACTGAAAATTCATCCATGAAAACTTCCATGCATTCTTCTATCATGTCGTGAAAAATCGCCATCATACACCTTTGAAAGGTTGCAGGGGCGTTGCAAACTCCAAATGGCATGCGTTTGTAAGCAAAAGTACCATAAGGGCACGTGAATGTGATTTTCTCTTGATCTTCAGGTGCTATTGGAATTTGAAAATATCCGGAAAATCCATCTAGAAAACAATAGTAACTATTTCTGGCTAATCTTTCCAACATTTGATCTATGAAAGGTAAGGGAAAGTGATCTTTTCTGGTAGCGACATTTAATTTTCTATAATCAATACATACACGCCATCCTGTTACAGTCCTAGTAGGAATAAGCTCATTTTTCTCATTTGTAATGACAGTCATGCCACCCTTCTTAGGTACGCATTGAACTGGGCTTACCCATGGACTATCAGAGATTGGATAAATTAGACCTGCATCTAGCAGTTTAATAATCTCTTTCTTAACTACATCTTGCATATTAGGATTTAGTCTTCGTTGGCGTTGCACATACATTTTATGACCTTCTTCCATAAGGATTTTATGTGTGCAATACGAAGGACTTATTCCTTTAATATCATGAATCTTCCATGCAATGGCTGGTTTATGAGCTTTCAACACAGAAATGAGTTGTGATTTCTCATTTTCAGTAAGAGAAGACGATATTATTACAGGTAATTCAGATTCACCATGTAAATAAGCGTATTCCAAATGGTTTGGAAGTGGCTTTAATTCTAATTTTGGAGGTTCTTCTATCGATGATTTGTATCGATATCTGTCTTCTTCTTTTAGCATTTGAATTTCTTCTGTTGTTGGTTCATATCCATTAGCTATAAGTGTAGCTAACATTTCAGCTTCATCAATTGGTTCATTACCTTCTCCTAAAGAACATTCTCCCGTTCCTTGTAATTCTGGAAATTCTTCTAATAATTCTGCATGTACATCTATAGTTTGAATATAATAACATGTATCATCTACAGATTGTGGTTGTTGCATTGCTCTATCAACTGAAAAGGTAACACTCTCATCCTCTATACTTAGGGTCAATTTCTTACCGAACACGTCTATCATTGCTTTAGCCGTGTTTAAGAATGGTCTTCCTAATATGAGAGGAACTTGAGAATCTTCTTCCATGTCCAAAACAACAAAATCTACTGGAAATACTAAAGTACCAACTTTAACTAGCATGTTCTCCATTATCCCTCTAGGATATTTTATTGATCTATCGGCTAGTTGTATGCTTATTCTGGTTGGTTTCAATTCTCCAAGGTCTAGTTTAGTGTATAGTGAATACGGCATTAAATTTATACTAGCACCTAAGTCTGCCAATGCTTCTATTGAACTAAGACTACCCAGAAAACATGGAATTGTGAAACTTCCTGGATCAGATAATTTTTCTGGTATCTTATTCAACAGCACTGCTGAACAATTAGCATTCATAGTAACAGCCGAGAGTTCTTCCATTTTCTTTCTATTTGAGATTAGATCTTTCAAGAATTTAGCATATCTAGGCATTCCTGAAATCACATCAATGAAAGGAAGATTTACATTTATCTGTTTAAACATATCCAAAAATTTGGATTGCTCGGCTTCAAGTTTCTCTTTCTTCATTTTACTCGGGTAAGGAAGTGGTGGTTGGTATGGTTTAACATAAGGTTTTTCCTTAACTGTGTTATCTTCATTAACCTTTTCAACTACCGGTTATTTTTCCTTATCTTGATCAGGTTGTGGTTCTTGTGGAGTAGGAATAGTTTCATCAGAAGTTACAGGTATTTCCGGTGGTTTAAGTGTTGTACCACTTCTTGTGGTAATGGCTTTAGCTGTTTCATTCCGGGGGTTAGCATTTGTATCACTAGGTAGACTTCCCGGTTTTCTTTCACCTATTAACCTTGCTAGGTTACTTACTTCTTGTTCCAGATTTTGAATAGAAGCTTATTGATTTCTAAATGCTTGAGCATTTTGTTCATTGGTTTGTTTCTGAGAGGTGAAAAACTGCGTTTGAGTTTCAACTAGCTTCGTCATCATATCCTCTAAATTCGGCTTTTTATCATCGGTTTGTTGTGGTGGTTTGTTTTGAAAATTCGGTCTTTGCTGATTGTAATTATTATTGGATACTTGTTGATTGCTAGGACCTTGTTGGTTGTTGTATGGAATATTTCGGTTATAATTCTGGTTTTGATTGTAAATCGGTCTTGGCGGTTGATAATTATTCTGATAATTATTTCCAGGCCTTTGGTTTATGTATGAAATATTCTCTCTTTGTTCCATTGTTAATTCAATACTGAGACAATCTTTTGTCAAATGTGGTCCTCCACACTGCTCACAACTAATTCGTATTGAGTGAATATCTTTAGTCATCTTTTCCATTCGTCTCTCCACAGCATCTATCTTTGCGGAAATGGAATCTAAGTCATGGCTAGAATCAGCTCTAGCTGCTTTAGATGATCTAATGATATCTTTTTCTTGGTGCCACTCATGTGAGTGGGAAGCAGTGTTATCAATAATTTTGTAAGCATCAGTTTCGGTTTTCTTCATAATAGAACCACCAGCTGCTATATCTATGTCTTTCCTTGTAGTGATGTCGCATCCTTGGTAGAATATTTGTACTATTTGACAGGTGTCTAAACCATGTTGCGGACATCCTCTTAACAACTTTCCATATCTTGTCCATGCCTCATATAGAGTTTCATTTGGCTTCTGTGTAAACGTAACAATTTCTGCTTGAAGTCTTACGGCTTTAGATGCAGGAAAGAATTGTTTAAGAAATTTGTCAACTAAAACATCCCATGTATCAATCGCCCCTTCAGGTAACGATTCCAACCAATCTTTGGCTTCTCCCTTTAAAGTACAGGGAAATAACATGAGATATATCTGTTCATCCTCCACTTCTCGGATTTTAAATAGTGTGCAGATCCTATTAAAGGTACGTAGATGTTCATTTGGATCTTCCTTCGGCGCACCACTAAATTGGCATTGATTAGTCACCATGTGTAGAATTTGTCCTTTGATTTCATAATCTGGCGCATTAATGTCTGGATGAGTAATTGCGTGACCTTGGCCAGTGCGTTTAGCTCTCATTCGGTCTTCCATACTTAAAGGTTCCAGATTCTCCATAATTGAATTTGTTGAATCGGAATCACTAGAGGATTCTGATTTAATGGTTCGTTCCTCAACAATCTCTGTTTGAATGATTGGTGGTTTCGGGGGAAAGTTTAGTGGTTCAGGATCTACGAACCGTTCCTGAATATTCTCCGGATTCTCAATTGTGAGGTCGGGTTCAAAAAATGGATTATCGGAAATTTGAACTGAAGTACTTGGTCGACTGGATGATGATTCTAAAGAGAAATCAACGGCGGTTATATTTGCTAAATGTCTTGATCTAGTTACAGGTGGTGAACGTACAAAAGGTGGTGAACGTCTTGCTCGGTGCATTCACTGAATATCCTATTAGTTTTAAAAAGGAAAGAAAAATTATAATAAGTTATCTAATCAATAGACTTTTCTGATTTTGCCCACGTTTCGAATAGCCAAAAGATGCAGCAGAGGGGCAGGATTCGTTTGGTCTCAATATAATTGAGGACTGTTTGGCTCCAATAACCCGGTCCACGTACAAATCCAACTATTACTACGAACCAGAAAATTTTGATGTCTATCAATTTAACCACTTAAAATAAATTTTCGTAATTTTAAGAAATTTAGATAAGGAGTAGAACAAAAATCTATGTCCTAAAACTAGAATAACGAGAAATAAGAAAGAAAAAGAGTTCGTCGGAAAAATGTCGAAAAAGAAAAATGGTTGAAAAATAAAAGGTGACGGAAAAATTAAAGAAACTTATAAAACTTAAAAGTACTTGACTAACCTAACCTTATTACTACAACTAACTTAAAATTATAATCGCAAATTGAGATTACTAATTGGAATGATAATTGATACATAGTAAAAGGTGTCTAAAAATATTAAAGCTTACAGGAAAAACTAAATCCCAAATGGAATTAACTTAAAAAGAAACTAAAACTTAAAAAGGCGTCGCAAAATTCTAAACCACTTAAATCTTAGTCTAAAAAAAAAAACTTAAGGAATTCTACGGCAAAGCCTAAAAATCTAGAAGTAAAAATAATTATGGCAAAAACTTATGAATTAAAACTAAATATGAGCTAAAAATACAAATATTACGCTAAAACGATTAAAAATGAAAAAAATATAAAAATATATAAAAAGTTGTAAAAAGTACAATTTTTATAAAAATATTATTTTTATATTATTTATTTTATAAAACTATTAATTTTACAATTTAAATAAACTAATTAAACTAAAAATACAAATTAATTAATATCTAAAATTAATTAATATAATAACTAAACCTAATTAGGGTTTAATATTAATAATAATTAATAATATTCCGTAATTAATGCTGTCGGCAGGTTCAGTAGGGCGTGTCAGATGGGCTCATGCGATCGCATGAGTCCTCAGTTGCCCAGCCATGCGATCGCATGGGCTAGGGTTTCGGGCCACATAGTGGGCTGCTACAGTACAGGCCGAAATTTTTTTTTTTTTTTTTTTAGCGTTGCGCTTCCGGCTTTTAAGCTAGAATAAACGATCCCCGGCAGCGGCGCCAGAAATACTTGATGTTTTAGCAGAGTAGTATATAAAATAGCTTATATTTTTACAGAAAATACTATTAAATACGATACAATTTTACACAAGATATTTATTTATTTATAGAATGGATATACTTAAACCTTGCTACAACACTTATAGGCAGTGTACCTAATCGTACAGTAGTGTAGTTTTTAGTAAGTCCGGTTCGTTCCACGGGGAATCTTTTTAAACAAAGCTTAACGCTATATTAGTTTACTTTTATAAAAATACAAATATATATATATAAGTAATATTATTATTATAAAGGGGGTTTTTACCGTTTAATGACCCGTTTGTCGATTTTAAAACTTTAGTCGCAGTTAAAACCAAATGTAAAATATTAAAAATAAATACAAGACTTAAATTAAAGCATAAAGTAAATAACGATAATGAAATTGCGAATAATAAAAGTGCGATAAAATAAACTTGTGATAATTAAAAAGTACGATAATTAAAAGTGCAATACAATAACAATAAAAATGCGATAATTAGAAGTGCAATTAAATATAAAATAAAGGAAATTAAATATGAAATAAAAGAATTATGCTTATTTAAACTTCCGTAATCATGATGTTTGACGTGTTGATTTTAGTTTTATGCCCATGGGTTAATTGTCCTTTGTCCTGGATTATTTAATATGTCCGTCTGGTTTTTGTCCATAACAGTCCATCAGTCATAAATATAAAGTGCGAGTGTCCTCGTCAAATTATCCTTATACCCGAAGTTAAATATTCCAACTAATTGGGGACTTAAACTGTAACAAGATTTTAATACTTTGTTTAATAATTACACCAGGATGTCGACTGAGTGTAACCCAAGATTTTAATATTTTGTTATCAATTATACCAAGTGTCCTTGTACATAATTTCACCCCTGTTTTAATTATTCTAGTGGCTATTAATCCATTCCCGTGTCCGGTTAAATGAACGATTATTCGTACATATAAATACCCCGCCCATCGTGTCCGATTGAGTGTATATGGTAATTTATAGGGACGCCCAATTGTAAATCTTTATATTAACATTAACAAACTATCATTTAGTTAAACAAATATAAAGCCCATTAATAGCCCATAGTCTAATTTCCACAAGTGTCGTTCTTTTGTCCAAACCCCAATTATGATACAAAGCCCAATTACCCAATTTTAGTAATTAGCCCAACATCATGATTACTTCGGATTAAATAAGCATAATAATAACTTAGCTACGAGACATTAATGTAAAAAGGTTGAACATAACTTACAATGATTAAAAATAGCGTAGCGTTACACGGACAGAATTTCAACTTACACCCTTACAATATTCGCTAACATACCCTTATTATTAGAATTATAATTAAAATTAAAATTAAAATATAAATTATAAATATAAATATATCGTATGAATGGAGAAAAGAGAAAGATAGATGGATTTGTGGTGCACCAAAGCTCGATTTTTATAGGCATGTGGGCTGGAACTGGGGCTCATGCGATCGCATGGATTTATGCCTTCCAGGCCATGCGATCGCATGGCCAGCTGTGGAGGCTCATATTTGGTTGTTTTCTTCTGCCGACGGTTTTATAAATAATATAATATATTAAATAATTATAAGAATTATTTCAATATTATATTATATTTATGTGCATAGTTGACTTGTAATTTTTAGTCCGTTGCGTCGAGCGTTGAGAGTTGACTCATGTCCCGGTTCCGGATTTTCGAACGTCCTTGCGTATAATTTAATATCTTGTACTTTGCGTTTTGAATCTTGTACTCTTGTAATTTCGAGACGTTTCTTATCAATAATTGGAACCTCTTTGATTGTATTTTGTACTTTTGAGCTTTTTGGTTGTTTGCGTCTTCAATTCGTCGAATCTGTCTTTTGTCTTCACCTTTTATTATTTAAACGATAATTATTTGAAATTAGAACAATTGCAACTAAAAGCTTGTCTTTCTTGAAGAATAATGCTATGAAATATATGTTCGTTTTTAGCATTATCAATACACAACATGATTACAACCCTCTAATCTGAATCACTGGTTTTTTATTCTTCGGACTTGGTTCGTTTTCCTAATTTTCTAGGAATATATGGTGTTCCTCTAATACAAGCTGTCGTTTTTCATAATGGTTTAGAAAAACCTAGTGGTTTAGAGGTTCCCGTGTCATTGTTACATTTTAGGAAATACGGATGTTGCCGATACATATAAAGGTCATCGGGGTTGGAATCGGATTTCTCTATTTTTATACCTTTTCCTTTATTAATTTCTTTCGCTTTATTAAATTGGGTCGAGGTAATTTCTATAACATCATTCATCGGAAAATTGATAATCTTTCCAATATTTTTCTTCCTCAGCGGAAACACCATTGACCATTATTAACTTTGGTCCGTTGGTTGAGGATTTTCTTTTATTGAATCGATTTACTATAGGTATCAATATTTCTTCCTCCGGAATCTCTTCTTCTTCCGGTTCCTCCTCTTCCGGTTCCTCCTCTTCCGGTTCCTCTTCTTCCGGTTCCTCTTCGGGAATTTGTGAATCTTCCTAAAATATATTCGACTCTTCATTATTATTAGGTGAATCGATGGGATTTGTACTAGTGGTAGACATCTATCACACAATATCAAACACATTATGAGGTTAATATATCACATAATATTTACATGTTAATAATATATAGTTTCCAACAAAAGTGTTAAGCAATCGTTTTTAAAGAAAACACGGTCGAAGTCCAGACTCACTAATGTATCCTAACAAACTCGATAAGACACACTAATGCAAATTTCTGGTTCTCTAAGACCAACGCTCGGATACCAACTGAAATGTCCCGTTCATATTGATTATAAACGTTCCATATTAATTGATTTCGTTGCGAGGTTTTGACCTCTATATGAGACGTTTTTCAAAGACTGTATTCGATTTTAGAACAAACCATAACCTTTAAAATATTACGATGATTATCAAAAAATGATAATCTAAAATATAGCGTTTTTCACACGACCATTACATAATGGTTTACAATAATATTACACATCAACATAAGTCTTCGAATGCAGTTTTTAAACAATATTATACAAGCATGGACTCCAAATATTGTCCTTAATTTAGTATGCAACAGCGGAAGCTCTTAATAATCACCTGAGAATAAACATGCTTAAAACGTCAACAAAATTGTTGGTGAGTTATATGTTTAACCGACATATTATCAAATCATAATAATAGACCACAAGATTTCATTTTTATAACACATCTCATATCAGGCATTTCGCAAACAGCATAGAATAAAAATCATTCATATGTTGAACACCTGGTAACCGACCTTAACAAGATGCATATAGAATATCCCCATCATTCCGGGACTCTCGTCGGATATGATAAATCGAAGTACTAAAGCATCCGTAACTCGGATGAGGCTTGTTGGGCCAAATAGATCTATCTTTAGGATTCACGTCAACTAGGGGCCATTTCCCTAATTCTTAGGCTACCAAGCTAAAAAGGGGCATATTCGGTTCGATAATCCAACATAGAAAGTATTTTCGATTACTTGTGTCTATTTTGTAAAACATTTATAAAATCGCATGTATTCTCATCCCAAAAAAAAAATAATAGATTTTAAAAGTGGAACTATAACTCACTTTCACAGATTTTTACTTCGTCGGGAAGTAAGACTTGGCTACTGGTCGATTCACGAACCTATAACAAATATGTACATATATATATCAAAGTATGTTCAAAATATATTTACAACATTTTTAATACGTTTTAATGTTTTAAGTTTATTAAGGTAGTTATCCTCGTTAGTAACCTACAACTAGTTGTCCATAGTTAGATGTACAGAAATAAATTGATATATATTATCTTGGATCAATCCACGACCCAGTGTATACACGTCTCAGGCTAGATCACAACTCAAAGTATATATATTTTTGGAATCAACCTCAACCCTGTATAGCTAACTCCAACATTACTGCATATAGAGTGTCTATGGTTGTTCCAAATAATATATATACATGGGTCGATATGATATGTCAAAACATTTGCATACGTGTCTATAGTATCCCAAGATTACATAATATATTAGAATACATGTAATACAATATAAGTTAGCTAGGATATGATTAATATAGATTTGTTACCAATTTTCACGTACCTACAACAAGAAAAATTATCCAATCTTGTTTTGCCCATAACTTCTTCGTTTTAAATCCGTTTTGAGTGTTTCAAGTTGCTATGGTTTCATATTGAACTTAAGTTTATGAATCTAAACATAAAAAGTATAAGTTTATAGTTAGAAATACAGGTTACAAGTTATTTTTGTAAAGGTAGTCATTTCAGTCGAAAGAACGATGTCTAGATGACCATTTTGGAAAACATACTTCTACTTTGAGTTTAACCATGATTTTTGGATATAGTTTCATGTTCATAAGAAAAATCATTTTCCCAGAAGAACAACTTTTAAATCAAAGTTTATCATAGTTTTTAATTAACTAACCCAAAACAGCCCGCGGTGTTACTACGAGATCTTGCGTTTCCGAATTCACGAATAGATGAGGATACTTCCTTTGCATTTGATCTTGTCTTTCCCAAGTAAACTTGGGTCCCCTTTTGGCGTTCCAACGGACTTTAACAATCGGGATTCGGCTTTGTTTCAATGTCTTGACGGAGGTGTCCACGATTTCAACCGGTTCCTCCACAAAATGAAGTTTTTCATCAATAGTAAGTTCCTCGAGAGGGATGACGATATCGGGTTCGGCAAGACACTTTTTCAAGTTAGATACATGGAAGGTAGGATGAACGGAGTTCAATTGAGGCGGAAGATCTAAACGATAAGCAACGGTTCCAATACGCTCCAAGATTTCGAAAGGACCAATGTACCGCGGATTTAGCTTCCCGCGTTTCCCAAAACGGATTACACCCTTCCAAGGTGTGACTTTTAACATGACGCGGTCACCGACTTGAAATTCAAGGTCGTTGCGTCTTTTGTCGGTATAGCACTTTTGACGACTCCGGGCCGTCCGAAGCCTATCTCGGATTTGAACGATCTTCTCGGTGGTTTCGTGAATGAGTTCGGGTCCGGTGATTTGTACGTCGCCTACTTCGGCCCAACAAAGAGGTGAACGACATTTTCGGCCATATAGCGCTTCAAAAGGTGCGACTTTAATACTCGCGTGATAACTATTATTGTAAGAGAACTCGGCGAGAGGTAAGTGCTTGTCCCAAGGTTTTCCGAAATCAACCACGCAAGCTCGTAACATGTCTTCTAAGGTTTGAATTGTACGTTCGCTTTGTCCATCGGTTTGAGGATGATATGCGGTGCTCATGTCTAAACGCGTTCCCAACGCTTCTTGCAATGTACGCCAAAATCTAGAAACAAAACGGCCATCTCGGTCGGAGATAATCGATAAGGGTACACCGTGTCGGGCTACAATTTCTTTGATGTAGAGTTGTGCGAGTTTCTCCATTTTGTTCGTTTCTTTCATGGCGAGGAAGTGTGCGGATTTGGTGAGATGGTCAACAATAACCCAAATGGTATCATAACCGCCCGTCATTTTTGGTAGCTTGGTGATAAAATCCATCGTTATCCTTTCCCACTTCCATTGCGGGATCTCGGGTTGTTGAAGTAGTCCGGACGGTCTTTGGTGTTCAGCTTTGACTTTGGAACATGTCAAACACTTGGAAACATAAGTAGCTACGTCCCTTTTGATTTTCGGCCACCAATATAGTTGTTTAAGGTCGTGGTACATCTTATTGGCACCGGGGTGAATCGAGTATCGTGACTTATGGGCTTCATCTAAAATAAGGCTTCGTAGGTCCCCATAACTAGGCACCCAAATCCTTTCTGCGTAATATCGGAGTTCGGTCTCCCTAATTTCGAATCGAGAGACGAGAATGTTCAAGAGCTCGTGTGAAAGGTTTTCATCCTTGAGAGCCTCATCTTGGGCTACCCGAATTTGGCTATTAAGGTTTGTGTGGATGGTGATGTTTAAGGCTCGGACACGAAGAGGCACCGCTCTTTCTTTTCGACTTAAGGCATCGACTACTACATTTGCCTTCCCGGGATGGTAACGAAGCTCGCAATCGTAATCGTTTAAGGTTTCAATCCACCTTCGTTGTCTCATGTTTAGTTGCTTTTGATCGAAAATGTGTTGGAGACTTTTGTGGTCGGTAAAGATAGTACTCTTGGTTCCATAAAGGTAGTGTCTCCACATTTTAAGTGCAAAGACAACGGCTCCGAGTTCGAGATCATGCGTCATGTAGTTTCGTTCATGAATTTTGAGTTGTCGAGAAGCATAAGCAATGACCTTCGTTCATTGCATCAATACACACCCAAAACCATGTTTCGAGGCATCGCAATATACAACAAAGTCATCATTGCCTTCGGGAAGTGACAAGATAGGAGCGGTGGTTAGCTTCGTTTTCAAGATTTGGAACGCGGATTCTTGCTCGGTCGCCCAAATGAATTTCTTTCCCTTGTGAGTTAATGCGGTTAGAGGACGTGCAACCAAAGAGAAGTTTTCGATGAATCTACGATAGTACCCGGCGAGACCCAAGAATTGACGAATGTGAGTAGGAGTAGTAGGAGTCTCCCATTTACTAATGGCTTCGATTTTTGTGGGATCGACTTTAATACCTTGATCACTTACAACATGACCAAGAAATTGAACTTCCTTCAACCAAAATTCACACTTGGAGAATTTGGCATAAAGTCGTTCTTGTCTCAAGAGTTCAAGCACAAGTCGGAGATGTTGTTCGTGCTCTTCTTCATTTTTAGAATAGATCAATATGTCATCGATGAACACAATAACGAATTTATCGAGATACGGTTTGCACACGCGGTTCATAAGATCCATGAACACCGCCGGTGCGTTAGTGAGACCAAATGGCATGACAAGGAATTCATAACTACCATAACAAGTCCGGAAAGCGGTTTTGGAGACATCTCCCCCCTTAACCCTTAATTGATGATAACCCGAGCGGAGATCGATTTTCGAATATACACAAGACCCTTGTAGTTGATCAAAGAGGTCATCGATGCGAGGAAGAGGATATCGGTTCTTAACCGTCAATTTATTTAGTTCACGATAATCAATGCACATTCGTAGGGATCCGTCTTTCTTTTTAACAAACAAAATCGGAGCGCCCCAAGGTGAATGGCTAGGTTGGATAAAACCACGATCAAGTAGTTCTTGGATTTGACTTTGCAATTCTTGCATTTCGGATGGAGCGAGTCTATATGGTGCACGTGCTACGGGTGCGGCTCCCGAAATAAGATCGATTTGGAATTCAACCGGTCGATGAGGTGGAAGACCCGGCAATTCGTCGGGAAATACATCAGAATAGTCACTAACAATTGGCACATCATCGATGTGCTTCTCATCGGACTCGACTTTCTTAACGTGAGCAAGGATCGCAAAACAACCCTTACGGAGTAGTTTTCTAACTTTAATACATGAAACGAGGTTGAGTCCGGTGCAACTCTTATCGCCATAGACGATCAAAGGTTCACCATTCTCGATAGGGATTCGGATTGCGTTAAGATCACAAAGGATGTGAGATTTCGTTTTGGCTAGCCAATTCATACCGATTATTACATCGAAGCTACCTAGTTCCATGGGTATCAAGTCGATTTCAAACTCATTACCCAAAATGTTTAACGTACACCCCCGGTAATATGTGTCGGCACTTAATAGTTTCCCGTTAGCCACTTCAATGGTATAAGTGGTATCCAATGGAAGAGGTGGAGTGCTAAAAGAATGAGTCAAAGTCTTGGATACAAAGCATTTATCGGCACCCGAATCGAATAAGCAAGAGACATAAGAATTGTTGAGAAGAAACGTACCCGTGACTAGTTCAGTGTCATCCCAGGCTTCCTTGGTGTTGAAGTTGAAAGCTCGGCCGCGCGTGTTGGGGTTATCTTTCTTCCTTGGGCATGCATTTCTATAATGGCCCGTTTGGCCACATTCATAACAAGTGCCCGTTTTTGGTGCATTGGGCCCCTTTCGAGCGATGGGGGCAACACTTTTACACTCATTGGCCTTATGACCAACTCCTTGGCACCGGTGGCAAAATTAACTTGCCACATTCACCAAAGTGATGTTTGTTGCATTTGTTGCAAAGAGGTAGGTTTCCGGCATAACCCTTCTTGCCGTCGGAGGTGTAAGGCTTCTTAGCAAAGTTGTTGTTGCTTGATTGGGAGGGTTCCAACTTTCTTTTGTTGCCGCCCGATTTATCCTCGGCCTTAGGTGCTGGAACTACGATTTCATCAACCGTTTCTATCAATTTGCGGGCCATGTTCAAAGCTTCTTGATGATTAGTGGGTTTGGATGACATTACTCCGTGTTTGATACTCTTTGGAAGACCATCCATGTAAAGTTCAACCCTTAAAGCTTCGGGGTTCACAAGATTTTGGCACATCAAGGCTAGTTCGGAAAATCGTTGATTATAAGCCTTGAGATCATTTCCGATCGCCTTTAAAGTTCTTAGCTCTTGTTAGAGCCTTCGGGTTTCTTCACGAGGGAAATATTCGACAATCATCTTTTCCCTCAAGTCGGCCCAAGAGAGGGCGTGAGCTTCATCGGTACCCACCGATTGTACATAAGTATTCCACCATGTAAGAGCGACACCGGCGAAGGTGTGAGTGGAGTATTTGACCTTGTCTTGGTCCCGACAACCGCTTATGCTAAAGACGGCTTCCGTTTGCTCAAACCATCGGGTGAGCACGACCGGTCCCCCGGTTCCATCAAAAGTGTGAGGTTTGCACCCCATGAAGGATTTGTAGGAGCACCCTTCGTTTGAGTTACCGGCTCCATTGTTGTTGTTGTTGTGGTTGTTGTTATTATTGTTGTTGTTGTTGGATGAGTGACCGGCCATGGCCGCATCTACGGCGGTAGCTATCATCCGTTCGAGAGCTTGTTTGGGAGTTTCATTGCGGCGTACACGACGAGGAGCCATTGTTCCTTCAAGACACAAGAATATCATTGATTAGTATTCTCAATAATACTAACCGTGATATAGAATAAAGATAAAGAGAAGTTTTTCCTCGACTCGCCTTAAATTCTTTATGTCATGATGTCGGAACGTTCATATGAGTCACCGTAATATAATCCCGGAAATTATATTACCCTGATTCATATGTGCATTCGACATCATTTCATTTGGTCAAAGTGGCGTGTCAATCAAATTAGACAATGTGAGATTAAGATGAACTAAGAGTAGATATGAGTAGAAGCGTTCGAGTATAAATGTACAAGTAGTCAAGTAATTCCTACTTCAAGTCTATATGCCGGTTGTAGTCTAGACTCACCAATGTACCCTATGACTCGAGGTTGACACCAATGAACTCTAAATCCCTACAACCAACGCTCTGATACCATCTGTAGCGACCCGACCAAATCGTCATTGGTGGCGCCGTCTACTTAGGTCCCGTTACGTGGTCATAAGTCTTTAAAACAACGTTTGACCAAAAGATATGTCGCATTCATTTCAAATGTAAAGGTTGTTCAAAGTTTACAAGAATAGTTCCACCACAAGTTACGTTACAAAGTTATAAGTACAAATGAAACTTATGCGACACAATTTAAAAGTAGCCAAAAGACGCTTCATATATGCATATATACTCGACATCCAATGCAAGTATCAAAATAATGAGCGGAAGCATGTATCATGTATCGTTCAAGGACCTGAGAAAAACATAGAAATCTGTCAACGAAAACGTTGGTGAAATCATAGGTTTGAGTAAGTAAGTACAAGTGAACCACAAGATTTGCAACAATGAGATAATAGTAATACATTCCAAAAGTTTGTTTCACGAGCACCCAATTATCAATGCTTAACATTCCTTCCATAGAACCCCATCACAATAGTGTTAGAACATACACTGTTTCTCGAAAATACATTTCATTCGTAAACGGTAGCGAACCGTTTGAATGAGGGTTTGTCAAACCCATATGGCCATATAACATAAGTTCTCGCTTACACCCAGCAAGTGTAACTAATGATAATCGAATTGAGGATTTTTGTTCAAACTCGTATGTAGAATGTTTGTTTTCCTGTACTTGTGTTCACTTAGTAAAAAGAAACGTTTATGTTTTCTCATCCCAAATGTAAGTGCAAAAGGGTAAAAGTGGGACTATGATCTCACCTTGAGCGGAAGAGTAAATAAGTACTTCGACAAGTAACGTGTGCAAAGAAAAATGCTAGTCTTGACCTAAACAAATAGGTCGTATCAATAACGGTAAACACGATAGGTCAAAGATGTTCAATTAGTCCTACGGCTCGTTACGACTCGATTATGTAGCATGTGAAATCAAATTGTCAAGTTTCATGCAAGGTACAAGTATAGAAACAAGTTAGGAAGGTTGCATAATCATTTGGTTAAGTTTGACAAAAAGTCAAACTTTGGTCGGTCAAAGTCAACGAAAAAGTCAACACGTTCGGGTCAGGTCCCGAACTATTTTTCTGAGGTTTTTAATCATGTATGAGCATGTTAGAACAAGTTACATGTGAATCGGAGGTCCATAGCATAGCAAACATTTTCCGTAAAATGACCAGCGAAGACAGAGCCTGCCAGTGTATCTGGACGGCGTCCAGATTGTCTGGACGGCGTCCAGCTTTGAAGACTGGGACGGCATCCAAGTATCTGGACGGCGTCCAGCCTTGAAATCTGGGACGGCGTCCAAGGGTCTGGACGGCGTCCAGATTGGTATTCAAGTCTGATGCACAAACCTTCTAAGTGCACGAACCAAAAACCAATTAAACACAATTTATGATCCGCAAACAATCAAGTCAAGTATTTTATACCGTTGGGAAGGTAATTTGACGAGGAAGACAACTAAACACATTTCATCAATCAATCAACCTATTATAACAACCAAAACCGCATCTAATGCTCAACATTAATCGCATACAAGTTCATAATGCAATTCAATGATTCGGGCAACCAATTTACATGAATGATATGCCGTTTCGAAGGTAATCAAGCATACAATCCAACTAAACACTTACCAACAATAATTCATGGCATTCAATGCATCAAAAGTCCATTTCAAGTTCATCAACCCTAACCCAAATTCACCAAAATCATAAATCAAGTTCATGAACTTTTCTAAAGCAACCTACACATCAAATTGAAGCTAGTGATACTAGGAACACAATTAGAACATGAACTTTTAACATCTAATCAACATATGATCATCCAAAATTCAAGAACAACACTCCAAAATTCAAGTTCATGCTAGTTACACTAAAATAACGAGATCGAGCATATAAATCATATAATCATGTTAGACTTGAGCCATAGACACTAATTAACACTTTTATAAGTTAAAAACATAAAGTACACAAAATCTAGTGATTTTAGAAAGTTACCCAAATGTAATGAAATCGGTATGGAATCGAAGAGGAAGATGCAAGGATCACGAATTTGTAATTTGTTTTGTTGCTAGCTTCCTAATCCGGATTTAGATGATGAATTCTTGTTGGTGTTCTTGAGAGAAAAAGGGAGTAGAAGAAAGATGGAGATGTTGAAATGAGAGGAGGAGGTTGAAGGTTTGACTAGTTGACCTAGTCAAATCTTTGGCCTCTTGGCAAGTTTAGTCCCTCTAATTTGAATCGGGTGCGTGAATTACCTAAACGAGATAATTTAAAACGCGTATTAACGGGAGATGTTATAAACATATAATGGAGTTTAAATTAGTATAACGGAAAAGTAAATGGAAAAAGGCGGGATGTTACATAGTATACTTGGAAGTATTCTTGATTTTATGAAACTAGAACTTGTAGAATTTATGAAGAACACTTAGAACTTGAAGATAGAACTTGAGAGAGATCACTTGAAGACATGAGTACTGCCTATCATCCACAAACTGATGGGCAGAGTGAAAGGATGATACAAATGCTTGAAGACATGCTACGAGCATGTGTTATTGATTTCGAAAACAGTTGGGATCGACACCTACCGTTAGCAGAATTTTCCTACAACAATAGTTATCATTCTAGTATTGAGATGGCGCCATTTGAGGCACTTTATGGTAGAAAGTGCAGGTCTCCGATTTGTTGGAATGAAGTGGGGGATAGAAAGATTACGGGTCCGGAGATAATACAAGAAACTACCGAGAAAATCATCCAAATTCAACAACGATTGAAAACCGCCCAGAGTCGACAAAAGAGCTACGCGGACAGTAAAAGAAAAGATATAGAGTTTGAAATTAGAGAAATGGTCATGCTTAAGGTTTCACCTTGGAAAGTCGTTGTTCGATTTGGTAAATGGGGGAAACTAAATCCAAGGTACATTAGACCATTCAAGATTATAGATCGTGTCGGACCAGTAGCTTACCAACTGGAGCTACCTCAACAACTCGCGGCTGTACATAACACTTTCCACGTCTCGAATTTGAAGAAATGTTTTGCTAAAGAAGATCTCACTATTCCGTTGGACGAAATCCAAATCAATGAAAAACTTCAATTCATTGAAGAACCCGTCGAAATAATGGATCGTGAGGTTAAGAGACTTAAGTAAAACAAGATACTGATTGTTAAGGTTCGATGGAATGCTCGTAGAGGACCCGAGTTCACCTGGGAGCATAAAGATCAGATGAAGAATAAATACTCGCATCTATTTCCAGAAGATTCGTCAACACCTTCAACAGCTTAAAATTTCGGGACGAAATTTATTTAACGGGTAGGTACTGTAGTGACCTGAACTTTTCCATGTTTATATATATTAATTGAGATTGATATTTACATGACTAAATGTTTCCAATGTGTTAAGCAATCAAACTTGTTAAGACTTGATTAAATGAAATAAGTTTCATATAGACAATTGATCACCCAAGTTGACCGGCGATTCACGAACGTTACAAATTTGTAAAAACTACATGTTGTGGTATATATAGACATATATATATATGGTTGACATGAGATTATGATGAGTAAGTATCTCACTAAGTATATTAACAATGTGTGATATACATAAGAAATGAGATTACTAAGTTAAGAAACTCGAAATGATATATATAACGATTATCATTATGATAACGTCTACTAAATACATATGTATCATATTAAGATATTGATACACTATATTTAACATGATAAAATGATATTTAAATATATCATTAAGTGTGTTAACAATGAACTACATATGTAAAAACAAGACTACTAACTCAAGAATTACGAAACGAGACTTATATGTAACGATTATCGTTGTAACGATATTTTAATGTATGTATCATATTAAGAGATATTCATACATCATAATATCATGATGATATAATAATTTAACATCTCATTTGATATAATAAACATTGGGTTAACAACATTAATTGAGATCGTTAACTTAAAGGTTTCAAAACAACACTTACATGTAACGACTAACGAAGACTTAACGACTCCATTAGAATGTATATACATGTTGTGTTTTGATATGTATTCTTACACTTTTGAAAGACTTCAAGACACATATCAAAGTACTTCTACTTAATAAAAATGCTTACAATTATATCCTCGTTCAGTTTCATCAATAATTCTACTCGTATGCACCAGTATTCGTACTCGTACAATACACAGCTTTTAGATGTATGTACTATTGGTATATATACTCCAATGATCATCTCTTAGCAGCCCATGTGAGTCACCTAACACATGTGGGAACCATCATTTGGTAACTAGCATGAAATATCTCATAAAATTACAAAAATATTAGTAATCATTCATGACTTATTTACATGAAAACAAAATTACATATCCTTTATATCTAATCCATATACCAACGACCAAAAATACCTACAAACACTTTCATTCTTCAATTTTCTTCATTTAATTGATCTCTCTCAAGTTCCATCTTCAAGTTCTAAGTGTTCTTCATAAATTCCATAAGTATAGTTTCATAAAAATCAAGAATACTTCCAAGTTTGCAAGTCTACTTCCAAGCTTTCTAATCCATTCCAAGTAATCATCTAAGATCAAGGAACCTTTGTTATTTACAGTAAGTTATCTTTCTAATTCAAGGTAATATTCATATTCAAACTTTGATTCAATTTCTACAACTATAACAATCTTATTTCGAGTGAAAATCTTACTTGAACTGTTTTCGTGTCATGATTATGCTTCAAGAACTTTCAAGCCATCCAAGGATCCTTTGAAGCTAGATCCATTTTTCTCATTTCCAGTAGTTTTATCCAGAAAACTTGAGGTAGTAATGATGTTCATAACATCATTCAATTCATACATATAAAGCTATCTTATTCGAAGGTTTAAACTTGTAATCACTAGAACATAGTTTAGTTAATTCTAAACTTGTTCGCAAACAAAAGTTAATCCTTCTAACTTGACTTTTAAAATCAACTAAACACATGTTCTATATCTATATGATATGCTAACTTAATGATTTAAAACCTGGAAACACGTTGAACACCATAAAATCGGATATATGCCGTCGTAGTGAAACCGGGGGCTGTTTTGGTTTGGATAATTAAAAACTATGATAAACTTTGGTTTAAAAGTTATTCTTCTGGGAAAATGATTTTTCATATGAACATGAAACTATATCTAAAAATCTTGGTTAAACTCAAAGTGAAAGAATGTTTTTCAAAATGGTCATCAAGATGTCGTTCTTTCGACGGAAATGACTACCTCTTTAGTAATTGACATGTAACTTAACTTTCCAACTATAAACCTATACTTTTTCTGTTTGGATTCTTAAATTAGAGTTCAATATGAAACCATAGCAAATTGATTCACTCAAAACGGATTTAAATTGAAGAAGTTATGGGTAAAACAAGATTGGATATTTTTGATCTTTTTAGCTACGGGAAATGTTTAACAAATCTATACAAATCATATCCTAGCTAACTTATATTGTATTATACATGTATTCTAATATATTATGTAATCTTGGGATATCATAGAGACGTATGCAAATTTTTTGACATATCATATCGACCCATGTATATATATTATTTGGAACAACCATAGACACTCTATATGCAGTAATATTGGAGTTAGCTATACAGGGTTGAGGTTGATTCCAAAAATATATATACTTTGAGTTGTGATCTAGCCTGAGACGTGTATACACTGGGTCGTGGATTGATTCAAGATAATATATATCGATTTATTTCTGTACATCTAACTGTGGACAACTAGTTGTAGGTTATTAACGAGGACAGCTGACTTAATACACTCAAATCTTTAAAACATAATAAAAATGGTTGTAATTATATTTTGATCATACTTTGATATATATGTACATATTTGTATAGGTTCATGAATCGATCCGTGGCCAAGTCTTATTTCAGAGGAAGGAAATATTTGTGAAAGTGAGTTATAGTCCCACTTTTAAAATCTAATATTTTTGGGATGAGAATACATGCAGGTTTTATAAATGATTTACAAAATAGACACAAGTACGTGAAACTACATTCTATGGTTGAATTTTCAAAATCGAATATGCCCCTTTTTATTAAGTCTGGTAATCTAAGAATTAGGGAACAGACACCCTAATTGACGCGAATCCTAAAGATAGATCTATTGGGCCTAACAAACCCCATCCAAAGTACCGGATGCTTTAGTACTTCGAAATTTATATCATATCCGAAGGGTGTCCCGGAATGATGGGGATATTCTTATATATGCATCTTGTTAATGTCGGTTACCAGGTGTTCACCATATGAATGATTTTTACTCTATGTATGGGATGTGTATTGAAATATGAAATCTTGTGGTCTATTGATACGATTTGATATATATAGGTTAAACCTATAACTCACCAACATTTTTGTTGACGTTTAAAGCATGTTTATTCTCATGTGAATACTAAGAGCTTCCGTTGTTGCATACTAAAATAAGGACAAGATTTGGAGTCCATGTTTGTATGATATTGTGTAAAAACTGCATTCAAGAAACATATGTCGATGTAATATATTTCTATTGTAAACCATTATGTAATGGTCGTGTGTAAACAGTATATTTTAGATTATCATTATTTGATAATCTACGCAATGTTTTAAAACCTTTATTGATAAAATAAAGGTTATGGTTGTTTTAAAAATGAATGCAGTCTTTGAAAAACGTCTCATATAGAGGTCAAAACCTCGCATCGAAATCAATTAATATGGAACGATTATAATCAATATGAACGGGACATTTCAGTTGGTATCAGAGCGTTGGTCTTAGAGAACCATAAAATTTGCATTAGTATGTCTTATCGAGTTTGTTAGGATGCATTAGTGAGTCTGGACTTCGACCGCGTTTTCTTTAAAAATGATTGCTTAACATTTTTGTTGGAAACTATATATTATTAACATGTAAATATTATGTGATATATTAATCTCTTAACATGTTTAATATTGTGTGATAGATGTCTACCTCTAGCACAAATTCCATTGACTCACCTAATAATAACGAAGAGTCGAATATATATTGGCAAGATTCACAAGTTCCCGAAGAACCGGAAGAAGAGGAAACGGAACCGGAAGAAGAGGAACCATAAGAAGAGGAACCAGAAGAAGAGGAACCGGAAGAAGAAGAGGTTCCGGAGGGGGAAATAGTAGGAACCACAGAAAACCGGTCAAATAAAAGAAAATCCTCAACCAATGGACCAAAGTTAATAATGGTCAATGGTGTTTCCGCTAAGGAAGCAAAATATTGGGAAAATTACCAATTTTCCGATGAATCGGATCCTGATGAGGATTCCGATGATGTTATAGAAATTACGCCGACCCAATTTAATGAGGCAAAAGAAAATAATAAGGGAAAAGGCATCAAAATAGAGAAATCTGATTCCGACCCCGATGAACTTTATATGTACCGTCAACAACCGTATTTTCAATATCGTGACAATAACCCGGGAACCTCTAAACCACCAGGTTTTTCTAAACCAATGTGAAAAACGATGACTCGTATTAGAGGAACATCATATATCCCTAGAAGATTAGGAAAAAGAACCAAGTCCGAAGGAGAATAAACCAGTGATTCAGATTAGAGGGGTGTGAGCATGTTGTGTAATAAATGTATTGTAGTGTGCTTGTACTTTTATGTTCTATGTAAAAATTGCTTGTATTGTTTGTTATTACGAATCTAATCCTTGTCTATTTTATAGTATAAAAACAAAATAGACGTTAAGGGTAGACAACCGAATATTTTAGAAGACCTACCAGAGGATATGATTGAGGAAATCTTGTCTAGAGTCGGTCAGAATTCATCAGCACATTTAGTTATGGCGAAATTAACTTGTCAAATATTTGAAAGACTTTCCAGAAATGCCTTAGTTTATAAAAGGCTTTCCTTTGATAGGTGGGGTATATCACATTGGGGAGACTTTAAGTTACGCCGTGTTTTCTTTAAAGCGTTAAATGCGGGGAACCCAAATGCAATTTTACGCTACGGGTTAAGAACCTATTTTGACTCAACATATCCCAACATAGGATTTCGTAAATTAGAAAGAGCTTCTAACATGCAACATAAAGAAGCATGTTATGCTTACGGGTTGGTGATGTTCGCTTCTTACTAAAGTGAGAAAAAGAACATCGGATTGCAGCTTTTAAATAAAACTTTCCCACAAGTGACGGATTCAGTAGTTAGGGTGAGAAACAAGGTTTTTAGATTATTACGGGGCTGTTGGACATTACGAAACCCTCGTCCTTTTAATGACATTACAACATGCTGCCTAGCCAATGGTCATAACGGTTATTTTCCACAAGACCAAGGATGGGAAGTCGTCTTAGTAAAACCAGAATGCATGACTTGTTTCTGGACTTATGAATTACGTGTCTTTATTTCCTTTACTGAACAACTTGCGTATTAACTAGATTTATCTTCAAAACTGTCCTGTATCATAGTGTACTATATTTCATGTTATATGTAATATAGCGAAGTTGTAAGTTTGAAGAATATTTGTATGTGATATATTATTATAATCAGTTTTTCATATGGAATTGTAGTAGTTGAATTGTATATTAGCTACTAAGTATGAACTTAACGGGTAGGTAGTACCCGAATTTAAACTTATAAAACGCTAATATGAAGAAAAAGCTTTTATAAATGAGTTCATATTATGCTACGAGATACTATTGACTACTCTTAATATTCTGTATGATTAACTTGTTTCATTTGACTATTTTGAAGGAAATGGCACCTACTACTCGACACACCTTGAATATGAGCGAAGAGGAATTTCGTGTCTTTCTTGCTTCAAACATAGCCGCAGTACAGGTCGCGCTACATACCAACAATAACTCTGAATCTAGCAATACAGCTAACGGTGCAAGAAATCGTGTATGATGCTCCTACAAGGAATTCAATGCCTGCAAACCTTCAGAATTTGATGGGACCGAAGGACCAATCGGATTGAAATGGTGGACCGAGAAAGTTGAATCGGTGTTTGCCATAAGTAAGTGTGCTGAAGGAGACAAAGTGAAGTACGCTACGCATACCTTCACAGGTATTGCGTTAACATGGTGGAATACCTATCTAGAGCAAGTGGGACAAGATGCTGCTTACGCGCTACCGTGGTCAGCATTCAAGCACTTGATGAACGAAAAGTACCGTCCCAGAACTGAGGTCAATAAGCTCAAGTCAGAACTTAGAGGGTTACGAACACAGGGATTCGATATTACTTCGTACGAAAGACGATTCACAGAATTGTGCCTATTGTGTCCGAGAGCGTTTGAAGATGAGGAAGAGAAGATCGACGCGTTTGTGAAAGGGTTACCGGAGAGAAATCAAGAAGATATAAGTTCACACGAGCCTGCCTCCATACAAAAGGCATGTAGAATGGCTCACAAACTAGTGAACCAGATTGAGGGAAGAATTAAAGAACAGGCAGCCGAAGAGGCCAACGTGAAGCTAGTCAAAAGAAAGTGGGAGGAAAACGGTGATAAGAGTCACTAAAACAACAACAACTATCCCAACAATCGCAACATCAATCTCAACTACAACAAACGGCACAACAACAACAACTACAACAATCATCCCAACAACAATAACAACCGCAACAACAACAACAACAATCAGAAGCAGCTATGCCAAAGGTGTGAAAAGTATCACTCGGGGTTCTGCACCAAATTTTGCAATAAGTGTAAAAGAAATGGTCATAGCGCGGCCAAGTGTGAGGTCTACGGACCAGGGGTTAACAGAACGAAAGAAACAAATGGTGTTGGAACGAGTAATGGCGGAGCAAGTAGTGTCGGAGCAAGTTATGCCAATGTAGTTTGTTATAAATGTGGAAAACCGGCCCACATTATTAGAAATTGCCCGAACCAGGAGAACACGAATGGACAAGGCCGCGGAAGAGTTTTCAATATTAATGCGGCAGAGGCACAGGAAGACCTGGAGCTTGTTACGGGTACGTTTCTTATTGAAAATAAATCTGCTTACGTTTTATTTGATTCGGGTGCGGATAGAAGCTATATGTGTAGAGATTTTTGTGCTAAATTAAGTTGTCCATTGATGCCGTTGGATAGTAAATTTTTACTCGAATTAGCAAACGGTAAATTAATTTCAGCAGATTATATATGCCGGAATCGAGAAATTAAACGGGGTAGCGAAATATTTAAGATTGATTTGATACCAGTAGAGTTAGGGAGTTTTGATGTAATAGTTGGCATGGACTGGCTGAAGGAGATGAAAGCAGAGATCGTATGTTACAAAAATGCAATTCGCATTGTACGAGAAGAAGGAGAACCCTTAATGGTGTACGGAGAAAAGGGCAACACGAAGCTACATCTTATTAGTAATTTGAAGGCACAAAAACTAATAAGAAAAGGTTGCTATGTTGTTCTAGCACACGTCGAGAAAGTACAAAATGAAGAAAAGAGCATCAATGATGTTCCCGTCGCACAAGAATTTCCCGATGTATTTCCGAAAGAATTACCGGGACTACCTCCACATCGATCTATTGAATTTCAAATAGATATTGTACCAGGGGCTGCACCAATAGCTCATGCTCCTTACAGACTCGCACCCAGCGAGATGAAAGAATTGCAAAGCCAACTGCAAGAACTATCAGAACGTGGTTTCATTCGACCAAGCACATCACCATGGGGAGCTCCTGTTTTGTTTGTCAAGAAGAAAGATGGTACATTTAGGTTGTGTATTGACTACAGAGAGTTGAATAAACTTACCATCAAAAACCGTTATCCACTGCCGAGAATTGACGACTTATTTGATCAACTACAAGGCTCGTCGGTTTATTCGAAAATCGATTTACGTTCTAGATATCATCAAATGCGAGTAAAGGAGGATGATATTCCAAAACTGCTTTTAGGACGCGTTATGGTCATTACGAGTTTATGGTTATGCCGTTTGGATTGACTAACGCACCAGCTGTGTTCATGGACCTTATGAACCGAGTGTGTGGGCCATATCTTGATAAGTTTGTCATTGTTTTCATCGATGACATACTTATTTACTCAAAGAATGATCAAGAGCACGAAGAACATTTGAGAAAAGTGCTAGAAGTATTGAGGAAAGAAAAACTGTACGCTAAGTTTTTCAAAGTGTGCATTTTGGTTGGAAGAAGTTCAATTCCTCGGTCACATAGTGAACAAAGAAGGTATCCAGGTGGACCCGGTAAAGATCAAAATCGTTAAAAAGTGGGAAACCCCAAAAACTCCGAAGCATATACGTCAATTTTTAGGATTGGCTAGTTACTACAGAAGATTCATCCAAGATTTCTCCAAAATAGCAAAACCCTTGACTGCATTAACGCATAAAGGGAAGAAATTTGAATGGAAGGATGAACAAGAGAAGGCGTTTCAGTTATTGAAGAAAAAGCTAACTACGGCACCTATATTGTCATTGCCTGAAGGGAATGATGATTTTGTGATTTATTGTGACGCATCAAAGCAAGGTCTCGGTTGCGTATTAATGCAACGAACGAAGGTGATTGCTTATGCGTCTAGACAATTGAAGATTCACGAGCAAAATTATACGACTCACGATTTGGAATTGGGTGCTGTTGTTTTTGCATTAAAGACTTGGAGGCATTATTTATATGGGGTCAAAAGTATTATATATACCGACCACAAAAGTCTCCAACATATATTTAATCAGAAGCAACTGAATATGAGACAACGCAGGTGGATTGAACTGTTGAATGATTATGATTTTGAGATTCGATACCACCCGGGGAAGGCGAATGTGGTAGCTGACGCTTTGAGTAGAAAGGACAGAGAACCTATACGGGTAAAAGCTATGAATATAATTATTCGTACTAACCTTACTACTCAAATAAAGGAGGCGTAACAGGGGGTTGTAAAAGAAGGAAATTTGAAGAATGAGATAACCAAAGGATCAGAGAAACATCTTAATATTCGAGAAGACGGAATCCGATATAGGGCTGATAGAATTTGGGTACCAAGGTTTGGAGATGTGAGAGAAATGGTACTTAAAGAAGCACATAAAACCAGATATTCAATACATCTCGGAGTGGGGAAGATGTATAAAGATCTCAAGAAACACATAAAACCAGATATTCAATACATCTCGGAGCGGGCAAGATGTATAAAGATCTCAAGAAACACTTTTGGTGGCCGGGTATGAAAGCCGATATTGCTAAATATGTAGGAGAATGTTTGACGTGTTCTAAGGTCAAAGCTGAACATCAGAAACCATCAGGTCTACTACAACAACCTGAAATCCCGGAATGGAAATGGGAAAACATTACCATGGATTTCATTACTAAATTGCCAAGGACTGCAAGTGGTTATGATACTATTTGGGTAATAGTTGATCGTCTCACCATGTCAGCACACTTCCTGCCAATGAGAGAAGATGATAAAATGGAGAAGTTGGCGCGATTGTATTTGAAGGAGGTTGTCTCCAGACATGGAATACCCGTCTCTATTATCTCTGATAGGGATGGTAGATTTGTTTCAAGGTTCTGGCAGACGTTGCAACAAGCATTGGGGACTCGTCTAGACATGAGTACTGCCTATCATCCACAAACTGATGGGCAGAGTGAAAGGACGATACAAACACTTGAAGACATGCTACGAGCATGTGTTATTGATTTCGGAAACAGTTGGGATCGACACCTACCGTTAGCAGAATTTTCCTACAACAACAGTTATCATTCTAGTATTGAGATGGCGCCATTTGAGGCACTTTATGGTAGAAAGTGCAGGTCTCCAATTTGTTGGAATGAAGTGGAGGATAGACAGATTATGGGTCCGGAGATAATACAAGAAACTACCGAGAAAATCATCCAAATTCAACAACGATTGAAAACCGCCCAGAGTCGACAAAAGAGCTACGCGGACAGTAAAAGAAAAGATATAGAGTTTGAAATCAGAAAATGGTCATGCTTAAGGTTTCACCTTGGAAAGGCGTTGTTCGATTTGGTAAACGGGGGAAACTAAATCCAAGGTACATTGGACCATTCAAGATTATAGATCGTGCCGGACCAGTAGCTTACCAACTGGAGCTACCTCAACAACTCGCGGCTGTACATAACACTTTCCACGTCTCGAATTTGAAGAAATGTTTTGCTAAAGAAGATCTCACTATTCCGTTGGACGAAATCCAAATCAATGAAAAACTTCAATTCATTGAAGAACCCGTCGAAATAATGGATCGTGAGGTTAAGAGACTTAAGCAAAACAAGATACCGATTGTTAAGGTTCGATGGAATGCTCGTAGAGGACCCGAGTTCACCTGGGAGTATGAAGATCAGATGAAGAAGAAATACCCGCATCTATTTCCAGAAGATTCGTCAACACCTTCAACAGCTTAAAATTTCGGGACGAAATTTATTTAATGGGTAGGTACTGTAGTGACCTGAACTTTTCCATGTTTATATATATTAATTGAGATTGATATTTACATGACTAAATGTTTCCAACATGTTAAGCAATCAAACTTGTTAAGACTTGATTAAATGAAATAAGTTTCATATAGACAATTGATCACCCAAGTTGACCGGCGATTCACGAACGTTACAAATTTGTAAAAACTACATGTTGTGGTATATGGTTGACATGAGATTATGATGAGTAAATATCTCACTAAGTATATTAACAATGTGTGATATACATAAGAAATGAGATTACTAAGTTAAGAAACTCGAAATGATATATATAACGATTATCGTTATGATAACGTCTACTAAATACATATGTATCATATTAAGATATTGATACACTATATTTAACATGATAAAATGATATTTAAATATATCATTAAGTGTGTTAACAATGAACTACATATGTAAAAACAAGACTACTAACTCAAGAATTACGAAACGAGACTTATATATAACGATTATCGTTGTAACGATATTTTAATGTATGTATCATATTAAGAGATATTCATACATCATAATATCATGAAAATATAATAATTTAACATCTCATTTGATATAACAAACATTGGGTTAACAACATTAATTGAGATCGTTAACTTAAAGGTTTCAAAACAACACTTACATGTAACGACTAACGAAGACTTAACGACTCCATTAGAATGTATATACATGTTGTGTTTTGATATGTATTCTTACACTTTTGAAAGACTTCAAGACACATATCAAAGTACTTCTACTTACCAAAAATTCTTACAATTACATTCTCGTTCAGTTTCATCAACAATTCTACTCGTATGCACCCGTATTCGTACTCGTACAATACACAGCTTTTAGATGTATGTACTATTGGTATATACACTCCAATGATCAGCTCTTAGCAGCCCATGTGAGTCACCTAACACATGTAGGAACCATCATTTGGCAACTAGCATGAAATATATCATAAAATTACAAAAATATTAGTAATCATTCATGACTTATTTACATGAAAACAAAATTACATATTCTTTATATCTAATCCATATACCAACGACCAAAAACACCTACAAACACTTTCATTCTTCAATTTTCTTCATCTAATTGATCTCTCTTAAGTTCCATCTTCAAGTTCTAAGTGTTCCTCATAAATTCCATAAGTATAGTTTCATAAAAAGCAAGAATACTTCCAAGTTTGCAAGTCTACTTCCAAGCTTTCTAATCCATTCCAAGTAATCATCTAAGATCAAGGAACCTTTGTTATTTACAGTAAGTTATCTTTCTAATTCAAGGTAATATTCATATTCAAACTTTGATTCAATTTCTACAACTATAACAATCTTATTTCGAGTGAAAATCTTACTTGAACTGTTTTCGTGTCATGATTATGCTTCAAGAACTTTCAAGCCATCCAAGGATCCTTTGAAGCTAGATCCATTTTCCTCATTTCTAGTAGTTTTATCCAGAAAACTTGAGGTAGTAATGATGTTCATAACATCATTCGATTTATACATATAAAGCTATCTTATTCGAAGGTTTAAACTTGTAATCACTAGAACATAGTTTAGTTAATTCTAAACTTGTTCGCAAACAAAAGTTAATCCTTCTAACTTGACTTTTAAAATCAACTAAACACATGTTCTATATCTATATTATATGCTAACTTAATGATTTAAAACCTGGAAACACGATGAACACCATAAAATCGGATATACGCCGTCGTAGTGAAACCGGGGGCTGTTTTGGTTTGGATAATTAAAAACTATGATAAACTTTGGTTTAAAAGTTATTCTTCTGGGAAAATGATTTTTCATATGAACATGAAACTATATCCAAAAATCTTGGTTAAACTCAAAGTGAAAGTATGTTTTTCAAAATGGTCATCAAAATGTTGTTCTTTCGACGGAAATGACTACCTCTTTAGTAATTGACATGTAACTTAAATTTCTGACTATAAACCTATACTTTTTCTGTTTGGATTCTTAAATTAGAGTTCAATATGAAACCATAGCAAATTGATTCACTCAAAACGGATTTAAATTGAAGAAGTTATGGGTAAAACAAGATTGGATATTTTTGATCTTTTTAGCTACGGAAAATGTTTAACAAATCTATACAAATCATATCATAGCTAACTTATATTGTATTATACATGTATTCTAATATATTATGTAATCTTGGGATACCATAGACACGTATGCAAATGTTTTGACATATCATATCGACCCATGTATATATATTATTTGGAACAACCATAAACACTCTATATGCAGTAATGTTGGAGTTAGCTATACAGGGTTGAGGTTGATTCCAAAAATATATATACTTTGAGTTGTGATCTAGCCTGAGACGTGTATACACTGGGTCGTGGATTGATTCAAGATAATATATATCGATTTATTTCTGTACATCTAACTGTGGACAACTAGTTGTAGGTTATTAACGAGGACAGCTGACTTAATACACTCAAATCTTTAAAACATAATAAAAATGGTTGTAATTATATTTTGATCATACTTTGATATATATGTGCATATTTGTATAGGTTCGTGAATCGATCCCTGGCCAAGTCTTATTTTCGAGGAAGGAAATATCTGTGAAAGTGAGTTATAGTCCCACTTTTAAAATCTAATATTTTTGGGATGAGAATACATGCAGGTTTTATAAATGATTTACAAAATAGACACAAGTACGTGAAACTACATTCTATGGTTGAATTATCGAAATCGAATATGCCCCTTTTTATTAAGTCTGGTAATCTAAGAATTAAGGAAAAGACACCCTAATTGACGCGAATCCTAAAGATAGATCTATTGGGCCTAACAAACCCCATCCAAAGTACCGGATGCTTTAGTACTTCGAAATTTATATCATATCCGAAGGGTGTCCCGGAATGATGGGGATATTCTTATATATGCATCTTGTTAATGTCGGTTACCAGGTGTTCACCATATGAATGATTTTTATCTCTATGTATGGGATGTGTATTGAAATATGAAATCTTGTGGTCTATTGATACGATTTGATATATATAGGTTAAACCTATAACTCACCAACATTTTTGTTGACGTTTAAAGCATGTTTATTCTCAGGTGAATACTAAGAGCTTCCGCTGTTGCATACTAAAATAAGGACAAGATTTGGAGTCCATGTTTGTATGATATTGTGTAAAAACTGCATTCAAGAAACATATGTCGATGTAATATATTTCTATTGTAAACCATTATGTAATGGTCGTGTGTAAACAGTATATTTTAGATTATCATTATTTGATAATCTACGCAATGTTTTAAAACCTTTATTGATAAAATAAAGGTTATGGTTGTTTTAAAAATGAATGCAGTATTTGAAAAACGTCTCATATAGAGGTCAAAACCTCGCAACGAAATCAATTAATATGAAACGTTTATAATCAATATGAACGGGACATTTCAAATGATATACTTAATTATCATTTTATCATGTTAAACATAGTGTATCAATATCTTAATATGATTCATATGTATTTAGTAAGACGTTGTTATAACGATAATCGTTATATATATATCGTTTCGAGTTTCTTAATTCAATAAACTCATTTTTATGTATATCACTCATTGTTAATATGCTTAGTGAGATACCTACTTATCATAATCTCATGTTAACCATATATATATCCATATATATATCATCATGTAGTTTTTACAAATTTTTAACGTTCGTGAATCGCCGGTCAACTTGGGTGGTCAATTGTCTATATGAAGCACATTTCAAATAATCAAGTCTTAACAAGTTTGATTGCTTAACATGTTGAAAACATTTAATCATGTAAATATACCAATTTCATTTAATATATATAAACATGGAAAAGTTCGGGTCACTACACAAAAGAATAGAATTCCGGTTAAACTTGAGCTCGACAAAAGGGAAATTCATTTGCATAGTGTGAGATGCCTGAAGTGTGATGACGATTTAGAATCTACTATACACGCATTGGTTATGTGCAAGGATGTCTATGACATTTGGATACGGGTCTTCAATTGGTGCGGGTTAGGGACTCCTACTTCCCTTGACCTTAATAATCTTGTGTCTGACGACGACGTCTCTTCCTTCTCGACCACGGTTAAAGTTAAACGTTTAGTGGATTAAATACGCACCTTAAACCATGTACAAGGAAAAACGGGGTGTTACAAAATGTTTTATCAACAACCACAACAAATTTATCAATCTCAACTGCGACAATTGTTTTCAAACCAACCACAACAACAAATCTTTCCGAACCAACCGGAACAACAAAGGTTGCAAACACAAACGCAAGAAAAACAATCGCAAGAAACACAATCACACCCACGGGCTACGCGAAAACACTCCAAAAAGAGTAAAGGTATATATTTAGTTATATTATTGTTACTTTTTTTTTGTTATATATATTATTGTTACTGTTAATATATATTAGTAAATATAAATATATGTTAGTATATATATATATACTAGATTTAAGAGCCCGTGCGTTGCACGGCAGCTCTAAAAAATTGTTTTCGTAATCGTTACTATTTGTACAGAATTGTTTGCTGATAGCAGTTTAATGACAATACTTTAGTAAGAGGAAGACTTTGTTGTTAATCCAGATGGGAATTAGCATACTAATTAAATCCAACCATACACAATTAAGGGTGCGTTTGATAAAACTGAATGATTTTGTGCTGAATGGTTCAGAATCTGAATGGTTCAGAGCCTCTGAATAAAGTTTGCTCTGAATGAAAATAAGTTGTTTGATAATCATTAAAATGAACGATATGAACTGAGTAAAAATACCTTATTAACGTGTTACATTAATAAAAAAATATAATATACTTGTTAGTTAAGTGATCATGATATGATTTCAGGACAATATTACAGAAAATTTAGGCTCTTAATAGTTAAGAGAGTGTTTCTGCTCTGAATGGTTCAGAGCTTAATTCTGAACCATTCAGCACCATATGTCATTCAGATGTCAGAAACAAACACACTGAATGCTGAATGGTTCAGCATTCAGTGCTGAACCATTTCATTAAGAGGTAAACAAACGCACCCTAAGTATGCAACATACTATTTACCCCATGGAAAAGCTTCGACATATATATGACAGCGTATAAGGCAGACAATTGTGTGGTGTCTGTTCAACATTTTAAGCACTATAGCATTACTATATGCAAATGCAGAAATAACCTTTCAAGCATACATACCAAGGTATAATTTGCCCTGCAACATCAATTGGCTCGTGCAAGGTCTCAACATGATGTGACCCCTCAAGCCTGAAATGTAGAGCCATGGATTTTTATCAGCCCAACATAAGTACATTAACATAATCAAATTTCATTTTTTATCCCTTATATCAATATTTGTAATTACAAAACCACACGCCAGAATGATAGTGTTAAAGACGAATAAACAGAGGTACACGATACTGCCTGTTCATAAAGCTTCCCATTATCCCAAACTTCAAGAGCTGTTATATCATCCATTCCAATGGTAACCGAAAACCAAAAACGATTACCTGCAGCATACAAAAACGTAATCTATGAATATAATATGATTGCTGTATTCTCACCCCACCCAGGTCCAAGAATAACCATATAATAGCCATATAGATTAACATATCATGACCACCTGTTCAATTTACTTACTAAAAACAATTTGTCATAAGAGTCGGCTAATAAACAAAAATGTTCCTTTAGCTATCATAAGTTGTCCCTTGGTCACACCAAACCAATAATAAGCAAGGTTTGACACGTACTTTCCCAGAGAAAATTCTGTATTTTCTTATCCAAACCTGGAGACTTATAATCATTTTTTCCCAACAAAGAAGTCAGATTTCACAGCAGGTAAACTAAAAAAAATAAAAGTACTATGACCCCTAATTTCATATTTAATCAAAATCAAATCATAACAAAGATGTGGAAGAAGTAGTATGGCGTTTAAATTTAAACATTAATATAAAAGGTTACCAGATCCATATTAATGCATACCTGAAATTCGATGATGATTATTATATCTAATACATATACATATTAGTGATTATTATCTTTACATACCTGAAATTTGATGATTATTATTTCAGTAGCGATTCGATACAATGAAGTTCAGCAACAGTCTCGATTTGATTGTACAAAATAGAATCAGAGAACATTTTTTCCGTGCCCGAGGCATGAAAATGCTTCGACAACCCTAACCCAAAGAGCCCCGCAACATAACGACAATACTCATCATAATCATTCGTTGTCTCAACCTAAAAGTAATCACAATTAACGGATGATTAGTATTATACAAGCTAAAAGTAATCACATTTATTGGATTATTAGTATTGGTACTTCGAACGATGATATCATGTACCTCTTTACATATAAACTTAGCCATTCATGCACCCATTCTCATGGTAATATCCTCTATTGCTTCATGATAACTGTCGAACCAATGGAGAACCTTGATAGTTTTAAGAATCTACCTATCAGAAATTGAACATGAAAAACGGATATATTACATAAATCTAAAAAATCACCTTCAATAATACAATCTGACTATTAAATCAATTAAAAAGTAAATATATTAATAAAGATTTTTTATGCTACCTGCTTGCATTTCGCCATGTATCAAATACGAATTTTGTAATCGAATCAAACGCATCAGAAATTAATTTTTACCTTTCCATTATATATTTCGCCATATATTTATCACCGAATCTGAGATCGAATCAACCCTACTTTTAATTTGATACAACAAAAATATGAATTAGGGGTTAAATTGGTGGAATAAAATGCGTGTGGTTATGGTTTAGAACTTTCTAGGAGTTGTTTGGTTGGTTCTACTGCTGTCGAATCCATTCATGCTCCTCAAAAGTTCATTTGTGTCCGACTTCATGATGGAGATCGCAACAGTTGAGGGACTAATTGAGTGGTTTGTTTTCTTCTGTTGATACTTCGTACCAAAAAATGACATACCCAAAATTTTTATGAAATATTTAAGCCTTGTTAAGTATCCATTAGTCTTTTTTGTTAGATGAATGTGGGGGATTAGAAAAGGAACAATGAAGTGTTTGGAGAGATTTGAAGGTGTGTGTTTGGTTAATGGTAAAGATTTCTTAAAGAGGCCGAAAAAAAATATATACAAAAATGGCATAATTTGGGATTGATGTTAGTGTTCATATGTGAGTATAGATTATTATTGTGCTGGTTATTGTAAAGGCCAAGCCAGACATAAACCATTACAAAGCCTGCAATCAGTAACCACATAAAACATAACATAGGAAAGTAGCATAAACAAAATAATATTTACACAAATATGCAGTAAGTCAGTAACCAATTCTTATATTACCATGAAGCATAAGAGAGCTCAAAGACAGAAGCAAGCTCGAGTAAAATCCTACAGACAATAGCGTTGGAAACAAAACAATAGGTAATCAATAAAATAAGTAATTTGTACACGTGAAATTCCAATTACAATCAATTCAAATCAATTAAGTAATCAATAAATAATAACAAAACAATATACTAACCAAGATGTAATTCATGACCACTAAGGCTTCGCCACTACTGATCTCCATTACCGGTCACAACCTCAAGACAAACTGAACATGAAATCAAAACATAAGCTTTACCTCCATCATCTACAGCATATGCATCTACTAACTCATTCATGTACATCGGTACCTGATGTATTAAAAATTATGTATCGTAACTACAAATTTTCAAAATCATAATTCAATTAAGTGTGTCGTAACTACACATTGTAAAAGGATTGAAAATAAAATATAAAAAATAGAAGGGACCAATTTATTAGAAACCAAAGCAAACTCTATAAACTGATATTAGGATTTTTTTTTTGTTTTTTTTTTTTTTTTTTTTTGTGGTATAAAGAATGTGATATGTCAAAGTGTGTTTATACAACTATATACAGACACACCTATATTAGTAACCCTAAATTAGAATGAGATTAGTAACCCTAAATTTAATACATACGAATTTCGGATCAAACATTGTATCATTCTGAGTGTAATTAATTCGCAAATTGATTCCTAATATCAGCATAATATAAAATCGATTGTAGAAACAGAAACCTGACGATTAGATTGAATTGGGGGTGAGTGTTCTTGGAGGAGAGAAGGAAGACTTATTGTTTAACCGTCGATTTGATTTTTTATTTTTTTTAATTCGGAGAAATAAAATAAAGGAGGTGTTTGATGTACACGTGGAAGTTAGGAGTATTTTGTAGCATTTGATACTAATTTTTTAAAAATTCCACATGGAAAAGGAATTGATGGGACCCTGTGAGTGTGACAAGTAGGATTTAATTTTCATGCTTTGTAAATTGTAGATATATATATATATATATATATATATATATATATATATATATATATATATATATATATATATATATATATATATATATATATATATATATATATATATATATATAGGGGCAGGATCAATGGGGAAGTAACCAATCGGGAGGAAGTGGGGGGAAGCAAAAAAAAAAAAATTTTCGTTTTTTTTTAAAATTTTTTTTTTCCGGCATCAAGATCACATGAAAATATGAACATTTAGAAGAGACACTTCGTGATGAATGTTATTATTTAGGCGGGAAAACGATTGACAAAAATAACATTCAAGATAATATTGTTCGTGAAGAATATGAACGTTTTTTTTTCATGTTTTGCGAAGTAAAATTTAGCCCGATTTAGAGTTTAGGGTTTGGGGTTTAGAGTTTGGTGTTTTGGGTTTATTCCATAAACCCAAAACACCAAACCCTAAACCCTAAACCATAAACTCTAAACCGTTCGTGTTAAAAACTCAATCTAAATCCTAAATCTAAACCCTAAATCTAAACTCTAAACCCTAAATTTCTAAACCCTAATATCTAAACCCTATAAACCCTAATATATAAACCCTAATATCTAAACCCCAATAGCTAAAACCTCAAAATACGCTCGAAAAACACGATAATTGTTATATATTACTTCTTCGAGCGTTTTCCGCCAAAATAAAAATATTTATCACAAAGTGTCTCTACTAAATGTTCATATTTTCATCTCATCTATAATGTTCGTGAACAAAGTTTTTTCAAAAAACAAAAAAAAAAAAGTTTTTGCTTCCCCCGCTTCCCCCCGAATGGTTACTTCCCTCTTGATCCTACCACTATATATATATATATATATATATATATATATATATATATATATATATATATATATATATATATATATATATATATATATGTTAGTACATGTTAGTTTATATATATATATATATATATATATATATATATATATATATATATATATATATATATATATATATATATATATGTTATTATTATTATAGATATATATTCATATATTTAAATAAAATATTAGTATAAATAAGTATTATTTTGCATAATATAATGTTTTATACAATTTTGATAGGGAAAAAGGTGGCGGACGAAGGAAGGCAAAACCCACAAAAAACTTGGGCTTCAAAAGAGCTTGTACGGTTGGCTCAATGTTATTGTGATACTTCGGAGAATCCTATTGTTGGCCGATCCTAAAAGGCTAAAAGTTTTTGGGGCACGGTAATGGATAAGTTTAATAACAATTAATATGGATGGTCACGAAATGAAGATTCTTTATCTTCGAAATGGCGAAATGGCGAAATGTGAACAATGCTTGTATGGCGTTTTTACCAATTTTCAATGATATCAAGGAAATTGGCGTAGTGGTGCGAATGACGAAGATGTTTACAACAGCGCATTGCAATCATATTTTGATGCATACTCGAAACCTTTTACTTTGAAGGAAACTTTTTTTTCTTGAAACAACATCCAAAGTGGATCGTGCCAAAAGATCCGGTTGTTAACCATCCGGAAAACTATCATGTTGATGTTTCGGGTGAAAATCAAGGAGACCCGATAAGCCCCTCGCAAGACTTTGAAGCGGAGTTGTTTGGGAACGTACTGATGGCGCGTCCAATGGGACGAGATAAGGCAAAGAAAGCACAAAAGACTACGGATTCTTCGGACGTGGGAGCGTCTTCTCGTGGGAATAGTTTGAATTCTTCAAGGGTCAACGAGTTTATGGACAGAATGGAAGTGGTGACAGCAAGACGGAGTCGCTTGACAATTTCAATGAGTATGTTCGTATGGCAACCACACTAACACATGTTGATTTGTTGGGGAGATCGTCGACCACAATGGAAGGAAGACCCGGAAGACGTGGTAGCCCTTCAAAATTTAAAATGGTATGTTCGTAGCCAGATGAAGAATTACGACTTCCTTTCCCAATGAGTAGAAATAAGTTCAAGATATGTGCGTCTTTATTTTAGGAATTTAATAAATATAATTTTTTTTAAGAGTTTTAATAATGTATTTTTTTAGTAGTAATGGTATTAATTTAAATGCATTTTTTTTTTAAATTTATTAAATGTGTAATTTTTTTTTACATTTAAAATCACATAAGTAAAAATAAAACAAATAGAAAAAACAGAAAAATAAAAATAAAATTTCACATCAGCATTCCACTCAAAGTGACACCAAAAAAGAAACACCATCACTACTCCACTAAAAAAAATAACACGCCCTACTCATTCAAAATATGTAAAAAGACAAGTAACATCACAAGAAACGCCCTACTGGTACAGTGTTCTTAAGAAATTGATAATTTAAATAAATTTGAATAACCTATTTTTCTTACTTGGTTTCTCTGTGCCGCCATCATCACCGCCTAGCGCGCACCCAACGCTTCCGTCAACTTTTTTTTGTAATCGATTTCAGAAACAGAAAAACGAAAATTGCCAAATATGCCTCAAGGTTTTACTTGTAAACAATTTAGATAAATCGATTTAATTGATACGATACATGTAACTTATGATTGCTGTTGTTGTTTTTTGATAGATCTTCCAGGATTGTATTTTGATGCTGAAAAGAATAGGTACTTCCCTATTAAATCAAACATTCCAGGTGCTCCTTCTTCTAGAAACTCTTCATCATCAACCGGTGTTCAAAATTCACCACCCCAATCCAAACAGGTCATTATAATTCCAATGTTTTCAATTGCTTATTTTATTTATATTTATATCTATCTATTTATTTATCTATATCACAAGTAATTTCTTTTAATTCTATCATTATCGATTAGTATTAATATTAATTATTATTCAAGCTTAAACATCAATTTTTAGGGTCTAAGATAATGGACCAACAACCAGTCCCTTTTAATATCTTCTCAGCAATTTTAAAGTTATGTAAGTTTTGGTAGTTATATTCCGAATTTTGTAATGGAATTACATAACATTTTTTAGGATTTACTGGTTTGGAAGCATTCTTTAATATGCGTACGGGCAAAATATTAGTTATAAAAGTTAATGACTGGATTGTTTAATATGCGTACAGGCAAAATATGGAGAGAGTCAAATGGCAGCAAAAGTTGTTAAGATGCTACATATCAGGGAGTTGTGCGGTAATTCAATCACATGTAACAAAAAGAAGGTCAACTTTCAAGAGCAATACCAGAAGATACAGATATCAAAACCTACAGTAAGTTTAGTCTGACTCCATTGAAAACTTAGCATTGTTTACACCTGAAGCATTATTGTAAAAGTTACGCGACTAGTCGGGATTTGATTTTGAAGTAGTTCGACTAGTCCTTGACTTTACTCTGAATTGGCCGATTTGTTAGGTTAAAGTTGTCAAAGTCCAACTCAGTCGGTTAAAGGCTTTGTCGTCAAAGTCTCATTTATCAGTTGAAAGTCGGATTTATTCGGTCAACTAAAGTCAAAGTTGGTAAATGTCCGTTTAGTCCCAGTCTAGGACGACTAGTCCTTACAAGGTTACTGCCGACTAATCCTTGACCTAAAGATGCTATAATACACTCGACTAATAATAATATAATATCAGTTATCTCTACTCTTGGCAAAGGGCCGGGTTTTTTCGTGATATGGATTGCCTGGCATACTTATCATTTTCCCTTCCTCTATAGTTTGTGGAATATTCTTTTACGATTGTTATTTTCCATCTTTGATGAAAATGCTGTACGGTATATGGTCAGATCTGGAAATTTTATGAAACAGCGGGGTTGTTTGATGCTGCATTGGAACACGTATACGTTGACATCCTGACTCAAGATGGTGTTACTAAATCAGAAATATTACTAACAGGTGGTGTTGATAGAACGTTTTGGTATGTTTCTGATATTGTGTAGATTATGATTTAATCTTTTTGCTCTGGAACTTATTATATATCTTGGACCACAACAAAGTTAAAGATTAGGTGTAGCCCATGTATATAGCCTGTCTATGTGTAGAAGTGTGTATTTAATACAACTTCGGTTCTTGTAGAGTATTATGCTAATACGTTTACATATTATTATTGATCTTCCTGTTATACTTTTTATATTGTGTTCGAGGTTGTAAGTAGTCCATTCTACTTTTAAAGCCAGGGACAGACTATATACATAATACATATATATATGTTGGAATAGTACTACAATTCGAGTATTAACTGTCCACTGAAAATCGTAATGAGAAGCACTGTTGTAAAAGTTGGCCGAGTCGGCCGACACGTTGGCTTAGGGATTGGCTTGTCCCGGCTCGCCCAAAAACGCCTTAAAAGTCGGTCAACACCTTAAAAGTCGATCAACGCTAAAAAGTCGGGTCAAAGTCGGGCCGAGTCGAACGAGTCGGTTTGAGTCGCTGGAAGTCAAACTTATGTAAACTAATTATATTTTATAAAATTAGATTTTGTGCTGTAAATCTATGTTTATGTTTGAAATATTTAAGTGTTATGTTTGATGTGTGCGTGCGTGCATAGCGTGCGTGCATGCATGCATGCGGGTTACTAAAAGTCAACATTGGTCAAAGCCTGACTCGTCTCCGTTTCGTCCCTGGCTCGACCTGACTTGACCGAGTCTCTCCAAATTTCCGACCCATGTGACAATGATTTCGTAAGGCTTATCATTTACGTCAAAAGCATAACTAATATGATTACATATAGTACATGTATTGTCCTCAATGTTTTAAGAAAAATCCATATGTATTATAAAAAAATACATGAGTGATGAATTATGAAGAAATCTATCTACTTGAAAATTGAATGTTTTCAATCTAACTTCTTCTAATGCCTTATCATTATCATTAATTATTATTTATGGACATGAAGTTTCTATGAAGTTGGGCGTTTTGGACTACGTCAAATTCCAGCGTTGCGAAGAACGCCAGATCTTTTGCAGACTCCGGACATAGAGAAGCAAACGGCATTATTAAAGTCACCAGGAATGCTTTCGGGTCCCACATCAGCTTTTGTTAGGATGCATTCAAATGTATCCTGCGTAAAGATACCAGGAAATTATTATCCTCAAGCAACTGATGTTAATTCTTCAGTTTCTCATGCTTTGTATCCTTCATATGTATATGTATATATTTTTTACCGAATTTTCTACATAATGATCTTAACTCAAAGCAAACAGAATAACTACTCTGGGATCTGAAGCGTCTGGTGGATCCGTTTTTATGATGAACCTTAGTGAACCATTGGATTATAGTTCAGGATTTGAGATGATGAGTGAAAAAATCGACAATATATCTAGATTCAAATCGACTGTTTGGACAGCAGATATCAATTCAGATGGGAGTCGTGCAGTGATTGGTACGCTCATTTACAACTCAAGTTTGATAGGAAAAATTACATTTTTACTAATGAACGTGAATGTTAAATTATCGGGTCTCGGTTGGTTCAGTTATTGGCCTGTTTGGACACTGTTCATTTGATGTATATAAATGGCACAAGTTTTTATCTGTGTTCACATCTACCTATTTCTGCGTTCTGTTGTCCTACTTTCATTCATCTAAATTTGTTCCTTAATTTGGGTTGTGCAGGTACAAATGTTGGAGTTGCTTTGGTGCATATTGAATCGGGAAGAAAAACATGGATATGCCATTCTAAAAGTGACGTTTTGTCCTTGCAATTTGATTGTTCGGTAAGAACATTATCCGGCTTTCTACAATCATGTATCTATTTTTGATTTACGATTATTCTTTTGATCGTATTGAGTAATTTGCGTTACTGATCAGTGCATGTTTTCTAACTTTGGAAATGTGTTTAAAATTGTACTATTGTGACTATCATGTGTCATGTGGTTTTCAGGGAAATATCGTTTTATGTGGACTTAGAAATGGAGCTATTGTAACAATTGATGCCCGCCAGAAACCAGATTCGTTACTTCCTAGACATCAAATTCCTTTTCCTTCTCTAAAAACAAGCGAATCCGTATGTGGAAGAGGTCAAAAACGTGATAAACGTTTGTTTGAGGTAACTTCCATCTCTATAAAGGTTAATTTACCCTTATATCATTTAATATATTGTTATAAATAATAAATTCAAATCTGGTGATGCTTTCAGATAAAGGGAAATGTCTATCAATCTCGAACGGTCTTTATGCCTTCATCAGTATCATGGTTAGTGCAAATATTCAGCCTTTTCTTTTCTTTTCTTTTTTTTTTTATTTTTTTTTATTTTTTTATTTATGAGTTATGTTCATGACAACGTTGTTGGTTTACGAACTGCAGTTTGGCAGCACTTAAACTGTATGATCAGTATTTTTTGGCCAGCTCCATGGATGGAATGGTAATTTTTTTGCATATTAGTTCGCCTAATTTTATCTCAGCTGCTTATTAGACTCTGTTGGGTTTTGCAGGTAAGGCTTTATGATCATCGTTTGACTCAGAGAGGGCCTGTACAGTTTTACGAGGGAAATGTGAATTCTCATACTCGTATACAGTTTGGTGTTGACCCATCCGAGAGATATTTTATGTCAGGTATCTTGGACTTTGATTCTTTTGAGTGTAAATTCTGCACTAGTTTTTTCTGGTACATCGATTTCCTTCAATTTACTTATAAACGAGTCATTATTGGTATCTTTATTGAGCCAAGTTCTCAAAATCACAGTTTGGCTTAAAATTAGACATCTTAAGTAGGTCGAACATGTTAAAGGTCTCCAAATATTATACAGTATATAATATATTATCAAGAAAACAATTCAAATAGTTTACTTATTTTCATCATATATTAACATATAATTTTTTTTATAAAATTCCAAAAAAAAAAAAGTTGTAGAAGATTTGGTTTTCTCTTTTTGGTTTCATTCCTAAGAAAGGCATGTTTTAGGTGGAGAGGATTTCTGTTTGCGGTTGTGGAATATAAAGTCTGGTGAAATTTTATATGAAGATAAATTTATGACTTCAGTGCCATCGGTTGTGTGCTGGGCAAGAGGTGCCTTCTTATACATTTGTTTACGTTTGATTTGGTTAATGTTTATATGCATTCTTGGTGCTTTATATAATTAAAGTTAATAATTTTGTTTCTGTTTGGAATAAATATATGTAGGAAGCAGAGAGCGCAACACAAGACCCGGAAATCATCTCCCGGGGGCTTGGGTAGCTTCTCGGGAAGAGCTCTTTTATGTGAATATTTCATAACTTTAACCAGCCCAAATTAAAACAAGGAATCAGTTCTGAAATTGCGTTCGACTTTATCCATCAGTTTTGAAATTTGCTACTGCACTCCAACTGTAGATGTAGTTTGGACCTTAGATCATACGTTGTATCTAGATTAATGGCGGAAACACTAATTAGAATGAGTCGAATACGTATTAGACTAACGGGATCGAATTAACCAATGAATAATTGATAGAATCGATGCCTAAGACTGTGTATTCGGTTGGTAAGGGTTTTGGGACGATTAGCAGCAAGTAATACGACGGCCTAAGGGTTTATGGTGTGTAACCTAACACAAAACCACGAAACCCGTATTTATACTAAATACAGCGACCATCGGCCGGTGGTCGGGGACCTTCGGCCGATGGTGACAGTCCCTCGACCGATGGTCCCTACCATCGGTCGATGGTCTTGAGCAGCCAACCGACTGCTTGACCTATTCACGACATTATACTAAGCATCATAAACACAAAGTATAAGTGTCCACGTACATATATGACTGAAATATCAAGTACATAACAAATAGAACAATAAACGTAATAGAACTCGGGATTTATGCACCAACAAACTCCCCCTAAGACCTAGTTCTATTCCATAAGTCTTCAGTCATCATACGGATCGATCACCATGTTGTTCAAGTAGCACAGCTTAGCCACTTTAACATACTGTTCAGCCTGTACCCTGTTTTCACGACGATAAAGCATACGGTTATAGTACAAAGTAAAAATATCAGCTTCGGTACAGTTCCTTAACCAGATCGGATCCAACACACGAATACAATCGATATCATCTTCCTTCAGCTTATCTAAAACAATCACAGCTTCCTCAGAACGATCATCATAAAACCACCAACGAAATCTCTGACTCCAATTCTGCGGCAATTTTCTTAACGGAACCTTCTTCATAGTCTTTGCCGGCTTATACTTCAAAATTTGTCGAGATACTCCATTAATAGGATCAACCCTGTACTTAATCCTCGGATACTGTGGTCTAAAATCCTTCCAGTTATTCGAATTGTACGCGATTCGAACTTTCTTAACCAACAATGATGAGCGATCGTTCATTCCACAATACAACATCTTTAACCTGGCAATCTGCATAAGCTCAAAATACGGCAGTGACTTGAACTCATGACCATGTTTGATGTAGTCAACTCCAAACTCTCGTTTAATTGCAAACATGTTGAATTCTTCAATGTATGCCCAGGCCAAGATCCTTCCTTTCGCACCTTTCCTCAAATTTATCATCTTCAAATACTTTGGCTCAAGCTTCGGTTTTTCACAATACTTTCGAATCCTCAAAATATCACGCCAGTCAGCTTCTAACTTCGCAGCAACCTCATCATTATACTTGACTGGCAAGAACCCTTCAGGCAAAACCTCAGTTCTCTCTTTCTCTTTACACCTTCGATTCAAAACTTCGTCATCTGTTCTAAACAACTCCTCAAAACCAGGAAGATCTTCATTCCTATCATTCATATACGTAGGATATTCTTCAAAAGTAACATCTTCCATTAAACCATCAACTTCCCCATCATCGATATCCTTAGAAATCTCAGGGCCAAAAGAATCATCCTCTGATGGAGGATCATCGGACTGTGCGTCAGCAGCTTTAGCTTCTTCTTGCTCTAGACGCACCAGCTCGTCCAGCTCAGCTCTGGTGAAGTTGTGAGGGATCTCCCCCTCCTCTAAATCATCATAAACAACAGAATGCTTGAACTCATCCTGTTTAGAAAAGAATTCACTAAAACTATAATCAATTTGTAAAGGAATTACTGACAGTGCTGTTTCTTTTGAAGTACCAGGAGCCACCACCATTTGAACATCAGTTTCTCCCTCTGGCAATTCAACCAGATCAAACTTCTCTTCCCAAGCAGTAATCTTAGCCAAAGCCGACTCTGCCACCTTTCTAGCTTCAGAAGCTTCTTTCTTTGCAGCAGTTAACAACAATGATTGATCACCAACTTTCTTCTGTAACAAATCAACCTGAGTTCTCAACCTAGTAACATCCTCAGTTTTCACACGATTCTCTTCTCTCAACTCCTCCACTTTCGCATCCATATCCTTCTTCATTCTCAGATTATCAGCCATAGCTTGAACATACAAATCATTCAGATTCTGAAGCGCAGATGAACTAACTCCTCCTTCTGCTCCTGTATGTGGTGCCTCCGGAGTTGGAGTAGACACAGTCTCTTGAGACAATTGTTGAACAATTGGCGGTGATTGATGTTGCGGTTGAGTTTGTTGCCGTGGCTGACTTTGTTGCTGTTGTTGACTTTGTGCTTGAGTAGGTGCAGTTCTTTGTGTAGCACCTGTAGCAGAACCACCTGGATTCTTCAAAACCAACTTAAACCTCTTGCTCGGTCTCATCTTTGTAGAAACCTGAGAACCTTCATCTTCTACCAGACGTCTCCTCTCACCTCTAGGAGCTTCTTCACCAGTACCAGTATTAACATCAACGGGCTCATCAGCCAAACCTCCAGTACCAGAACCACCTGTACCCTGAGTATTCATCGGCTGATCAACCTCTTCATCACTGTTTGCTAGCTCAAAATCAGGCTCATGACCAGATAGACTGTTCTCATTCCTCCACTTCTTGCCTGGTGGACATTGATAATCTTCCCTCGCAAGATGACACACCAGCTTTCCATCACTAGCACTCTTCTTCTGATTTAATCGATTAAACGTAAGATCAGTCATATGTTTCAGCTCGATGACGTCCTTCTTTGATCTCGGTAGATCCATAGTTTGAGCATTAATCATTATCTGCAGGAACCTCGGATAAATCAAGTATTGTTGGCTCGTAACATTCTCCATCAACATATCAAAGATAACACCCGAAAAATTGAAATCAGCTTTCAGAATCAAGGCAGCAAACATTCCCTGATAAATCTCACTCAGCTCATCAAATCCGCCTTGTAACGTACTCAAACACTTAACAATCACTAAAGACAGATATCTGTACGGTGGAGTGAATCCGCTTCTTTTGATCGTAGCACGTGTAATATCACCAGCATACTCACATCTCAGCACACATCCAGTAATCTTAGTCTTCGACAGTCTCTTGGGCATTTTCTCATCATCCTCAAACAAAAACGTGTTCCGAATAGTATACTCAGATATCTTAACCTCTTGATCACATACTCGACTTACTATCACAGGCTTATTATCAACAGTTTCCACTCTAGCGTTAGCCCAGAATTCTCTCTGATGAGAATAATAAGCAGTACATGGCATTGACACCGCAGCAAATATCCTTGAACGCTTCAAGAATTCAATCACAGTCTTGTACTTGCTAGCATTTGGACCTTTGTCATTTAGACACGCCATCAGATTAGAGTTAGGGCTCGCCTTCAACCCTGGAAGACTAGCAGATGTGGGTCCTCCTGATGATTCAGTCTTAGAACTGTGGACAGCTTGTTCTTGATCCATTTGTGCACCTGACATGATTAACAAAAACTGCAAACACAATTCTTAATCAGCGTTAAATTCATGATTAATTAAGTATCACTGATTTATCATCACAGAACATATCACATTAATACGATCACGGTTACATAATCACATGTTCAAAGTTAGATCATTACAGACATAAGATACCGTATCAATGCTAACAGGCTAGCATTATCAAATTACACAATAATCTGAAAATAATCAAACATAAACATAACATCAGAATCAATCATCCCATTATGGGATCCTCTGGCACTAACTTTTCTTCATGTTGAATCACACCAAGTTTCTCAAACAAGTTATACAGTAAAGCTGCATATGGGAATGGTTCTTCTGATTCAAGAAAATCTTTCATCACATGAATGAGAAAGTGTCCCACATTCACTTGAATACCCTCTAGTAGGCAATATAGAAACAAGACTTCAGTACCAGACAGCAAATGATCTCCTTCTCTCCTAAAAGTCACATTTCTTTTGATGATTCTCAAATGTATCTCATGTTGTGGCAAGATATCTTCATCACTAACCTCAACTCTACCAGTATACACTACCTTCTCTGGCTTGCATATCCTAACAATAACATCTGACAATCTGAATCTACTGGGAATCTTTCTGATATCTTTGCTAGGGTACAGTATCTTAACCCCAGTATGAAGAACGTTTAACAGGTTTGAGAATTCCTCTAAAGTCCACCTATACTGTTGATTAAATAGACCCGAGTGTACAAACTTCTTCTTACCATCCTCTAAAGCAACATTGGCGTAAAATTCTCTAAGTAGAGCAGGACAGTAATAATCCCCAATATCTATGAAAGCCTGACACCCAATCTGTTCCCAAGGAATATAAGTCTGTCGAGTCGCAATGACCTTTTGTTCTACTAAGATTGGTCGATATCTAGCTAGGATTCTCCTACGGTCGATGTTGAACATCCATTGACCAACAAATGAGCCACCTGACATTCTAATACAAACTACAAGCACTAGCATTAGATGGGCATCACAGAAATTATCAGAGACCAATCATTCAATTAAAATTAATCAAAATAATCTACCATCGGTCCAACAGAATGACCATCGGTCGATGGTGGAGACCATCGGTCCGATGGTCTAGACCTACGGCAGATGGTCTAACCACATACACACACTGGTCAAATAACGACCTTCGGCCGAGTGACAAGATGTCCGGCCGATCGATGGACACCATCGGTCGATGGTCAGAGACCCTCGGCCGGAGGTAGTTCATCAGATCTGTGACTCGAAATTGATCAAATCGTCCGATTTGACGTTTCTAGTTCAAATTCCTGTTATAACAGATGCTAAAGGGGCCGTTTATCATACATCAAACATCAATTTCAACAGATCTCAAATAAAACTCATCCGATTTAAAGTTTATACTTCGAACACTAAATCATCGATTACAAACAAACGATTAAGAGTTATGTTACCTTGTTTACGGCGCTAAGATCACAAAGAAAAGATGAATAATAAAAACTGGATCAAAACCTTTCTCCTTAACTTCAGAAAATTAGGGTAAAATCACACAATTTTGGCCAGAGTGACTGACCCGTTCGTCGCTGGGTCCTTTTATACCCTGTCAGTGACCATCGGCCGATGGTCAAGTCCGTCGGTCCGATGGTCTTGACACTCGGGCGAGGGTCTGAGTCCATCGGCCGGATGTAAAGACTGTCGGCCGGTGGTCTGACATTTGAAAACTTTTAAAACTTAACACTTTTCAATATCAGACTTTTACCCATTTACACTAACTCCCCCTGGGACTGATCTCCACAATAAAAAACATCACGCTTTGTTCCTTTAAGCTCAAAACAACTTATATTCAAAACAATAAGAAACCTAAGGTTCCTTTCACAGTAAACCTTACCCAGAACTGAGTTGTGGACTTAAAAGATGAAATATAAATGCACATGCAACTAACACATGAATGCAAACTAATTCAGAAATGCATGCTCATGCAAATACACAAAGCAAATAACTGTACAAGATCAAGTGTATCATGATCAGCAATATAATAACGGATATAATCAGTAACATTTAACCTTTTAGATCTGTGGATAATAAACCTTTAACATCAGTTTCATAAAGCATTAACATTAACAAATTCATGATGTTATCAGCATAGGAACAAATAATACTGCTTATCATCAGTCACACTTCCAGAAGAATAACATATCTTTTTGTGAGTTGGCATATAAAATTGATTGAATCTTTTTGATTCGGGGATCAGAACTGAACTATATTGACATGTTATTCCATAGTTCATTCACGAACTTATTCATTAAAGCATATACAGAACAACCTTCAAATATATCAATAAACATTCATCAACTTTCACCCTAGATTTCGATGATCACGTTAGATTAATTACTTTAACATTTTTCAATGTCAGATTTACATCACAAAGTCAGTCCTCGTTTGAGATCGCACGATTTCTCGGGTAGAACAATTGAGCACAAACCTGTTGACGCTGTCCTCTTATCACATCAATGTACTTTCGATTCTATTGAACAGAACCATCTCACGATGTTTCTAGCAACCCTGTCAGCCTTTGGCTTCTACCTTAAACTTATACCTTTCGTTTCAGATAACATTGTTAATCTCAAATTTATTGCATACTCTGTTAAGGACGCATACCGGCCGCTATAAACCCCATACTTAAACGGAAATAGTATGATGTATGGTGTTGGATGGATGGAAGTGATATATATATTTGAGTGATGGAACGCTAAGATACCTTCCAGAAGATATTCCCTCTATCCAGGTCAATAGGCACAATCCCATATCACAGACAAAAGATGTAAAGTTCACTAATTGAGATGTGAACTAAATGATTTAAGTTCTCTATATCTGATGATCTGATAAATTCTCCCCCTCGGATGTAGATAACGAAATCGTTCAAATAAGTCTCCGATTGGAATGTATGTTGTCTCAAACATTGATAACCGAGGAATCTCTGAAACTCTGTTCAATTCTTGATCCATGATTCTCTTGCAGCTATGTAGTGCATCATGTTATTTACAAATTGAAATAAATACATAAATAAACATAAACAATCCATAACTTGCAATTTTTTTTTTTTTTTTTTTTTTGGATTTTCTGATGTTGCATTTTCTCCTTACAATACATAAACAAAATAAATAAATAAATGATTACAACTAAACATGATGATGACGCACCACTGTCTTTGACATTTGTTATAACTGCACGGAAAACCAATCTTCGTATGTGGAAATCTAGAACCCGATGATGTTGCCTTTTAAAAATCATTCTGTGTCTATGATACAAAACTGCACTTCTCAACCCTTTTAGAGAAAACATCTCCCTTTGGGTACCCGATATGTATGTTGTTGGATTTCGGTCCAAGTAATAAAGGTAAATAGAAACAAGTATGCATCCTAGATAAAATATGCTCACCTTGGGGACTCACAAAATTATCCTTTTGCTACCGAGTATAAATCGTAGTAGGGGAGACCTCAACCGTCTGTCGAGTTTCTGTTCAATCATTTCTCGGTACATATTCAGTGATAAGTAGGTGACTACCCTCAACCGCTGTAAACCTTTCCACGATTTCCTCATCATGATATTTACGCGTTATTAGTGTGATCATCTCTATCTAGAATTAGATCAATAAAGTTTACCAACATATTATCAATCATCCTGTATTACTTGTTTTTCACAACTTACATGTCAGTTCAGTATTGCAATCACTTCCCCACAAACATAACAAGCAACTCATTTTCTGATTTTTCACTTTTTATGGATTTTCTATTTTTCTAATTTTTATTTGTTTTTCTGGTTTTTCAATTTTTATGGCTTTTTGATTTTCTCTGTACAAAAGCATAAAACTATCTAAAAACATAAGCAAACATGCAAATTTCAGTAAAAACTAATCTATCATGCAAACGAAAAATGCAAATGATCTAGAAGCTATCATGCAAAACTATTCAAACTCTACAAGCAGTTTCTAACCATTCACAACTCAGTCTCAGGCTTAGATTCCTCTGTGTCAGGAACCTCAGTTTCAGGAATTTCAGTTTCAGGAACTACATCTTGAAGCAACTTAACACCTATCTCATTTAATAGAAATTCAAAACGTGGTTTATCAAAAGCTTTTGTGAAGAGATCAGCCCTTTGGGCTGTAGTGTCAATTTGCACTACATCAATTAACTTTTTCTCATAGCAATCTCTAATGAAATGGTATTTAATCCCTATATGTTTCGTTTTAGAGTGATTTACGGGATTCTTAGTGACAGCTATGGCAGCAGTATTATCAACATAAATAGGAGTGTTAGAGATTTTCAAACCGTAGTCACGTAGTTGCTGTTGTATCCAGATAACCTGTGATGTACAGCTGGCCGCGGCAATATATTCTGCTTCACAAGTGGACTGAGCCACTGCTGTCTGCTTCTTACACTGCCAGGTTACTAGTTTGCTACCAAGAAATTGACACCCTCCTGATGTTGACTTGAAATCTTTCTTGCAACCTCCATAGTCTGAATCACTGTACGCTGTGAGATCAAAACCATCCTCACACGGATACCATAACCCTAAGCTGGGAGTATCTTTTAGATACCTCAGAATCTTCTTGACCACTAACATATGATGAACATTAGGGTTTGCCTGATAACGAGCACACAGGCACACCGCAAACATTATATCTGGTCTAGAAGCAGTTAGGTACATTAGAGAACCTATGATAGCCCTGTACAAAGTAGGGTCCACTGGAGCACCCTCCTTATCTGGTGAAATCCCATGATTAACCGACAACAGAGTCTTAGCTGGTCTCTCTGTATCTACCTGAAAGCGCTTAAGGATATCAGCAACATACTTCGTCTGATGTAAGAAGATGCCTTTATCCGTTTGAGCTACCTGCAAACCTAAGAAAAACTTAATAGTTCCCATGGAACTCATCTTAAACTTCCGTTGCATAACCTTCTCGAACTCATCAACCATACTCTGATCTGTAGACCCGAAAATAATATCATCAACATAGACCTGCACTAACATAAGATGTTGTCCTTTCTTCTTGATGAAAACTGTCTGATCAATGACACCTCTCCGAAAACCATTTTCAAGCATGTAGTTGGACAACGTTGCATACCAAGCTCTAGGAGCTTGGTGTAGACCATATAGCGCCTTTTCTAGTCGATACACCTTTTCTGGGAAATGCGGATCCTCAAAACCAGGCGGTTGTTCAACAAACACTTTCTCGTTTATCTCACCATACAAAAACGCACTCTTCACATCCATTTGATAAACTTTGAAACCCATATAGGACGCGAAGGACAAGAAAATCCTGATAGCCTCCAGTCTCGCAACTGGAGCAAAAACCACATCATAGTCAATTTTCGGGATTTGCTGATATCCCTTAACCACCAATCTAGCTTTATTACGAATCACTATACCCTGCTCATCTTTCTTATTCTTCAAAACCCAACGAAGACCATAGGGTACACAACCATGCGGTGGATTGACTAACCTCCAAACCTTAAGATGTTTAAATTGCAACAGCTCTTCCTGCATAGCACTTACCCACTCATCGTACTTTAAAGCTTCGTATACATCTTCCGGCTCGATTTGACACACATAACACGAGTGGGCATGAACAAACACTCTCCCTGTCTTGTTCAATGATGAATAAAAAGCTGTCACCAAATTCGCACTTTCACTTTGAACATCTTCAACTGCAGTCATATTTTCAGTAACCGCGGGAACCTCGGATGTAGAGATAACTCCTGACGTGGATGCCCCAGATGTAGTAGTTTGAGGAGGATTGACACTAGGCAGTCCTCTTGTATCCACATAATAGTTTGCCAGACGCTTTGGTGGCAGAATAACACGATTCGATCTCCGTACACCTCCTGCATCTGCTATCTGTTCTGGATCAGTCACAGTAGATGGTTGGTTATATAGAGGATTCAGATGTCTCTCTGTCAATACTGTACGTTCCACATCATCATCTAACTCACTATCTTCATCTGTATCAACTACCCCGTCCTCATTAGACTCAAGATTACCTTGAACACTTTGTGGACTTGGTTGCACGCTAGAAACCGGATTCTGAACCTGCGTAGGAATAGTGATAACATTTTCTGAAGAATTCCGAGAATCAAACAATATCTGAGTCAGAAGTTCTTCCTCTGTAGCACCTGGTGGAAGATTGAATGAATCAAAAAGCTTATCATACTCAAACTGCCATGCATAACCTTTACTGACACGAGGCGGTGCATTGCGCTGAATATCAACTTCAAACTGTTCTTCCAGACGTTTTGTCTCATTATTGTACACCCGCTTGTTCGGATTCCCGTAACCCAAGAAGATACCAGAAACAACCTTTGAATTAAATTTTCCTCCAGCATCACGTACCAAAATAGTACAAGGTGCGCCAAAGGGTTCGAAATGTTTAATATTAGGTTTTCTCTTATGCAGCAGCTCGTAACAAGTTTTACCATGACGCTTCACCACGAGAACTCTGTTCATAACATAACACGCTGTACTCACTGCTTCACCCCAGAAGGCAATCGGAAGACATGAATCAGCTAACATTGTTCTTGCGGTCTCAATCAAAGTCCTGTTCTTTCTCTCAGCAACACCATTTGACTGTGGTGTATAAGCAGGACTGAACTGCTGTTGTATCCCCTTTTCGTTACAAAACTGCAGCATCTGATTGTTCTTAAACTCCGTACCATTATCAGTACGAATCTTTCTCACTTTCAATTTATATAAACTTTCGAGCTTTAGAATCAGCACCTTAATATGCTCAAAAGTATCCGACTTATTCTTCAACATCACCACCCAAGAAAAACGTGAATATTCATCAGTAACTACCAAGCAATAGGATTCTCCTGTGAGAGTTTTACAGTTGACTGGACCAAAGAGATCCATATGCAACAGCTCCAAAGGAATGTTAACAGAATGATGCTTTTTGGTAGCATGTGACTTTTTCGTTTGTTTCCCCTGTTTACATGGAAGACACACATCAGGAATATGAAAACTTTTAAGATTAACACCCTCAACTAATCCATTGTGGACTAGATTGTTCATCTTCCTCAGACTCAAATGACCCATACGCTTGTGCCATATGATAGACTCTTGTTCAGTAGCTTTAGAAACGAAAGCCTGATGGCCAGTAGCTTCCTTTACATGAGCCTTACGCATGTCAAGGATATAGAGATCCTTGCATCTGGGAGCAGTCATCAGAATCATGTCTTCCGGAATAACAAATTCTTTCTTCAAAATATAGCATTGTTTATCATCAAATGCTACTGTATACTTCTTGTCAGCAACCTGAGAGACTGAAAGCAGATTGTTTGACATCTGCTCCACAAAATTAACCTTATCAAAGCTGACATTTTCATTCGCGATTACACCTTGAGCAGTAATAAACCCTCCTTCACTACCAGCAAAAGAAACCGGTCCACCATCCACTGTTTTCACATTAGAAAGTAAGGACAAGTTCCCTGTCATGTGCCTGGAAGCCCCACTATCAACAATCCATGTACTGCAGCGTGGATTGTAGGCGACCTGCACATTAAAGTAAGAGGATTAGTTAGAAAGGGCAACCCATGCCCTAATGGCAGTGGGTTTCCCGTCAATGCCAACAACTGGCAATTCCACCCATTGTCCCTTGGATCCCGAAGGACCTGCAGGACGTTGAACACCCTTCACCTCAGATTTTGGTCTCCAAACTGTATTTTTAGGCAATTGTTTTCTATAATAATCGTTAGTTTGAAAAACCTTTGAATCAATTACTTTCACATTTGAATTGTGCACAGGAGAAGATGATCTTCTATAAAAAGAACGATTTGGGCTGAGATCAATCTTCCTGCGGGGTGTCTGTCTAATGGGTCCACAATCCACAGCCCTGTGTCCCAGCCTCCCACATTTGAAACAGTTAACATTATCAAAATCATTAACGTTAAACAACCTGCGTCTAATCGGTGAAAACTGTCTCCTAGGCTGTTCAGTACGTTGTCTAATCGTAGGGGGTGTCAAAACCTGTTTTTCAACAGTCTGACGCCGACTAGGCGGAACATACTTGGACACTTTCTCAGAATTAGAACTCCCACCTTTAGGTGGTTGTTCTACCTTAGGAACACTAACCTGCTGTTTTCCTAAATTATTTTCTTTAACAAACTTAATAGGAGTAGACAAAGTGGTCTTTTTCTTACTCTGTTTGGGCCTTTCTACACTCTTTGTCGGCGTCTTAAGACTCTCACTCCTATTCTCACTGTGTTTTGGATTCTTAAGAATCGTAACTGGCTTAGTCACTGGCACAAATGGTTTGCTATCTTTCTCAGTGTCTATGTCAGTATCAGACTCAGTCTCATAAACAACCTCTGTAGGGTTCTTAGAATCAACAACCTTACTTTCACTAACTACTGGGGTCTCCTTAGGTTTACCATATGGTGGTTCCACCACTGGTTCCTTAAACTTCTCTACGGGCTTATTAACATACTCACCCATAAGAGGTGGTGCAACCTCAGAATATCCCAGACCCTCCCGTTTAGGATGATTAAAAGTCTGAGTCACATACGACATCCTCTGCCAGTTATCTATTCTAGCTTTCTCAGACTCATATTTTAACTTAAAAGAATCCTTTTCAGCCTTAAGAGTCTCTATTTGCCCCAAATACATTGTGATCACCTTTTCATCATCTCTAATGGTTGATTTCATGTGACCTATTTGGTTTTCTAGAGACTTAATCACCTCAACATATTCTTTCTGTTTGTTAAGGTAGAAAAGGGCATCTTCATAGTTCTTCTTGTTGGTCTGATTTTCTAAGCTTAGGTTCTTAAGGTCAGTCCTAAGTTTAGGGCAGGTCTCACAAGTAACAGGTATTTCACTTAGCTTAGAAATAACGCATTCAAGTCTTTCAATTTCCTGTTCATAACCAAAACAATAAGCACATTTAGAAATTGAATCAGTACATACCTTATCGTTACTGGAAGTATTAGCCATAAAAGCATAGTTATTCCTTCCATCCTGTGATTCTGCATCTGACTCTGATTCGTACTCCGAACTTGTGCTGTCCGAATAATCAGCTTCATAACCTTCCTTACCCTCACTATTATCTGAACTAACTTGACTTTGAACCGTCACAACTTTCTTATCACCACTCACAAAATCACGGTTGAGCAAATGACCCAACTCTTCTCTGAACCAAGTACCCTCATGACAACTTTTACCTTCTTCTTCATCGGATGGATCAGTAGTAAACTCAATGTCTGACAAATCCTTGGCTTTCCGGAACTTATCATACAGCTGTTCCTTAACCCTCTTTCTGAAACACCATTTCATAAGCTCCTCAGCTCTCTTTAACCTTGCATCACACTTGCACACGTAGCATGTGCAGTTTGGATTATCTTTACCCTTACAACCTGCTCTTCTTCGAACTACTCTTTCTTCCTCAATTTCAGTCGGACTCTTTCTGAAATGTCCCGTCTTTATTGATTAAAAACGTTCCATATTAATTGATTTCGTTGCGAGGTTTTGACCTCTATATGAGACATTTTTCAAAGACTGCATTCATTTTTAAACAAACCATAACCTTTATTTCATCAATAAAGGTTTAAAAAGCTTTACGTAGATTATCAAATAATGATAATCTAAAATATCCTGTTTACACACGACCATTACATAATGGTTTACAATACAAATATGTTACAAAAAAATAAGTTTCTTGAATGCAGTTTTTACACAATATCATACAAGCATGGACTCCAAATCTTGTCCTTATTTAAGTATGCAACAGCGGAAGCTCTTAATAATCACCTGAGAATAAACATGCTTAAAACGTCAACAAAAATGTTGGTGAGTTATAGGTTTAACCTATATATATCAAATCATAATAATAGACCACAAGATTTCATATTTCAATACACATCCCATACATAGAGATAAAAATCATTCATATGGTGAACACCTGGTAACCGACATTAACAAGATGCATATATAAGAATATCCCCATCATTCCGGGACACCCTTCGGATATGATATAAATTTCGAAGTACTAAAGCATCCGGTACTTTGGATGGGGTTTGTTAAGCCCAATAGATCTATCTTTAGGATTCGCGTCAATTAGGGTGTCTGTTCCCTAATTCTTAGATTACCAGACTTAATAACAAGGGGCATATTCGATTTTGATAATTCAACCATAGAATGTAGTTTCACGTACTTGTGTCTATTTTGTAAATCATTTATAAAACCTGCATGTATTCTCATCCCAAAAATATTAGATTTTAAAAGTGGGACTATAACTCACTTTCACAGATTTTTACTTCGTCGGGAAGTAAGACTTGGCCACTGGTTGATTCACGAACCTATAACAATATATACATATATATCAAAGTATGTTCAAAATATATTTACAACACTTTTAATATATTTTGATGTTTTAAGTTTATTAAGTCAGCTGTCCTCGTTAGTAACCTACAACTAGTTGTCCACAGTTAGATGTACAGAAATAAATCGATAAATATTATCTTGAATCAATCCACGACCCAGTGTATACGTATCTCAGTATTGATCACAACTCAAACTATATATATTTTGGAATCAACCTCAACCCTGTATAGCTAACTCCAACATTCACATATAGAGTGTCTATGGTTGTTCCGAAATATATATAGATGTGTCGACATGATAGGTCGAAACATTGTATACGTGTCTATGGTATCTCAAGATTACATAATATATAATACAAGTTGATTAAGTTATGGTTGGAATAGATTTGTTACCAATTTTCACGTAGCTAAAATGAGAAAAATTATCCAATCTTGTTTTACCCATAACTTCTTCATTTTAAATCCGTTTTGAGTGAATCAAATTGCTATGGTTTCATATTGAACTCTATTTTATGAATCTAAACAAAAAAAGTATAGGTTTCTAGTCGGAAAAATAAGTTACAAGTCGTTTTTGTAAAGGTAGTCATTTCAGTCGAAAGAACGACGTCTAGATGACCATTTTAGAAAACATACTTCCACTTTGAGTTTAACCATAATTTTTGGATATAGTTTCATGTTCATAATAAAAATCATTTTCTCAGAATAACAACTTTTAAATCAAAGTTTATCATAGTTTTTAATTAACTAACCCAAAACAGCCCGCGGTGTTACTACGACGGCGTAAATCCGGTTTTACGGTGTTTTTCGTGTTTCCAGGTTTTAAATCATTAAGTTAGCATATCATATAGATATAGAACATGTGTTTAGTTGATTTTAAAAGTCAAGTTAGAAGGATTAACTTTTGTTTGCGAACAAGTTTAGAATTAACTAAACTATGTTCTAGTGATTACAAGTTTAAACCTTCGAATAAGATAGCTTTATATGTATGAATCGAATGATGTTATGAACATCATTACTACCTTAAGTTCCTTGGATGAACCTACTGGAAAAGAGAAAAATGGATCTAGCTTCAATGGATCCTTGGATGGCTCAAAGTTCTTGAAGCAAAATCATGACACGAAAACAAGTTCAAGTAAGATCATCACTTGAAATAAGATTGTTATAGTTATAGAAATTGAACCAAAGTTTGAATATGATTATTACCTTGTATTAGAATGATAACCTACTGTAAGAAACAAAGATTTCTTGAGGTTAGATGATCACCTTACAAGATTGGAAGTGAGCTAGCAAACTTGAAAGTATTCTTGATTTTATGAAACTAGAACTTTTGGAATTTATGAAGAACACTTAGAACTTGAAGATAGAACTTGAGAGAGTTCAATTAGATGAAGAAAATTGAAGAATGAAAGTGTTTGTAGGTGTTTTTGGTCGTTGGTGTATGGATTAGATATAAAGGATATGTAATTTTGTTTTCATGTAAATAAGTCATGAATGATTACTCATATTTTTGTAATTTTATGAGATATTTCATGCTAGTTGCCAAATGATGGTTCCCACATGTGTTAGGTGACTCACATGGGCTGCTAAGAGCTGATCATTGGAGTGTATATACCAATAGTACATACATCTAAAAGCTGTGTATTGTACGAGTACGAATACGGGTGCATACGAGTAGAATTGTTGATGAAACTGAACGAGAATGTAATTGTAAGCATTTTTGTTAAGTAGAAGTATTTTGATAAGTGTATTGAAGTCTTTCAAAAGTGTATAAATACATATTAAAACACTACATGTATATACATTTTAACTGAGTCGTTAAGTCATCGTTAGTCGTTACATGTAAGTGTTGTTTTGAAACCTTTAGGTTAACGATCTTGTTAAATGTTGTTAACCCAATGTTTATAATATCAAAAGAGATTTTAAATTATTATATTATCATGATATTATGATGTACGAATATCTCTTAATATGATATATATACATTAAATGTCGTTACAACGATAAACGTTACATATATGTCTCGTTTCAAAATCATTAAGTTAGTAGTCTTATTTTTACATATGTAGTTCATTGTTAATATAATTAATGATATGTTTACTTATCATAATATCATGTTAACTATATATATAACCATATATATGTCATCATATAGTTTTTTTACAAGTTTTAACGTTCGTGAATCACCGGTCAACTTGGGTGGTCAATTGTCTATATGAAACCTATTTCAATTAATCAAGTCTTAACAAGTTTGATTGCTTAACATGTTGGAAACTTTTAATCATGTAAACATCAATCTCAATTAATGTATATAAACATGGAAAAGTTCGGGTCACTACAGTACCTACCCGTTAAATAAATTTCGTCCCGAAATTTTAAGCTGTTGAAGGTGTTGACGAATCTTCTGGAAATAGATGCGGGTATTTCTTCTTCATCTGATCTTCACGCTCCCAGGTGAACTCGGGTCCTCTACGAGCATTCCATCGAACCTTAACAATTGGTATCTTGTTTTGCTTAAGTCTTTTAACCTCACGATCCATTATTTCGACGGGTTCTTCGATGAATTGGAGTTTTTCGTTGATTTGGATTTCATCTAACGGAATAGTGAGATCTTCTTTAGCAAAACATTTCTTCAAATTCGAGACATGGAAAGTGTTATGTACAGCCGCGAGTTGTTGAGGTAACTCAAGTCGGTAAGCTACTGGTCCGACACGATCAATAATCTTGAATGGTCCAATATACCTTGGATTTAATTTCCCTCGTTTACCAAATCGAACAACGCCTTTCCAAGGTGAAACTTTAAGCATGACCATCTCTCCAATTTCAAATTCTATATCTTTTCTTTTAATGTCAGCGTAGCTCTTTTGTCGACTTTGGGCGGTTTTCAACCGTTGTTGAATTTGGATGATCTTCTCGGTAGTTTCTTGTATAATCTCCGGACCCGTAATCTGTCTATCCCCCACCTCACTCCAACAAATCGGAGACCTGCACTTTCTACCATAAAGTGCTTCAAACGGCGCCATCTCAATGCTTGAATGGTAGCTGTTGTTGTAGGAAAATTCTGCTAACGGTAGATGTTGATCCCAACTGTTTCCGAAATCAATAACACATGCTCGTAGCATGTCTTCAAGCGTTTGTATCGTCCTTTCGCTCTGCCCATCAGTTTGTGGATGATAGGCAGTACTCATGTCTAGACGAGTTCCTAATGCTTGCTGTAATGTCTGCCAGAATCTTGAAATAAATCTGCCATCCCTATCAGAGATAATAGAGATTGGTATTCCATGTCTGGAGATGACTTCCTTCAAATACAGTCGTGCTAACTTCTCCATCTTGTCATCTTCTCTTATTGGTAGGAAGTGTGCTGATTTGGTGAGACGATCAACTATTACCCAAATAGTATCAAAACCACTTGCAGTCCTTGGCAATTTAGTGATGAAATCCATGGTAATGTTTTCCCATTTCCATTCCGGGATTTCGGGTTGTTGAAGTAGACCTGATGGTTTCTGATGCTCAGCTTTGACCTTAGAACACGTCAAACATTCTCCTACATATTTAGCAACATCGGCTTTCATACCCGGCCACCAAAAATGTTTCTTGAGATCCTTGTACATCTTCCCCGTTCCAGGATGTATTGAGTATCTGGTTTTATGAGCTTCTCTAAGTACCATTTCTCTCATATCTCCAAATCTTGGTACCCAAATCCTTTCAGCCCTATACCGGGTTCCGTCTTCCCGAATATTAAGATGCTTCTCCGATCCTTTGGGTATTTCATCCTTTAAATTTCCCTCTTTTAAAACTCCTTGTTGCGCCTCCTTTATTTGAGTAGTAATGTTATTATGAATCATTATATTCATAGATTTTACTCGAATGGGTTCTCTATCCTTCCTGCTCAAGGCATCGGCTACCACATTTGCCTTCCCCGGGTGGTAACGAATCTCAAAATCGTAATCATTCAATAATTCAATCCACCTACGCTGCCTCATATTCAGTTGTTTCTGATTAAATATGTGTTGAAGACTTTTGTGGTCGGTATATATAATACTTTTGACCCCATATAAGTAGTGCCTCCAAGTCTTTAATGCAAAAACAACCGCGCCTAATTCCAAATCATGCGTCGTATAATTTTGTTCGTGAATCTTCAATTGTCTAGACGCATAAGCAATCACCTTCGTTCGTTGCATTAATACACAACCGAGACCTTGCTTTGATGCGTCACAATAAATCACAAAATCATCATTCCCTTCAGGCAATGACAATATAGGTGCCGTAGTTAGCTTTTTCTTCAATAACTGAAACGCTTTCTCTTGTTCATCATTCCATTCAAATTTCTTCCCTTTATGCGTTAATGCAGTCAAGGGTTTTGCTATTCTGGAAAAGTCTTGGATGAACCTTCTGTAGTAACCAGCTAGTCCTAAAAACTGGCGTATGTGTTTCGGAGTTTTCGGGGTTTCCCACTTTTCAACAGTTTCTATCTTTGCCGGATCCACCTTAATACCTTCTTTGTTCACTATGTGACCGAGGAATTGAACTTCTTCCAACCAAAATGCACACTTTGAAAACTTAGCGTACAATTCTTCCTTCCTCAATACTTCTAACACCTTTCTCAAATGTTCACCATGTTCTTGGTCATTCTTTGAGTAAATAAGTATGTCATCAATGAAAACAATGACAAACTTGTCAAGGTATGGTCCACACACTCGGTTCATAAGGTCCATGAACACAGCTGGTGCATTAGTTAAACCAAACGGCATGACCATAAACTCGTAATGACCGTAACGTGTTCTGAAAGCAGTCTTTGGAATATCATCTTCTTTCACCCGCATTTGATGATACCCGGAACGTAAGTCAATCTTTGAATAAACAGACGAGCCTTGTAGTTGATCAAATAAGTCGTCGATTCTCGGTAGTGGGTAGCGGTTCTTGATGGTAAGTTTGTTCAACTCTCGGTAGTCGATACACAACCTGAATGTACCATCTTTCTTCTTGACAAACAAAACAGGAGCTCCCCACGGTGATGTGCTTGGTCGAATGAAACCACGCTCTAAAAGTTCTTGTAATTGGCTTTGCAGTTCTTTCATCTCGCTGGGTGCGAGTCTGTAAGGAGCACGAGCTATTGGTGCAGCTCCTGGTACAAGATCTATTTGAAATTCCACGAATCGCTGTGGGGGTAATCCCGGTAATTCTTTCGGAAATACATCGGGAAATTCTTTTGCAATGGGAACATCATTGATGCTCTTTTCTTCAGTTTGTACTTTCTCGACGTGTGCTAGAACAGCATAGCAACCTTTTCTTATTAGTTTTTGTGCCTTCAAATTACTAATAAGATGTAGCTTCGTGTTGCCCTTTTCTCCGTACACCATTAAGGGTTTTCCTTTTTCTCGTATAATGCGAATTGCATTTTTGTAACAAACGATCTCCGCTTTCACTTCTTTCAACCAGTCCATACCGATTATCACATCAAAACTCCCTAACTCTACTGGTATCAAATCAATCTTAAATGTTTCGCTAACCAGTTTAATTTCTCGATTCCGACATATATTATCTGCTGAAATTAATTTACCATTTGCTAATTCGAGTAAAAATTTACTATCCAAAGGCGTCAATGGACAACTTAATTTAGCACAAAAATCTCTACTCATATAGCTTCTATCCGCACCCGAATCAAATAAAACGTAAGCAGATTTATTGTCAATAAGAAACGTACCCGTAACAAGCTCCGGGTCTTCCTGTGCCTCTGCCGCATTAATATTGAAAACTCTTCCGCGGCCTTGTCCATTCGTGTTCTCCTGGTTCGGGCAATTTCTAATAATGTGGCCCGGTTTTCCACATTTATAACAAACTACATTGGCATTGCTTGCTCCGACACTACTTGCTCCGCCATTACTCGTTCCGACACCATTTGTTCCTTTCGTTCTGTTAACCCCTGGTCCGTAGACATCACACTTCGCCGCGCTATGACCATTTCTTTTACACTTGTTGCAAAATTTGGTGCAGAACCCCGAGTGATACTTTTCACACCTTTGGCATAGCTGCTTCTGATTGTTGTTGTTGTTGCGGTTATTATTGTTGTTAAGATGATTGTTGTGGTTGCTGTTGTTGTTGTTGTTGTTGTTGGGCCGTTTGTTGTAGTTGCGATTGATGTTGCGATTGTTAGGATAGTTGTTGCGATTATTGTTATAATTGCTGTTGTTATTGTATTGGTGATTCTTATCACCGTTTTCCTCCCACTTTCTTTTGACTTGCTTCACATTGGCCTCTTCAGCAGTCTGTTCTTTAATTCTTTCTTCAATCTGGTTCACTAGTTTGTGAGCCATTCTACATGCCTGTTGTATGGAGGCGGGCTCGTGTGAACTTATATCTTCTTGGATTCTTTCTGGTAATCCTTTCACAAACGCGTCGATCTTCTCTTCCTCATCTTCGAATGCTCCCGGACACAATAGGCACAATTCTGTGAATCGTCTTTCATACGTGGTAATATCAAATCCTTGGGTTCGTAACCCTCTAAGTTCTGTCTTGAGCTTATTGACCTCGGTTCTGGGACGGTACTTCTCGTTCATCAAGTGCTTGAATGCTGACCACGGTAGTGCGTACGCATCATCTTGTCCCACTTGCTCTAGATAGGTATTCCACCATGTTAACGCAGAACCTGTGAAGGTATGCATAGCGTACTTCACTTTGTCCTCTTCAGTACACTTACTTATGGTAAACACCGATTCGACCTTCTCGGTCCACCGTTTCAATCCGATCGGTCCTTCGGTTCCATCAAATTCCAAAGGTTTGCAGGCAGTGAATTCTTTGTAGGTGCATCCTACACGATTTCCTGTACTGCTAGATCCAAGGTTATTATTGGTATGTAGCGCAGCCTGTACTGCGGCTATGTTTGAAGCTAGAAAAGTACGGAATTCCTCTTCATTCATATTCACGGTGTGTCGAGTAGTCGGTGCCATTTCCTTCAAAATAGTTAAATGGAACAAGTTAATCATACAGAATATTAAGAGCAGTTAATAGTATTTCGTAGCATAATATGAACTCATTTATAAAAGCTTTTTCTTCATATTAGCGTTTTATAAGTTTAAATTCGGGTAGTACCTACCCGTTAAGTTCATACTTAGTAGCTAATATACAATTCAACTACTACAATTCTATATGAAAAACTGATTGTAATAATATTTCGCGTTCAAACTTTTATACAATATTTTACAAACTTACAATACCGCTTATTTTACATAAAGCATGAAATATAGCACACAATAACTTTGATACAAGATAGTTGTGAAGACAATTCTAGCTAGTACACAAGTCGTTCGGCAAAGGCAATAAAGACACGTAATTCATACGTCCAGAAACAAGTCATGCATTCTGGTTTTACTAGGACTACTTCCCATCCTTGGTCTTGTGCAACATAACCGTTATGGCCGTTGATAAGACAGCGTGTTGTAACGTCATCAAAGGGACGAGGGTTACGTAATGTCCAACAGTCCCGTAATAATCTAAAAACCTCATTTCTTACCCCAATTACCGACTCCGTCACTTGTGGAAACGTTTTGTTTAATAGTTGTAGCCCGATGTTCTTGTTCTCACTTTGGTGAGAAGCGAACATTACTAATCCGTAAGCATAACATGCTTCTTTATGTTGCATGTTAGCCGCTTTTTCTAAATCACGAAGTCCAATATTCGGATATATTGAGTCAAAATAATTTCTTAACCCGTTGCGTAAAATAGCATTTGGGTTCCCCGCAATATATGCGTCAAAGTAAACACATCGTAACTTATGGGTTTCCCAATGTGATATCCCCCATCTTTCAAACGAAAGTCTCTTATAAACCAAGACATTCTTGGAACGTTCTTCGAATGTCTTACAAACTGATCTCGCCTTAAATAGTTGTGCCGAAGAATTCTGGCCGACTCTAGACAAGATTTCATCAATCATGTCTCCGGGTAGGTCTCTTAAAATATTGGGTTGTCTATCCATTTTGTGTTTTTAAACTGTAAAATAGACAAGAGTTAGATTCATAAAAAAAAAAATACTTATTAATACAAGCAATTTTTACATATATCATAAAGCATAAGAACACTATATTCCATATATTACACCACACGAATACAACTATCTTATTCCGACTCGCTCGTTTCTTCTTCTTCGGTTTTGGTTCGTTTTGCCAAGTTTCTAGGGATATATGATGTTCCCCTAATACGAGCCGTCGTTGTCCACATTGGTTTAGAAAAACCTGGTGGTTTAGAGGTTCCCGGGTCATTGTTACAACTTAAGGACTTCGGGGGTTGACGATACATATAAAGTTCATCGGGGTTGGAATTAGATTTCTCTATTTTTATGCCCTTTCCCTTATTATTTTCTTTTGCCTTTTTAAATTCAGTTGGGGTAATTTCTATAACATCATCGGAATTCTCGTCGAAATCCGATTCATCGGAGAATTGGTAATCCTCCCAATATTTTGCTTCCTTGGCGGAAACACCATTGACCATAATTAACTTTGGTCGGTTGGTTGAGGATTTTCTTTTACTTAACCGTTTTATTATTTCCCCCACCGGTTCTATTTCTTCATCCGGTTCCGATTCTTCTTCCGGTTCCGATTCTTCTTCCGGTTCCGACTCTTCTTCCGGTTCCTCTTCGGGAACTTGTGAATCAGTCCACAAATCATTCCAATTTACATTTGACTCTTCATTATTATTAGGTGAGTCAATGGGACTTGTTCTAGAGGTAGACATCTATCACATAATATCAAACACGTTAAGAGATTAATATATCACATAATATTCATATGTTAAAAATATATAGTTTCCAACAAAAATGTTAAGCAATCATTTTTAAAGAAAACACGGTCGGAGTCCAGACTCACTAATGCATCCTAACAAACTCGATAAGACACACTAATGCAAATTTTCTGGTTCTCTAAGACCAACGCTCGGATACCAACTGAAATGTCCCGTCTTTATTGATTAAAAACGTTCCATATTAATTGATTTCGTTGCGAGGTTTTGACCTCTATATGAGACATTTTTCAAAGACTGCATTCATTTTTAAACAAACCATAACCTTTATTTCATCAATAAAGGTTTAAAAAGCTTTACGTAGATTATCAAATAATGATAATCTAAAATATCCTGTTTACACACGACCATTACATAATGGTTTACAATACAAATATGTTACAAAAAAATAAGTTTCTTGAATGCAGTTTTTACACAATATCATACAAGCATGGACTCCAAATCTTGTCCTTATTTAAGTATGCAACAGCGGAAGCTCTTAATAATCACCTGAGAATAAACATGCTTAAAACGTCAACAAAAATGTTGGTGAGTTATAGGTTTAACCTATATATATCAAATCATAATAATAGACCACAAGATTTCATATTTCAATACACATCCCATACATAGAGATAAAAATCATTCATATGGTGAACACCTGGTAACCGACATTAACAAGATGCATATATAAGAATATCCCCATCATTCCGGGACACCCTTCGGATATGATATAAATTTCGAAGTACTAAAGCATCCGGTACTTTGGATGGGGTTTGTTAAGCCCAATAGATCTATCTTTAGGATTCGCGTCAATTAGGGTGTCTGTTCCCTAATTCTTAGATTACCAGACTTAATAACAAGGGGCATATTCGATTTTGATAATTCAACCATAGAATGTAGTTTCACGTACTTGTGTCTATTTTGTAAATCATTTATAAAACCTGCATGTATTCTCATCCCAAAAATATTAGATTTTAAAAGTGGGACTATAACTCACTTTCACAGATTTTTACTTCGTCGGGAAGTAAGACTTGGCCACTGGTTGATTCACGAACCTATAACAATATATACATATATATCAAAGTATGTTCAAAATATATTTACAACACTTTTAATATATTTTGATGTTTTAAGTTTATTAAGTCAGCTGTCCTCGTTAGTAACCTACAACTAGTTGTCCACAGTTAGATGTACAGAAATAAATCGATAAATATTATCTTGAATCAATCCACGACCCAGTGTATACGTATCTCAGTATTGATCACAACTCAAACTATATATATTTTGGAATCAACCTCAACCCTGTATAGCTAACTCCAACATTCACATATAGAGTGTCTATGGTTGTTCCGAAATATATATAGATGTGTCGACATGATAGGTCGAAACATTGTATACGTGTCTATGGTATCTCAAGATTACATAATATATAATACAAGTTGATTAAGTTATGGTTGGAATAGATTTGTTACCAATTTTCACGTAGCTAAAATGAGAAAAATTATCCAATCTTGTTTTACCCATAACTTCTTCATTTTAAATCCGTTTTGAGTGAATCAAATTGCTATGGTTTCATATTGAACTCTATTTTATGAATCTAAACAAAAAAAGTATAGGTTTCTAGTCGGAAAAATAAGTTACAAGTCGTTTTTGTAAAGGTAGTCATTTCAGTCGAAAGAACGACGTCTAGATGACCATTTTAGAAAACATACTTCCACTTTGAGTTTAACCATAATTTTTGGATATAGTTTCATGTTCATAATAAAAATCATTTTCTCAGAATAACAACTTTTAAATCAAAGTTTATCATAGTTTTTAATTAACTAACCCAAAACAGCCCGCGGTGTTACTACGACGGCGTAAATCCGGTTTTACGGTGTTTTTCGTGTTTCCAGGTTTTAAATCATTAAGTTAGCATATCATATAGATATAGAACATGTGTTTAGTTGATTTTAAAAGTCAAGTTAGAAGGATTAACTTTTGTTTGCGAACAAGTTTAGAATTAACTAAACTATGTTCTAGTGATTACAAGTTTAAACCTTCGAATAAGATAGCTTTATATGTATGAATCGAATGATGTTATGAACATCATTACTACCTTAAGTTCCTTGGATGAACCTACTGGAAAAGAGAAAAATGGATCTAGCTTCAATGGATCCTTGGATGGCTCAAAGTTCTTGAAGCAAAATCATGACACGAAAACAAGTTCAAGTAAGATCATCACTTGAAATAAGATTGTTATAGTTATAGAAATTGAACCAAAGTTTGAATATGATTATTACCTTGTATTAGAATGATAACCTACTGTAAGAAACAAAGATTTCTTGAGGTTGGATGATCACCTTACAAGATTGGAAGTGAGCTAGCAAACTTGAAAGTATTCTTGATTTTATGAAACTAGAACTTTTGGAATTTATGAAGAACACTTAGAACTTGAAGATAGAACTTGAGAGAGTTCAATTAGATGAAGAAAATTGAAGAATGAAAGTGTTTGTAGGTGTTTTTGGTCGTTGGTGTATGGATTAGATATAAAGGATATGTAATTTTGTTTTCATGTAAATAAGTCATGAATGATTACTCATATTTTTGTAATTTTATGAGATATTTCATGCTAGTTGCCAAATGATGGTTCCCACATGTGTTAGGTGACTCACATGGGCTGCTAAGAGCTGATCATTGGAGTGTATATACCAATAGTACATACATCTAAAAGCTGTGTATTGTACGAGTACGAATACGGGTGCATACGAGTAGAATTGTTGATGAAACTGAACGAGAATGTAATTGTAAGCATTTTTGTTAAGTAAAAGTATTTTGATAAGTGTATTGAAGTCTTTCAAAAGTGTATAAATACATATTAAAACACTACATGTATATACATTTTAACTGAGTCGTTAAGTCATCGTTAGTCGTTACATGTAAGTGTTGTTTTGAAACCTTTAGGTTAACGATCTTGTTAAATGTTGTTAACCCAATGTTTATAATATCAAAAGAGATTTTAAATTATTATATTATCATGATATTATGATGTACGAATATCTCTTAATATGATATATATACATTAAATGTCGTTACAACGATAAACGTTACATATATGTCTCGTTTCAAAATCATTAAGTTAGTAGTCTTATTTTTACATATGTAGTTCATTGTTAATATAATTAATGATATGTTTACTTATCATAATATCATGTTAACTATATATATAACCATATATATGTCATCATATAGTTTTTTTACAAGTTTTAACGTTCGTGAATCACCGGTCAACTTGGGTGGTCAATTGTCTATATGAAACCTATTTCAATTAATCAAGTCTTAACAAGTTTGATTGCTTAACATGTTGGAAACTTTTAATCATGTAAACATCAATCTCAATTAATGTATATAAACATGGAAAAGTTCGGGTCACTACACTTTCCCACAAATACAACATTAGCTTTCTGAGCATCAACTGGAATAGACCAGTCACAAACTTCATCAGGATATATTGTGGAACCAGTTAAGGCTTTAGGTTGAGCAGAACCAGATGATTCCTTCTCAACAATGACGTGTTGGGGAGTCACTGAGATGGTTGTACTAAGAAAAGGATCATGATAACCAGCCTTTGGTGGTCTAGTACAAGTCTTCTTGAAGTGACCAAGTTCATCACAGTTGTAACATCTAACCTTCGCCATGTCAAAACCAAACTTAGAATCCCTGTTTAAACTCAAAGATCGTTGACCAGTTCTCTTTAAATACTTCCTTGCACGCCTAACAATGCTACCCATACAGTACAGAATGTCCATCCTCTCTAGCTCATCTTCATCGATCTGATCATAATCTTCATTCTCGAGATGATTGTTAAGAACCTGTCCACTAATCATATCGTTGTAAGAGTTAACAACGATAGCAGCTAAAGCCATGTCCTCCTGAATGGACTCAATAGATCTTTTCCTGATATTGTCAGTTTGAAACATAGGACTCTGAGTCTGAGTCTGAGGTGGAATCTGAGTCTGCTGAGTCGGAACGTCCTCAATCATCTTAATTGTAGAGTTCTGTATTTTGGCATTAAAGTAACCAGATTGTGACTTTGGTGCAGATATCTGATTTGCATTTGCTGTGATGTACGCTGTCTGCAATGGAGCATGACCAGAAGAAGAAGCACTAGATGTGACATTGGCTGCTACAGTACCAAGCCTTTTCCTTTTGGCCTCAACCTGAATATCCTTCTCCATTAACTTTGAAGTAAATGCAGTCAATGTCAAAGGACGTCCAGAAGCAACATATAGGTTTTGGATCTTCTCTACTTCATAATCCCACTTCTCAGGAAGACCAAGTGCCAACACTTTTATTGCCTTATCATCTTTTACCTCAATCCCATAATCCGTCATCTCGGCAACCAATAACCTGTACCTTTCTAAAGTCTGGCTCAAAGTTTCTGTTGGAAGGGCTGCAAACACCTTCCACTCATCCTTCAACACTTTACCTTTAGTTGCTTTATAAGTAGCAGTACCCTCAGTTGCGGACACAATAGCCTGCCAAAGAGTATAGCACGTCTTATAACGGTTCTTAAACTGACCGAAGATTTCCTTAGACAAGGCTTGCGTTAACTGAGCATAACACCGACACTCAAGATTATACCCTTCGCGTTCTGCGGGATCAAAATCATGAGTTTCTTTAGGTTCACCGTCAGCCCCTGATGGCCAAACAAAAGGAGTCTCAATACACTCCCAAAGTCGAGAATCTTGTCCATTAAGGTAAATCACAAACCTAACTTTCCATTCTAAAAAGTCTTTTAATTTTTCAAGCCTCGGAACTTTATTGTTAGATCCTGATTCACTTTCGCTTAATAATAGTCTTTGAATTCCGGGTGCAATAACAAGTGCACTGTATTCGTTTGTTAATTTCTCGTTTGTATCAGACATTATTAACTGATTAAGTGATTAATTATGGATTAATTAAATTATTCTGGATTAAAAGAGGATCGGCCGATGGACTGAGACGATCGGTCGGAGGACTGAGACAATCGGTCTATGGTCTAAGGACGAACGGTCGATGGTCTAGACAAACGGTTCAAGGTTATCACAAACTGTCCTCCGGTTCAACTTAAGACGATCGGTCGAGTGTGAGTGACTATCGGTCGAAGGTCAAGACACTCGGTCGATGGTCAATGACGATCGGCCGAGGGTAGTTCTTACGTATCTGGGCAGAAAAAACTAGGGTTTTTGGCCAAAACTCAAATTTTGATTGATTCTAACGTTCTGGACTCAAACAAAACCGATGAAAACTTCACAAAAACACCTTTGAACACAAAAACACTCGAAAACACTGGATTTAAATGTAAAAGTTCCAACCTTTTAATTGAAACCCGTTTTGACACAAACCCTAATCACAAAAATCAAAAATTCGACTCAAAAACGTATGGATCAGCAACACAAGGCTCTGATACCACTTTGTAGATGTAGTTTGGACCTTAGATCATACGTTGTATCTAGATTAATGGCGGAAACACTAATTAGAATGAGTCGAATACGTATTAGACTAACGGGATCGAATTAACCAATGAATAATTGATAGAATCGATGCCTAAGACTGTGTATTCGGTTGGTAAGGGTTTTGGGACGATTAGCAGCAAGTAATACGACGGCCTAAGGGTTTATGGTGTGTAACCTAACACAAAATCACGAAACCCGTATTTATACTAAATACAGCGACCATGCGGTGGTCGGGGACCTTCGGCCGATGGTGACAGTCCCTCGACCGATGGTCCCTACCATCGGTCGATGGTCTTGAGCAGCCAACCGACTGCTTGACCTATTCACGACATTATACTAAGCATCATAAACACAAAGTATAAGTGTCCACGTACATATATGACTGAAATATCAAGTACATAACAAATAGAACAATAAACGTAATAGAACTCGGGATTTATGCACCAACACCAACTTCATTCCAAAAATGCTATATCAAATTACTTTAAGATACTCGGCTTCTGCGCCCTACGGTAAGGGGCGACTGTCTAATTTGGCTCTTGATATGATGAGTGAGTGGACAACTCAGGTAAATGATGTGTCATAAACATTTTCTGATGCTAATGTGACTTAATACTGCATTGCTGAACAAACATGATTGGGATTTTGGATTCTGTTGCACTCACGCGTTGCCCCGAACTTAGCTGTGCTGTCACGACGTTGTTGTACAGATCAATATGTACTACTTATTGACTTGTGACTTATATGAGTAGAACAAAGGTGTATTTAAAACAAAGGACTCAACTGATGATGCTCCTAGCCAAACTAAGTAGGTTGAGATATCATATTGTGCTCTAATTTATTGTTTTCTTGCGCACAAAAAATTGTCTACAAATGTATCATCACATATGTATCAAATTTTGAGAAGTGAGATAACATGTGTTAAACTCACAATATTTTGAATAGTGGACTATATATTCTTCGTTTTACTTATGTTAGAAACACTTTCATAATTGGCTGCGAAAAAAAACCCAACTCCAAGAAATAGTCATTATGTTTTAATGGTCAGTAAGAGGAAAAGCATGCTAATGTCTATATCACCAGAAATTTTAAGGTTTTGGATTTTTAAAAGTGATGTTTATAGGTTGGTATTTCGAGTTAAAGTGTTAAATGGGTCAATAGAAGTCAAAATTTGTCAAACAGGGGGAACTCACTGCATACCATTTGATCAGAAAGGTATGGACATGGGTTGAATGTGTCGTATGAAGTCAAAGGTGCCATAGTTGTAAGTCGAATGAATACGCTGTATTCCTTAGAAGTGTGCCACCACCTGTTTGGGTCACAAATTGTTCGAGTCTGGTAGGATGCGCCACATTTGACATTGTTGACACGATTATAACATATTTTATTAACGTTAAGGAGGTTTTCTTTTTAAGACTAGGCCTCACTCAAAGTGTAGTAAAGAGAGATTTAATATATCGATAGGTGAGTGTTGGTCCCGATAAATAACAACAGGAAGTGTTGTAAAGGGGGAGGGGGTGGTGAATACAATTCTTTTGCTAATTAAAGAGTTTTATCAATTAAGCACGTAATTAAACAAATAATTAAATTAGAGTCGATGTAAATTTCAACGTTATTCTTTTGAAGTGTTGAATCAGTGCCTGTATCTGTATCTGTAGAGAATCAGAGAGAATAATAACTGACGCATATGCATTCCAAGACCATGCACATCTCAAACAGTTGGTGTACGTCTTGAATAATTGAATTCTCAAGGAACAAATGATTACTATAGAAGTTGGAAGTAAAAAAGAAACAGTAAAGTAATAAGCAAACTAAGAAGAAATTAAATCATCTAAATACAATTAAATAAAAATGCATGTAATTGTGTTACGTATGTGTTTGGTGACGAAAGCATGGATACTTGAGAGTGAAATATGAACGAAACTGAACCTAGCAGGTGGTGTCGTCAAACAGATGGTGTCAATTGGCGGGGTTGCAAAGCAATAGCTGATGTTAATTACTACGATTACAACCCCCTCTTTTCATTAGCTATTATATATGCTACAAAAATACGACAATGAATTTATTGGTGATAGAACACATAAAAGCCAAAAACTACTTTAATTAAATATATTACCAGAAACAGTGAACCTTATATTTCATGAAAATCAGTAGATGAAGACATTAGAAAGATATGCATTCAAATAAAGTGGAAGCTACATAGAAATATAGTAAGTAAAGTAAAAGGAACAACAAATTTGCTATTCAATGTTGCATATACAGAAACGCAGCGGTGCTATCTCACAAAACGAAGAAAAAACTAAATTAGAAGCACGAAAAAGGAGCCTCCTGATGTGTTTGATAGTTGAGATGGAGAATTAGGATTACGTAATCCTACGGAGTATATGAATATTAATGTCAAGATAATAAAGAATTGATAACTGGGAATACAAATGTCTGTTACGATTTTACTGGATCTTCAGGAGGCTCAATTTAAAAGACCCACGTAGCATATAAGGATAGAGGATGGGTGAATTAGGCAACATGTGTCGCAAAAATAGTTTGGATGGAAAAAACCATATTATAAAAACCCGAAACAAATTGGTGACCCGAACCATTTGCTTTTTCTGCCATGTATAAATTGCCGTTATAAAAAAGACTCATAAATTCATGGGTTTCGTGTATCTATATAATGTCATCATTCACGTAAATGATTATGATTTTATGCATCTTTAATTTATTTATCAAGGAGGGATACGGCCACTCATATGAATTTAATTATCTTCATATATTGTTCATTTTCATTATTTTAAAATGCACTACTTAACTTCGTCATAGTTTTATTACCATATTAACTATAAGACAAAAATACCATATTAACTATTAGACAAAAATGATGAATGGTATCAGGGGTATTTTCGTCATTTCAAATTTTTTTTTACTAACTTCCACTTTGTCAAAAAACCCCTCATACTTTGTTCAAACATTAAAACCGGTCCCCCCAAACAGGGGGGTAAATTGTTAAATCAACATTTTCATAAAAAATCTTAAATAAACTCCACCCAAATATTCAACAGGTCATATCTTCTCGCTCGCAACGAGTTAAATTTTTCCGGCATCATCGTTAAACTTGAAATAATTTTACGAAAACAATGTCACTAACTATACGCAAAACGGATTCTTTTTAAAAAAGGCTAAATATTTGGGGTACTTTTCATACACGTTGATTTTGCGTTAAATTTTTAAAAGTCGACAATTCCATAGCGAAACGCGGAGATGCACATATATTGTTAATTTAAAATAACATTTAAATCTTTCACGGGTTATACCTTTTAGTTCGACTCGAGTTGCGCTTCAACGACATCATCGTTAGCTACGAAATAATTTTACAAACTAAACGCAATAAAATACATTGAAAACCGAATCCCAGGCGCGAAGCGAGGGTTAGAAAACTAGTTTGTCACCAAACATATATACTCTTTATGCTATCAAATTAATCAAATTTCAAATGTTATTGCATTATTTAAATGTATTATTTAACTCAACTGTAGTAGTGGTTTGACTCTTTTAGCGAGAGGTCAGGAGTTCGATTCCGTTGAGCTGCAACATTGCACTCAATGTTATTCCTGACCTGAAGTATCCATCCTGGTCGCCTTTCGCTTAGTGCGGGGGCAGCGGAGAGGAGTGGTTTTTACAAGAGATGAACGTGTGGTGGTTAAGTTTCCCCTGAGTGATCCCAAACTGATGTAAAAAAAAAGGATATCTAATGCTTGATGCTTCAATACTGAAATATACAAAGTGTTAACAGTAGCATCAAAACAGATTGTGACTTCAAAAAAAATCGTATGAACACTTTACATAATAAGCACAAAATAGAACTTAAATTTACGGAGAATTTGGTAAATGGAGCCTTATGCATCTTTTTAGATCTTTCATCACCAACAGCAAGAACAGTAACCTTCAATTAAAAAGTAATAATAGTTGCATTTGATAATCAGGAACAATAATATAACAAACAGTTGAAGATTACAATTAGATAAGTTAGTGCTACTTCTAAGATAACTATAACTTAACTATCGGAGTATATAAGTTATATAAGATAACTATAACTTAACTATCGGAGATTAAGATTTATATAAAGTTATTGTTTTTTTACCAAAAAAAAAAAAAAAAATTAAAGTTAAAAAAAGAAAGAAAAAAAAGTTAAAAAGCAATATATATATATATATATATATATATATATATATATATATATATATATATATATATATATATATATATAAAGAGATTTGTTTAACTTACTTGTCAACAAAACCATTTTTTAAGGGGTTAATGACAAGTGAAATTTACACTTGTCAAATTCTCAATGATTGTGATTAAAATTCATTAAATAAATGATTAATAACAATATTAGAGAATAAATAAATTAATAAAAAAATGAGAGCAATTGGTCCGGGTAATTCTAAGAAATCGTTGTAACTAACCAATAATTAAAAATATGCTTAATTATAGTAGAACGCATCTATACTTATAACAACTCACGAGTAAAATATAATTTGTTTAAGAAAAAAAGTAAACAACCCCTTACTCTATAGGAAGCCATATAGATTACTTACCACTTGTGAATTAGTAGACCACTTACGATACATATTCATTATTGTGCCGTTATTCATTTATATGTCATTATTGTGAACCAAGATCGCTAGAAAAAAAAATTATGTTTTTATGTAACTAATCTTCAAACAGATTTTGAGTAGCCGTGCATCGCATGGACTCAAAAACTAGTTTAATATGTATAATAATACCTTCTCATTATCATTAATGTAAAGTGTTAAAATGCAAATCATTTTAATAAGCTATAAAGAAAAAAGAGCGCTTTTCATTAAAAAAAAAAAAAAAAAAAAGCTCACCGTAGTTGTGACGACCCGGAAAATTTCGTCTAATTTTAAATCAAACTCTCGATACGATTTAATATTTTTGACACGATAAGAAAAGTCCGTTATGTTACGTCTCAAAAATTTTGAACTATTTTCGTACATTCATTTGACTTCGACCATCTCCGACGATTCACGAACCACTATTTGTAAATAGTTATGTGTGTATATATATAAATAATAATTGGAAGTATAATTTGAAATATTAAATGTTGTTGTTATGAATTATGATATTATAATAATTATTTAAAAACATATCTACATATAAATAAAAGTATATTAAAAATAAATATTAAATGATTGTAATACTCGTTTGATGTTTCAATTGATATTAAGCAAGTCAAATTCAAACTTATATAATTTTGAAAATAAACGGTGATCCGAAAATGAGTGATATAAATTATAACTTATTAGAAATGTATTTAAGATCTAATTATTAAATTTTAACACTTTTTATATTTTACACATGATCGAGCGCGGAGAGTTAATTTCTATTTACTAAAATTTAAGTAACTAATGACCAATTTTATTCCATAATGACTAAAATAAATAAATAATTAATATAAAAATTTAGAATTTATCTGAGTACTTTTTTTATCCGCCACTGATTTATCAACGAAGTACGAAATCCGGTCCATAAAAACTGTCGGTAGAATTATTATCTAATTCACACGTTTTAATTCTAAATAATATTATAATAATTTATACTATGCCTAATTGAAATTTAAGATTCCTTTGGTTTTTACTGTGCTAATTTGTTGTCTTCACTGAACTCCATCTTTCCTACCAATCTATCTAATCTCTTATATATACATGCATACTAATACTAGATATAGAGAGATACATTTCCTTCTTATTTCTTCCCGGTAAGCCATCTCCTCCATCATCACAACACACCACTTCTATCTATCTTTACCTATCTATATTGTAAACATATACATATGCATAAACACACATCTTTCCATTTTTTTTCCTGTATGTTTTCGTTTAACAAACCAAGAACTAAACCCATCACGTTTACTAACACCTTTGTTCTAAGATCACTAAACCAATACCACCGCCATACTAGCCCATACAACCGGCCATCTCCACCCTTCACCTTTATAAACGAGAACCACAATACACCACCCTACAAACCTCGGCTACCATCTCAATATCTCTCTCCTGTTTCGGTTTTATATCATCACCATTACACCAAAATACCAACCCAAACGAAGCCCACCACCATGAAACCATCTACCTATCTTTGTTTCGATAACCATCACTACAATCTTTTATGTCTCGAACTAGTGCTACTGCTATCTTTTTCTTCCTATTTTGGCTCGACTACGTACAACTCACTTCTATATAGCTACAAATGCTGCAGTTGTCCGCTGTGAAAACAAACCCAAAACCCCTCTTGATCTTTATAAGCATACCTATATGTATATGTATCTAAACTGTACGAGTAAGGAGACTCAACTAACCACCACCATCGTTCACTATTACCTGCTGCATACGTTCACTTTTATTTCCTTTTCTTCTATTTTTGTTTTCTGAACGAACAGAAGCACAAGCTGCATGTTTCTGTTTTAATTGGACAGACAAACGCCATCGTGGTCAACTACCTGCAACTCGTATTTCTGTTTCGTTAACCCAGCTGCAACCGAAGAAAATTAATAAAAGAATGATGATGATGAAGCAAGGAAAAAGAAGATACTTATAATCATATTTGATTATTTTTTTTTTCATACGAAGTATTACTAATCAGAGTGTCGGTAAGCTGTCCTTTATAATTATGAATTTTGATAATGGAAGATGAGCTGTAAAGAGATGGCTACAAATTGATTCATTCATATCTGTTTCTGTTCGAGGATCAACATAGTGCCATGGACCGTAACATGGTTAGGTTATCGGGCCATGAATTTTTCTGTTGGACTTAGGAAATTACTGTGGGCCGTAAGCTTTGTTTTGGTTATAGGGCCGTTGCATGTTTTAAGTGTTGGGCCGAGAATTGTTTTATTCATTGGGCCGTTTGTGTTGTTAGCCCAAGGCCCACCTTGTGACTTCTGCTACAGCGAGATAAATGATGATTATGTTTATGATTATGATAATAATGATGTTATGATAGATGGTGATGGCGAGTTGTGTTAAACAAAGATGGTATGTGATTATGATAATACCGTAGGGTCATGATATTGAAAATGATTAGATGATTTTGATAATGATACTTATGATAATGATCGTATAGGGATGATGATGAACGAAGGGTCATGATGTTAATAGATATTAAGATGATGATTAATGGTTAGGATATAAAGGATGATGTTTAGGTGATGATCATAATGAAATATTTGATATAGTGATGGGAAAAATATGATGATACGAGATCAATGGTATGATAATGATGATTGTGATGTCATGTTGATATTAATTCGGGTGATGATATTTATGATCTCGAGTCGATGATGATAATCGAGACGGTATAAATCTTATTTTTATTATTATTAATATCATTATTGTTAAAATTATCAATTTTACTATTAAAACTATAATTTTTTTTATTAAAAATAACATTATTATTAAAAACTATCATTAATATTATTATTAGAATTAATATGATTATTATTGTTAATATAATTTATATCATTATCATTATTATTATTATTATTATTATTATTATTATTATTATTATTATTATTATAAGTATAATTATTATTATTATGATTTTTATTAATATTATTATCTAACTAGTATTATTAATATCATTGTTATTAAAAGTATCAATTTTTATAAAAATTACCATTTTATCAAGCAAATGATATTTATAAAAATATATTTATAATATTACATAAAATTTTATATTATACCTGTTAACATTATTTATATAAAATTTCATATAACAAATTTTGTATTTTTAAAATAATAATAGTCATATATATATATATATATATATATATATATATATATATATATATATATATATAAAACTTAAATTATATGTTATATATATTTTATTTGAATATATATATAAAATTATTAGTATTTATGTAGTTATATTAATATTTATATATATATATATATATATATATATATATATATATATATATATATATATATATATATATAACTACATAAATACTAATCATTTTATATATATATTCAAATTAAATATATATAACATATAATTTAAGTTATATATATAAATTTCTTCGATTACGATTATATGTTTTAATATATATAATTGATATAGGTTCGTGAATCCGAGGCCAACCCTACATTTGTTCAATGTCGTCATATGTATTTTTACTACAAAATACAGTATCGTGAGTTTCATTACTCCCTTTTTAAATGCTTTTGCAATATATATTTTTGGGACTGAGAATACATGCGCTTTTATAAATGTTTGACGAAATAGACACAAGTAATCGAAAACTACATTATATGGTTGGATTATCGAAATCGAATATCGCCCTTCAAGTCTGGTAACCTAAGAATTAGGGAAATGGCCCCTAATTGACGAGAATCCTAAAGATAGATCTATTGGGCCTAACAACCCCCATTCATGTCTATGGATGGCTTTAGTACTTCGAGATTATTATTATACAGATGTCGATGTCTGTGGGGATATTCTATGCATTATGGTTAATGTCGGTTACCAGGTGTTCAATCCATAAGAATGATTTTTACGTAGATGGCTATATGCATGCATGATGTTTATGGGAAATGAAAATATGAAATCTTGTGGTCTATTAAAATTATGGAAATGATTGATTACGATAAACTAATGAACTCACCAACCTTTTGGTTGACACTTTAAAGCATGTTTATTCTCAGGTATGAAAGAAATCTTCCGCTGTGCATTTGCTCATTTTAGAGATATTACTTGGAGTCATTCATGACATATTTCAAAAGGCGTTGCATTCGAGTCAATGAGTTCAATAAAGATTATTATTAAGTAAATGACCGATTAAGTCATTTATAGCTTGGTTATATTATGAAAGGGTGTGCATGCCTGTCAACTTTCGATGTAATGAAAGTTTGTCTTTTAAAAACGAATGCAATGTTGTAAAATGTATCATATAGAGGTCAAATACTTCGCAATGAAATCAATTATTATGTAATGTTTATAATCGATATGAACGGAACATTTCAATTGATATCAGAGCGGTGGTCTTAGCGAACCAGGTCTGCATTAGTGTGTCTAACTGATAGTTGCTTAGATGCGTTAGTGAGTCTGGACTTCGACAGTGTCTGCATGTCAAAAGTTTTGCTTATCATTTCGTGTCGAAAATTACCTACTTATCATCCTTAGAAAATTACCTGCTTATCATTCTTAGTCTAGAAACATCTTACTGCATTGATTGCATGAATAGTGTATAGACAAAAATTCATATCTTAGCGTATCTGTTACTGTAAACTTTGCCTGACATATTCCGTAATTTCCTCCGTAATCTACGGGATCTTTTGTACTATATACAGGTATTCTATGTAATTAGAATATCATTCTATATCTGAAAATCATTTCATATCGAAAACCCTTTATCTAACCGTACAAAATGGAACTCGCAACTAGTTCAAATTTCTTAGATTTCGACAATCAATCCGATAGGGATTTTCACTCGAGCTTCGAAAGCAGTATAACCGGAATGGATTAACAAATCAGTCATCACCAATTCTGGATGAATTGGGGATGGGTTCGTAGTCGACTTAATCAATGGAGACGCGAAGAAGGCGATCCCTTCCACCAACCGAATTCACCCCTTGGTGAAGAACCTGAAGCACTTACCGGCGAACCTGTCCGAAACACCATATTCACCCTCATTGCCAGGATATTTCACAACAATTATATGATATCCCAAATTTTGAATCTCATTCATCCGCTCGTTCCGACTGAAAATCATCCCGGAATAATGGAAGAAGTCAACTAGCTTCGCGCTCGAGTAATCAATTTGAAAAACGTGGTGCAAAACCTACCAGCTTCAACAGCAGCACCGGCAACACCAGTACCACCAACAATAACATCCGCAGCACAAGCCTCAACACTACACACCTCAAACTGTGAGTCTGTACCTCCAGCATAATCATCATACTATATGATGTCCTACATCGATTATCTTCATTCTACATGACATTCTACATCATTTATCTTCGTTCGACATAACGATTATGTGATCTCTAATGTTTTAGAGATTATATATTCTTGTTCTAATGGTAAATCAAATGAGTTTAATATCATATTAACTCATTAAATCCATGATTGCATCTGAAGAAAATATATATGTATATATATTTTCATAAAGATTGTAATTGAAAATTATTTTGTACAAACCATTAATGGTGAAAATATTTTAACGGGTAGGTAATACCCGAGGAATATTTAAATTTCACATTAATAAGTTACATTGTACATTCTTCGAATCTGATTCAACAGTCATTTACTATCTTACTTACATCCACAGATATACGTATCCGTTCACCGCAGAATAACCATTTTCATTCAATTTCATATTTGGATTTTAACTTATCAGAATCTAACAAGTGGCATAATGAAGAAAACATTTGATAAAATAAAATTTGTTAGAAACTGACAAATTAACTATGAGAAATTTTTTTAAGAATCCATGCTAACAAAATCCTAGCTAATTGTTCCTAGCTAACTGTTAATTCCTTATTACATTTTATTTATCGCAATTTATTTATCGCAATTTTAATTCTCGCAATTTTATTTATCATCATTTAATTTCTGTTATTTATTTTACGCACTTTAAATATCATCAAGACACATATATACAATGTTTTGACATATCATATCGACGTCATCTATATATATTATTTGGAATAACCATAGACACTCTATATACAGTAATGCTCGAGTTAGCTATACAGGGTTGAGGTTGATTCTAAAATAATATATATACTTTGAGTTGTGATTGAGTCTGAGATATGTATACAATGGGTCACGACACGTATTAATTAATTCGAATATTATATATTAAACTATATATTTGAACTACTAACTGTGGACTACCAACATTGGACAATTAAAATGAATTAAAATATTGATTATAACATATGAAACTAAACATTTCTTCAAGTTTGCCACTTGATTTCATCTTAAACCTCATTTATGTCTTGACGATTACAATCTGCGTTCAAACTTTTCATGATTCTTGAAAACACCTCAATCGAGAGGATGAACCAACCGCACTTCATCTATGGAAGAAAAGATTGATGCATATAGTTATGCATCTGAAAACACTAGGAACCTGAGTAAACGTTTAACACGTATATGTGCTAGCTCCTTTGGCATTGTTATTTCCGAAAATAACAATGCAATTCCTTTTCAAAGTAGCCAGTTTTGTCACAGCTTCAGTAAGTCAACTTCGAATTTTCATTCGGATTAGCCTTATTAAAACCTTGTTATATAAGTTGCCTTTCGTCATCGTTACCGGGGAACCGTTTATATCCCACCACATTAGCAGTAAACTTACCAGCAACTTCATTACTCGTTGGCTTAAGTCTCTCCGAAAAACCATTATATATGTTCAATAAAACCCTATCATATAACAAGAATTGATAGGATGATAGGGTTTTATTGAACAGATATAATGGTATCTTATTAAACTTAAGTCTCTCTGAAAAACCATTATATTCGTATCTTATAATGAGAATTGCCATACCAATTACCGGGAATCAGCAATCAGTATTTTGAATCTCGCCGTGATTCTACATCAACAGTTATATATATACATATAACATTTATCTCTTAGAATTATGATCTTCCATTATGAAATTATGAAAAGCATCCAGTCTACGAATCAATACTCCAAAAATTTTGAATAAGTTGAATGAAGCAGCAGAAACTGTAGACAACCGTAAACGACCTTAACCGTCGGAAGTTTGATGATAAAGAATAATGTGTTGGTAAAGCTCAGAAGGTTTGGAACTGGAAAATGGATTGAGCAAACCATGAAGGAGACTGTGGACAAATCACAAAGACAAAATCTGCCTTCAAAGAATCCAAATGATTCAGTATCTGCTGAAGTCATTAACGAATACCTTGCTCCTAACTCTAAACCCTTACGAACAAATCTTATTCATCATCCTTGATATTAGAAATTTTAAGATATTATCGTATCTTTCATTATAAATATCGAGGATATTTCTGAAAATATTTTCATAACTATTCCTATCTGAAATCATTTATCCCTTCGCACTATCAGTGTTACATCATAAAGGGAACAGTTTTAATTTCTAAAATATGAAAAATTCGAATTTAAAATATGAATGTTTTTGAAGTAGTGTTGGGAACTGAAGCATGAGTTAGTATAATATAATGACACTTGATCAACGTGATTATATTACAGTAAGTTATGCTGAGTTTCTAAATGGAATGTGATGATTCATAGACTATAACCTCATCATGTGCCATGTTACATGACTCTTACATTCTATCTAATCTATAGACATATCAAGAACATAATTTTCTGATAGTTCTATCTTTTCTCCTGAATTCTGGTAATTTAACTAATCAAGATCGTGCTATTACAATTTCTCTCTTAGAACATTAGTCATGTTCATTCGAAACTTTATATCTACGAATTCTGGACCGTTATTCGTTTGACTTAAAGTCGGGAAGAGAAAATAAAAGTATGGAACTCCAAAATATAAAGGAAATGAAGAGGGTGAATTTATAGTGAAATATCCGATAGAGCAATCGAAATAGATTATTGCATTTAACCAAAAAAAAAAAGATCCTAATTTCCTTAATTACTGAAGAACCAAATCTTATTATGAAGACTTTCTCTAAATTCCTTGAATTCCGAAAATTAACCGTGGCTACGTCACCGGATAAGACGAACATGTATTTACTCGTTTTCACTCTTTTGTGATAGATTCACTCGTACGCCCCGACTAATCGGATTGTTTTATCTCGTTAGTGATAAAACTCTATTTATCAACTCATATTTGTCAGGAAAACATTCTTATTGTTAGCCATGACGATCTCGATCAAATTTCGGGACGAAATTTCTTTAACAGGTAGGTACCGTGACGACCCGGAAAATTTCGACTAATTTTAAATCAAACTCTCCATACGATTTAATATTTTTGACACGATAAGCAAAGTCCGTTATGTTACGTCTCAAAAATTTTGAACTATTTTCGTACATTCATTTGACTTCGACCATCTCCGACGATTCACGAACCACTATTTGTAAATAGTTATGTGTGTATATATATAAATAATAATTGGAAGTATAATTTGAAATATTAAATGTTGCTGTTATGAATTATGATATTATAATAATTATTTAAAAACATATCTATATATAAATAAAAGTATATTAAAAATAAATATTAAATAATTGTAATACTCGTTTGATATTCCGATTAATATTAAGCAAGTCAAATTCAAACTTATATAATTTTGAAAATAAACGGTGATCCGAAAATGAGTGATATAAATTATAGACTTATTAGAAATGTATTTAGGATCTAATTATTAAATTTTAACACTTTTTATATTTTACCCAGGATCGAGCGCGGAGAGTTAATTTCTATTTACTAAAATTTAAGTAACTAATGATCAATTTTATTCCATAATGACTAAAATAAATAAAGATAATTAATATAAAAATTTAGAATTTATCTGAGTACTTTTTTTATCCGCCACTGATTTATCAATAGAGTACGAAATCCGGTACATGAAAAATTGTCGGTAGAATTATTATCTAATTCACACGTTTTAATTCTAAATAATATTATAATAATTTATACTATGCCCAATTGAAATTTAAGATTCCTTTGGTTTTTCCTGTGCTAATTTGTTGTCTTCACTGAACTCCATCTTTCCTACCAATCTATCTAATCTCTTATATATACATGCATACTAATACTAGATATAGAGAGATACATTTCCTTCTTATTTCTTCCCGGTAAGCCATCTCCTCCATCATCACAACACACCACTTCTATCTATCTTTATCTATCTATATTGTAAACATATACATATGCATAAACACACATCTTTCCATTTTTTTCCTGTATGTTTTCGTTTAACAAACCAAGAACTAAACCCATCACGTTTACTAACACCTTTGTTCTAATATCACTAAACCAATACCACCGCCATACTAGCCCATACAACCGGCCATCTCCACCCTTCACCTTTATAAATGAGAACCACAATACACCACCCTACAAACCTCGGATACCATCTCAATATCTCTCTCCTGTTTCGGTTTTATATCATCACCATTACACCAAAATACCAACCCAAACAAAACCCACCACCATGAAACCATATACCTATCTTTGTTTCGATAACCATCACTACAATCTTTTATGTCTCGAACTAGTGCTACTGCTATCTTTTTCTTTCGGTTTTGGCTCGACTACGTACAACTCACTTCTATATAGCTACAAATGCTACAGTTGTCCGCTGTGAAAACAAACCCAAAACCCCTCTTGATCTTTATAAGCATACCTATATGTATATGTATCTAAACTGTACGAGTAAGGAGACTCAACTAACCACCACCAACGTTCACTATTACCTGCTGCACACGTTCACTTTTATTTCCTTTTCTTCTATTTTTGTTTTCTGAACGAACAGAAGCACAAGCTGCATGTTTCTGTTTTAACTGGACAGACAAACGCCATAGTGATCATCTGCCTGCAACTCGTATTTCTGTTTCGTTAACCCAGCTGCAATCGAAGAAAATTAATAAAAGAATGATGATGATGAAGCAAGGAAAAAGAAGATACTTATAATCATATTTGATTTTTTTTTTCATACGAAGTATTACTAATCAAAGTGTCGATAAGCTGTCCTTTATAATTATGAATTTGATAATGGAAGATGAGCTGTAAAGTGACGGCTGCAAATTGATTCATTCGTATCTGTTTCTGTTCGAGGATCAGCATAGTGCCATGGACCGTAACATGGTTAGGTTATCGGGCCATGAATTTTTCTGTTGGACTTAGGAAATTACTGTGGGCCGTAAGCTTTGTTCTGGTTATAGGGCCGTTGCATGTTTTAAATGTTGGGCCGAGAATTGTTTTATTCATTGGGCTGTTTGTGTTGTTAGCCCAAGACCCACCTTGTGACTTCTGCTACAGCGAGATAAATGATGATGATGTTTATGATTATGATAATAATGATGTTATGATAGATGCTGATGGCGAGTTGTGTTAAACAAAGATGGTATGTGATTATGATAATACCGTAGGGTCATGATATTGAAAATGATTAGATGATTTTGATAATGATACTTATGATAATGATCATATAGGGATGATGATGAACGAAGGGTCATGAGGTTAATAGATCTTAAGATGATGATTAATGGTTAGGATATAAAAGATGATGTTTAGGTGATGATCATAATGAAATATATGATATAGTGATGGGAGAAATATGATGATACAAGATCAATGGTATGATAATGATGATTGTGATGTTATGTTGATATTAATTTGAGTGATGATATTTATGATCATGAGTCGATGATGATAATCGAGACGGTATAAATCTTATTTTTATTACTATTAATATCATTATTGTTAAAATTATCAATTTTACTATTAAAACTATAATTTTTTTTTATTAAAAATAACATTATTATTAAAAACTATCATTAATATTATTATTAGAATTAATATGATTATTATTGTTAATATAATTTATATCATTATCATTATTATTATTATTATAAGTATAATTATTATTATTATGATTTTTATTAATATTATTATCTAACTAGTATTATTAATATCATTATTATTAAAAGTATCAATTTTTATAAAAATTACCATTTTATCAAGTAAATGATATTTATAAAAATATATTTATAATATTACATAAAATTTTATATTATACCTGTTAACATTATTTATATAAAATTTCATATAACAAATTTTGTATTTTTAAAATAATACTAGTCATATATATATATATATATATATATATATATATATATATATATATATATATATATATATATATATATATATATATATATATATATATATATATATAACTACATAAATACTAATCATTTTATATATATATTCAAATTAAATATATATAATATATAATTTAAGTTATATATATAAATTTGTTTGATTACGATTATATGTTTTAATATATATAATTGATATAAGTTCGTGAATCCGAGGCCAACCCTACATTTGTTCAATGTCGTCATATGTATTTTTACTACAAAATACAGTATCGTGAGTTTCATTACTCCCTTTTTAAATGATTTTGCAATATATATTTTTGGGACTGAGAATACATGCGCTTTTATAAATGTTTGACGAAATAGACACAAGTAATCGAAAACTACATTATATGGTTGGATTATCGAAATCGAATATTGCCCTTCAAGTCTGGTAACCTAAGAATTAGGGAAATGGCCCCTAATTGACGCGAATCCTAAAGATAGATCTATTGGGCCTAACAACACCCATTCATGTCTATGGATGGCTTTAGTACTTCGAGATTATTATTATACAGACGTCGATGTCTGTGGGGATATTCTATGCATTATGGTTAATGTCGGTTACCAGGTGTTCAATCCATATGAATGATTTTTACGCAGATGGCTATATGCATGCATGATGTTTATGAGAAATGAAAATATAGAATCTTGTGGTCTATTAAAATTATGGAAATGATTGATTACGATAAACTAATGAACTCACCAACCTTTTGGTTGACACTTTAAAGCATGTTTATTCTCAGGTATGAAAGAAATCTTTCGCTGTGCATTTGCTCATTTTAGAGATATTACTTGGAGTCATTCATGACATATTTCAAAAGACGTTGCATTCTAGTCAATGAGTTCAATAAAGATTATTATTAAGTAAATGACCGATTAAATCATTTATAGCTTGGTTATATTATGAAAGGGTATGCATGCTTGTCAACTTTCGATGTAATGAAAGTTTGTCTTTTAAAAACGAATGCAATGTTGTAAAATGTATCATATAGAGGTCAAATACCTCGCAATGAAATCAATTATTATGTAACGTTTATAATCGATATGAACGGGGCATTTCATTAGTGACTATTTGCTTGCCCATCAAAATTAATGAAATCTCCGATACCCCTTTTAAAGCATGCTTATTTACACTACAACCATCATGCTTTGTTAGCAATAAAACAAACCTTAAAACACCAAAGAGTGAGTTATGAAACAAAACATGAAATATTTACTTCTTTAAATAAAACTTTTCTTAGGCAATTTCCATAGAGTTATAAGTTGTATTCAAATTCCAACTTTAATTTATACCACAACATCACTAACATCTACAAACATTATGAGCCAAGTCAAATACAACATCCATAACATATGAAAATCTGAACAAACAATACATATCCGATCAACTACAAAAATTGAACTCGCCATCCTAAAACTCGAGTATAAAACCTGTACAAATCATAGCCACAAAAGAAATATAAAATTTTTGATAACCATTACCCACACATTTTGAAATACATACCCAATCAAAATCAAACCCTATACTAAGAAATTTAACAAACCCAAAACTAAACTAATCTAGACCTATCACTTCCAAATTATAGTCCGTAAAGAGGATAACAGATATGGCAAAAGCTTTCTCTGAAAGAACTGAACAATTAATACAAACACTTCAATAAAAATACCTTGCAGAAAGAAAATAGAATGAAACAACAAACTTCAGTATTAATACTTTATAGCTTCATTGACAAATATGTGATAAAGAAATTAGTCAAGTAAATATCAAGTCATGTAAGGAGGTAGCATAATGGAGATGATTGCAACTCAAAAAGACAAAAAGAAGGAATCATGTGATGCAATAGAATTAGATTCCACCAGATAACCATAATTTATGCTCTTACAACTAGAGTTCATACTATTATAATTTCTTAAATATAAAAAATAAATAAATGCATTTTTTTTGGGTAAAGGGTTATCACCCGGCAAATTGGATTAATAAAAGAAGCGTTTATAAGAGAGTTTAGAGACTATAGAATTGCTTTATAGTCCAAATACAACCCAAAAGACCCAAATCTAACGTATGCTAGACACAACCACAAGGGAAACGCACAACCCTCGAGAAAACATAAACTCGACAAGCAACTAATTATGCTATTTTCCATATATGCTTTATCCGATGAACATGCACTGAATCCTTCAACCTCAACGACATAAGTTTTAATCTTATGGTTGAGAAGATAGTTTGGAATAACACCTCCTCCGAACGAGCATTACCCGTAACAACCTAGCGTTCCTTTCTTGCCAAATAAAATATATAGTAGCCGAAAAAACCAACTTGGTAACAATAACCCGCGCAACCTTTCTATGAGAAACTGGAGCAAGATTGTTCACCACATCATACCAGCTATCTCCAGCAACCGGGATAGGCATAACATTTTTTGCTTTGGACCATATTTGCTGCGGAAAATGGCACTTGAAAAAAAGATGATTTTGTGAATCAGGCACCATCTTACAAAAGGGACACACAACACTATATAGACCTCCATTAGCATTAACATCCCAACTCCTGATTTGGTCTTGAGTCTTTCACTTATTCTTGATGAGTAACCATACAATAAAACTATGACGAGGAATGCCCATGGAATACCAAACCAAAGAAAACCAAGGAACCTTTTCAGCTCGCACCCGAATAGAATTCCATGCTAGACGACCTGAAAAATCATGAGTGTCACCATCGTTATCCTTCCACTGTACTACATCTGGTTGATCCACCAAAGGAGGAATTCTAGCAAGAAGATTCAGACGTGAAACCCACTGAGTCAGCCACTTCCAACCATTCGAATTGTACAACATTGAGACCGTATATCTGTCAATGAAACTTGCTCAAGATATCTCATTACGAGAGACAACATTAATAAACGGACCATAATCACACCATGTGTCAAACCAAGCCGAAGTATTCTTGCCATCACCAATCTTATGAATTATGTGCTCGCGAATAACGTCTCGGATGCTTAACACTTTCCTCCATCCCCAGCTAGATCCAACCGCAATAAGAGTGTCCCAAAAATTTACTGATCTCAAATGATAAGAATGAATCCATTTAAACCACAATGAGTTTTTGCAAGTGATAATACTCCACGCATGGTACGACATAAGAGATACATTCCAACATTTTAAGCTTTTAATGCCTAGACCTTCCTCTTCCTTAGGCATACATACATCAGCCCACTTTACTTTAGCTTTACCCCTCTTCATAGGCCCTTGACACCAAAGGAAACCTCTAAAAAGCTTTTCAATCTCCTTGATGGTTTTGTCCGGAAGAATAAATACCGACGACCAATAAACTTGCATTGATGATAGAACCGATATAATCAGTTGTATTCTTCCCGCGAACGATAGAGATTTATTTTTCCAATCCCCAATTTTGGCCTTTACTCTTTCAATCAAAATATTACAATCTCTAGACATCAATCTAGATGAAATTAAAGGAACAACAAGATGATGAATTGGAAGCGAACTGTGACGATCCTTCCAAATCCCTTTGAACGAATACATCATTCATTGATTTCATAGTGAGGTTTTGACCTCTATATGATACGTTTTGTAAACATTGCATTCTTTTGAAAAGGCATACCATAAATGAATATATAAATTCAAGGTTTTCGACGTCTGATGATTTCTACATGTAGACAATCACCGTATATAATAGTTTACAATACTACATCCGTTGACAATGCAGTCAAAATAAGATACATGGTGATGATTTTGTGAATGCAAAGTTGTCTTGAATAAAGCATGTATGACTCCATGCACATAGCTTGTATCACATATAAGCAAACAACGGAAGACTTCTAGGGAACCTGAGAATAAACATGCTAACAAGTGTCAACACAAAGGTTGGTGAGTTCATAGTTTTAGTGTTTTGCATAATCTTTATATAAAAGTGGATCACAAGATTTCAGTTGTTTCATCCAGAAACGTTTATCAATAGATTCTACATAACAGAGCACCCTAGTAACTAAGCTTTAACGTTATAATGATAAATACCCCATTCGTTTTAATACACGCAAACCAACGTGTCCTAAACTCAAATAACACACGTCCGTTAAAAGGCTAGTGCCCTAGCTCAGACGGGGATGTCAAGCCCTATGGATCCATATACTGTTATTCGCGCCTACCAGTCCACATCCTATGTACTGGCAGTTACTAGTTACCAAAGCTAAGGAATTTTCGATTTAAACTCCGTGTAGAATTAAGTATGTACTTGTATCCATTGCGTTTAAAATAAAGTGCATGTATTCTTAGCCCAAAAATATAGATTGCAAAAGCAATTAAAAAGGGATCAATAAAACTCACCTTAGCAGCACATAAAGTTGTTCATCATAAGGTGACCGAAACTCGGAATATCAAATAATCGTAGATCTCAACCTAGAGAACATATGTTGGTCAATAAATATCTATCAGGCTAGGTCAGGTCATAGTGTATCATAATCCTAATGCTCGAGATCGACATACAAAAGTTTATCAAAAGTCGTTTCAAAAAGTCAATTTTGATAATAGTTCAATAAAACGAGATGTGCCTTCTATAAGGATTCATTTACTAGATTAGTAATTTTTGAAAATTCAATTTATCAATCTAATGAACAAGTTGTTTAAATCTTAATTGCATATTCGAAAGCAATTTCAATTAACGTTAATCATAATTCAGTTGATCATATCTTTTAATCCGTTCATCGAAACTATTCGATATCTAAATAAAAAGTTATTGATTTTTCGTCAGCTTTCCAAAAACATGCATATCATATACCTTTTATCAGTAATATATGTATTTAATTCGTGATTCATCATAAACTGTTTAACGATGAAAATTAGCATACAAGCATGCATAAATATATATACTCGAGCACTAGTCAGGGATACACTATTAATATATAAAAGATAAAATATGTGTGCTTACGTATCAATATTGAGATTCAATATTGTAGTAAAGTACGCAGACGTAACAGAGATGATAAACACTAGGTTTGACTTGCGAATATTACCCACGAATATTACCCATAACCTCCATAGCTATAACCCATAGTTTCCTTAGCTTTATCCCGCTCGAAAACCATTTTTGAAATCGTTTGGACATGACCTCGTCGTAGTATTTTATGTATAATACTAATAATATAATAATAATAATAATAAGATTAATAATAATATTAACCTTAATAATAATATTAATAATAATAATAATAATAATAATAATAATAATAATAATAATAATAATAATAATATAAATAATAGTATAAATATATATATATCAGAGAGAAAGAAAGAAATATATATGAAGGTGTAAGGATTCGGGCAGAACTCGTGGCGTTTTATAGACTTGGCCAGATTTTTAGGGCCATGCGATCGCATGGCTGTGATGCCCAATTCCCATGCGATCGCATGGGGTGCTGATCCAGCTCACATTTTTTTGTACACTAGCTTGTCGACATGTTTTTTAATTATAAATATAATATATTTAATTTATACAATTAATTATATATTATATTAAATTCACATGCATAGTTGACTTGAAATTTTTGTTCCGATAAGTCGTACGTTGTTACTCGACTTATGTCCCTGTTCTGGTTTCTCGAACGCATTTTCGTACACTTAGAAAACTAATACTTTACGTTTCGTGACTCGTACCTTTGTCAAAATATAATCTTAAATTATCCATAAACTATACCACTCAAAGTATATCTTAAACTTTCGAGTGTTTTGGTCATTTACTTTTATAAATCATCCTCTCATTATTTACCAATATAATAGTATTATCAAACGTTTTATAACTAAATTAATATTACATTTTATCATATTATTAAATATATATATTTTCAATATAAACATGTTTTAAATATACGTCGCAAGTTATTCATACAATTAATATTCCAACTTATCATATATATTCAAATAAATATTTAAACCAATAAGTTTAATGTACGGTATCAAACAATTAATACATTGTTACGTTTTCAAGTTATAGTATATATATATGTATCTATATACATATAATTATTTGCGAATCTTCGAGAACAACCGAAAGGTATTTGAATATATGAAAGTAGTTCAAAAATTTTGAGATTCAGTTTTACAGACTTTGCTTATCGCGTCGGAAATATTAATCATACAAAGATTAAGTTTAAATTTGGTCAGAAATTTCCGGGTTATCACAGTACCTACCCGTTAAAGAAATTTCGTCCCGAAATTTGAGTGAGGTCGTCATGACTAACAATAAAAATGTTTTCATGCCGTATATGTGTTAATAAATAGAGTTTTATCACCGTTGAATAATATGGATAAAACAATCCGATTATTCGAAGCGTATGAGAGAAGTTATCGTAAAAGAGTGAAATGAAGAATAGAGATTCGTCTTAACTCTTGACGTATTAACGATTGATTTTCGTAATTTAAGGAATAGAAAATCTTCATAATCTAAATAAGATTTGATTCTTCGGAATTTAAGGAAATTAAGATTTCTTTTGATTAAATGCGTAATTTGCCTTGATTGCTATGTTTGATATTTCGCTATAAATTGACCTCTTTCGTTTCATTATTTTCATCACTCTTACATCTTCTTCCTCATTTCCTATTTTCAAAAGATTGTGAAAAATGCTTCATCCAGTTCTGATTCTTGATATACTCCTAACTTTCATATCTGTCATTCTTCTTTTTCATCTACCACCGGAGGAATCTGCTTACTTCTACTTTGCTCTTGGGATTATAATGCTTTTAATTCTCCCGTGTCTTTATGTTGCGATAAACATTGATATACACGGTTTGTAATTTATGTGTTGTTATCGGGCTTTATATTCTCCCTTATATTTCAAAGTTCATGCTTCTGTCTTCTATAATTATTTTCATCCCCAGTTAATGCTTTCTTTTATTTGCTGTAATTTATACCCCAATTTCTATTTCGGAGTTTTGTCCCTTCGTTTCTTCTTCTTGTGACTAAGCATTGCTTGTAATGGTCCAGAATTCGCAGATACAAATTTTGGAATGAACATTGTTAATGTTCTAAGAAGAAAATGGTAATGGCACAATCTTGATTTGTTAAATTACCAGAATACCCTGGAAAAGACAGAAACATCAAGAAATATTTTCTTGATTTTTTAGAGATTAACTAGAATACAAGAGTCGTATGACATAGCACATGATGATGTTATGATCTGTGAATCATCACGTTCCATTTAGAAACTCAGCATGACTTACTGTAATATAATCACGTTGATCAAGAGTCATTATATTATACTAACTCATGCTTCAGCTCCCAACACCACTTAAAAAAATTCATATTTTAAACTCGAAGGTTTCAGAATTTAGAAACTAAAATAGTTTCTTTTATGATGTAACACAGATATCATAAGGAGAAAATTGATTTCCGATAAGAATGATTATGGAATTATCTCCAGAAATATGGAGGATATTTATAATGAAAGATACGATGATATCTTAGAATTTCTAATATCAGAGGATGATGAAGAATATTGTCCGCAAGGGTTTAGATTCAGAAGCAATGTATTCGTTAATGGCTTCAGCAAATACTGAATCATTTGAATTCTTGGAAGGCAGGTTTCGTCCTTGTGATTTATCCACAGCCTCCTTCATACTTTGCTCAATCCGTTTTCCAGTTCCAAACCTTTTATTTTTTTGAGCTTTGCCAACACACTATTCTTTATCATTAAACTTTTTACTGTTAAGATCGTTTATAGTTTTTGCTGCTTCATCAGTACTTTTCAAAATTTTGAGAACTAGTTCGCGGTTTAAGGTGGTTTTCAGAAACTTCACATTCAAAGTACGTAAGTATAGGAGATAGATATTATATGTACACATATAACTGTTGGAGTAGACATGCTGCGAGATTTCAAAATACTGATTGCTGATTCCCAGTAATTGGCAAGACAATTCTTGTTATAAGATGCAGATGAGTAAATGATGGGGTTTCGATAAATATAATGATTTTTCGGAAAGTCAAAGATCAGTGAAGTTGTTGGTAAGTTTATTTGTGGTGGAACATAAACGGTTCCCCAGTAACGATGGCGAAAGGGGCAACGTATATATCAAGGTTATAATAAGGCTGTTTCGACTGAAGAATCGAAGTTGACTTGCTGGAGCTGTGACAAAACTGACTACTTTGTAAAGGGATTGCAAAGTTATTTTAGCTAATAAATGCCAAAGGGTCTAACACGGATACTTGTTAAACTATGACTTTGGTTTCAAGAGTTTTTCAGGTACATAACTGTGGGTAACATGTGGTTGGATCATCATCTCGATTGTTCATTATTTGAAGTGTCTTCAGGAATTTTGAAGGGTTTGAACACCGATCGTAATCGTTAATATACATATGATGTTCTAGCACAGTTTTGAAATCAAAATACAGCTTTGAAAGATGTAGAAATCTAAGAGTGATGATATCGGTTATATCTCGCCTTGGATTCTGATATGTTAAAATCAGAATATGTAATTGAATTTAAATGAGTATGGTTGTTTTGATTTCTATGAAAGAATATATCTCGTTGTGAAAGTAGTGAGTATAGTTGATGATTTGTTGAATCAGAATTGAAGAAAGTAACATATTAGTTGTGAATTTATATATATCTTTCCGGTATTACCTACCCGTTAAAATATTCTCCCATTAACAGTTTGTACAAAAGAATTTTTAATTATAATCTTTATGAAAATATACCTACATATATATTTTCTTTAGATGTAATCATGGATTTAATAATATTAATCTCATCTGGTTTTCGATTAGGACTAGAATATATAATCTTTAAAACTTTAGATATTACATAATCGCTGTAGAATATTTCTCCAATGAAGTTGTGAATCAATACTTCATCGGTTATTGTTGTTGGTACTCCTTGGTATCTATGGTGCGTATGACATTGATGCTCGTGGAACATCTTATGATGTTGAATCATGGGATGTGGATGTTGTTGATGGAGGTAATGGTACTGTTGGTGTTGATGATGGTGGTACTGTTGATGCCGGTGATGCTGCTGGTGCTTGTAACCTTTGCACCATATTCTCCAAAGTCACTACTCGAGTGCGAAGCTCGTTGACTTCTTCTATTACACCTGGGTGATTGTCGGTTCGGACGAGCGGATGAATAAGATCTAGAATTTGAGATAGTATATAATCATGATGAGATACTATGGAAATGAGAGAGAAAATGGTATTACAAACAGGTTCGCCGGTAAGTGCTTCAGGTTCTTCGCCAAGAGGGCAATATGGTGGATGGAAGGGATCGCCTTCTTCTTGTCTTCAATGACTAAGTAAGCTACGAACCCATCCCCAATTCATCCAGAATAGATGATGGCAAATTGGTTGATCCATTCCGGTTACACTGTCTTCGGAGTTCAGGTGAATATCCATATCGGAATAGTTGTCGTAATTTAAGGAATTTGAACTAGATACGTGTTCCATCTTGTATAATCAGGGAATTGATTTTTAATATAAGATAGATTATAGAATTTAGATTGGCAATCTTCAATACATAATTTACATATGTATATATAATACCAAAATCCCGTAAATTACGGAGAAATTTTCGGAAGATGTCAGAAAAAGTTTACAGTAACAGATATGCTAAGATATAAATTTTGTCGGTACACTATCTATGCAGTAAATGCAGTAAGACGTGTCTAGACTTAGGAATGATAAGCAAGTAATTTCCGACGATAAATGGTAAGCAAAACTCGGTAAAAACAGATACGGTCATAGTCCAGACTCACTAATGCATCATAACATTTACCAGTTAAACACACTAATGCAAATTCTGGTTCCCTATGACCTCAAGCTCTGATACCAACTGTGACGATCCTTCCAAATCCCTTTGGACGAATACATCATTCATTGATTTCATAGTGAGGTTTTGACCTCTATATGATACGTTTTGTAAACATTGCATTCTTTTGAAAAGGCACACCATAAATGAATATATAAATCCAAGGTTTTCGACGTCTGATGATTTCTACGTATAGACAATCACCGTATATAATAGTTTACAATACTACATCCATTGATAATGCAGTCAAAATAAGATACATGGTGATAATTTTGTGAATGCAAAGTTGTCTTGAATAAAGCATGTATGACTCCATGCACATAGCTTGTATCACATATAAGCAAACAGCGGAAGACTTTTAGGAAACCTGAGAATAAACATGCTAACAAGTGTCAACACAAAGGTTGGTGAGTTCATAGTTTTAGTGTTTTGCATAATCTGTATATAAAAGTGGATCACAAGATTTCAGTTGTTTCATCCAGAAATGTTTATCAATAGATTCTACATAACAGAGCACCCTGGTAACTAAGATTTAACGTTATAATGATAAATACCCCATTCGTTTTAATACACGCAAACCAACGTGTCCTAAACTCAAATAACACACATCCGTTAAAAGGCTAGTGCTCTAGCTCGGACGGGGATGCCAAGCCCTATGGATCCATATACTGTTATTCGCGCCCACCAGTCCACATCCTATGTACTGGCAGTTACTAGTTACCAAAGCTAAGGGATTTTCGGTTTAAACTCAGTATAGAATTAAGTATGTACTTACATCCACTGAGTTCAAAATAAAGTGCATGTATTCTCAGCCCAAAAATATAGATTGCAAAAGCAATTAAAAGGGGATCAATGAAACTCACCTTAGCAGCACATAAAGTTGTTCATCGTAATGTGACCGAAACTCGAAATATTAAATAATCGTAGATCTCAACCTAGAGAACATATGTTGGTCAATAAATATCTATCAAACTAGGTCAGGTCATAGTGTATCATAATCCTAATGCTCGAGATCGACATACAAAAGTTTATCAAAAGTCGTTTCAAAAAGTCAATTTTGATAATAGTTCAATAAAACGAGATGTGCCTTATATAAGGATTCATTTACTCGACTAGTAATTTTTGAAAATTCAGTTTATCAATCTTATGAACAAGTTGTTTAAATCTTAATTGCAGATTCGAAAGCAATTTCAATTAACGTTAATCATAATTCAGTTGATCATATCTTTTAATCCGTTCATCGAAACTATTCGATATCTAAATGAAAAGTTATTGATTTTTCGTCAGCTTTCCAAAAACATGCATATCATATACCTTTTATCAGTAATATATGTATTTAATTCGTGATTCATCATAAACTGTTTAATGACGAAAATTAGCATACAAGCATGCATAAATATATATACTCGAGCACTAGTCAGGGATACACTATTAATATATAAAAGATAAAATATGTGTGCTTACGTATCAATATTGAGATTCAATATTGTAGTAAAGTACGCAGACGTAACAGAGATGATAAACACTAGGTTTGACTTGCGAATATTACCCACGAATATTACCCATAACCGCCATAGCTATAACCCATAGTTTCCTTAGCTTTATCCCGCTCGAAAACCATTTTTGAAATCGTTTGGACATGACCTCGTCGTAGTATTTTATGTATAATACTAATAATAATAATAAGATTAATAATAATATTAACCTTAATAATAATATTAATAATAATAATAATAATAATAATAATAATAATAATAATAATAATAATAATAATAATAATAATAATAATAATAATAATAATAATAATAATATAAATAATAGTATAAATATATATATCAGAGAGAAAGAAAGAAATATATATGAAGGTGTAAGGATTCGGGCAGAACTCGTGGCCTTTTATAGACTTGGTCAGATTTTTAGGGCCATGCGATCGCATGGCTGTGATGCCCAATTCCCATGCGATCGCATGGGGTGCTGATCCAGCTCACATTTTTTTGTACACTAGCTTGTCGACATGTTTTTTAATTATAAATATAATATATTTAATTTATATAATTAATTATATATTATATAAAATTCACATGCATAGTTGACTTGAAATTTTTGTTCCGATAAGTAGTACGTTGTTACTCGACTTATGTCCCGGTTCAGGTTTCTCAAACGCATTTTCGTACACTTAGAAAACTAATACTTTACGTTTCGTGACTCGTACCTTTGTCAAAATATAATCTTAAATTATCCATAAACTATACCACTCAAAGTATATCTTAAACTTTCGAGTGTTTTGGTCATTTACTTTTATAAATCATCCTCCCGTTATTTACCAATATAATAGTATTATCAAACGTTTTATAACCAAATTAATATTACATTTTATCATATTATTAAATATATATATTTTCAATATAAACATGTTTTAAATATATGTCGCAAGTTATTCATACAATTAATATTCCAACTTATCATATATATTCAAATAAATATTTAAACCAATAAGTTTAATGTACGGTATCAAACAATTAATACATTGTTACGTTTTCAAGTTATAGTATATATATATATGTATCTATATACATATAATTGTTCGCGAATCGTCGAGAACAACCGAAAGGTATTTGAATATATGAAAGTAGTTCAAAAATTTTGAGATTCAGTTTTACAGACTTTGCTTATCGCGTCGGAAATATTAATCATACAAAGATTAAGTTTAAATTTGGTCAGAAATTTCCGGGTTATCACACGAGCCCTCTTCAAACAGAAGCAATGATAAGATCTCATTCTTCATAGCATTCCCTACATTACAAATGAAGGCAGTACTCTTCGACATACAAGGCATCAAACCCAAGCATCTCTTAAAAATATCCAAAGCATCCGATACAACTTTTACCCACGGATTACTAGCATGAGTAAATAAAAAAAATCATCGGCAATAAAAACACTAATGATTTTTTTTTGGAGCAACGAGCATGATAACGGAACCCCGACGAATTACATATATTACATTGTAAAAGAAGGGTTAGAGTTTCCATTACCAAAGTAAACAAGTATGGAGACATTGGATCCCCTTGACGGAGCCCTCTTTTCCCCTTAAAAAATCCATGCATATCACCATTAATGTTGATAGAAAATGATGTTGTAGTGACACACTTCATAATCCACACAATCATTGTCTTATGGAAACCAAAATGCGTAAGTATCTCTTCAAGAAATTTCCAATCCACCATGTCGTATGCCTTTTGAATATCACCTTAAACGCGCAACGGGGAGAACCACTATCAAGGTGGTAGTTTCTCATAATTTCCTGGGTGATTAAGATATTATCTGATATACGCCTACCCGGGATAACGCAGATTGATTCTCACTTACTATACTATCCAGACCCTCTTTAATTCTAGTTGTAATTATTTTACTAATGCATTTATAAAGAACATTACAACAAGAGATAGGTCGATAGTCATTCACCTTACTCGGAGTTTCAACTTTCGGGAGAAGTGAAATAGCGGTATGATTGATCTCTTTCAATAATTGGCCATTGTAGAAAAACTCTTTTACTACTTCAGTGATCTCCGGACCAATTATATCCCAAGTGTCTCTAAAGAAGGCCGACGTATAACCATCCGGGCCAGGAGATTTACCATCACAAATACCAAAAATCGCCTGTTTTACCTCCTCATCCGTAACCGGTTTTATCATATTAACAGCTTCCTCCGTAGATAGCCTTTTCGTGAAGAGAGATTCTGGATCAGGGATTCTTTCACATACATGCTCGGTACCCAGAAAGTGTTCATAATGATGCACGAAAATAGTAGGCACATCTCTCCCTTCCACCATCCGATCTGAATTATCCATTATTGCTTGAATGCGACTTCTATTTTGTCTCCCTTTAACCACTTTATAGAAATAGCTCGAATTACTATCCCCCATTCGCAACCATTCTACCTTCGATTTTTGTTTAAGGAACCTTTCTTCTTCAAGAGTGGCTTCGTTAAACTCCTTAAGAGTTCTACTAGCATTCTCACGAGCAACAGAAGAAAGTGGATCTGCATCTAACATAGCTTGATAACCATCCAATTGAGATATAAGGTTCTTTACCCTCATATGAATATTACCCTTTTCCCACATAAGTTTACAGATCGGTTTCTTTAAAGCTTTCAACCATTTTACAACTCTAAACATCTTATTCCCCGTAACATGTAACTTCCATCCTTCACTTACACAACTGCGGAAATTATCTCTGTGAATAAGATAATTACTGAACCGGAAGGGTTTCGGAGCTCCCACGTCCACCATAGGGAATTTTAGAACCGCAGGACTATGATCCGATATACGGTAAGGTTGAAAGATAGCATACGTGTTCGTATACATATTAATAAAATGGTCATTCACCATAACCCGATCAATTTTCTTTAACATACCCATCGATGTTAGTGGACTTTGGTTCCAAGTGTACTTCGGACCCGATTGGTTTACATCCAAAACATTAATTGCCTCCACACATTCCCGAAATTCAGTCATACTTATACTAGACCGAGAACTCCCCATGGTTGCTTCATCAAAGCTTAGAGAGGCATTAAAGTCACCCATGATCACCCATGGATGCAACCCAACAAAATGATGATGCATCCTTAAATCTCTCCATAAACTTCGACGAGGAATGTATTTACTTGCTGCATAAACAAATGAAACGAATACATCCATGTCATTATTTAGAGTACGCACTTGGCAATGCAGAACTTGGTCAGTGGTACCGAGAATCATCACATTCACAATCGACGGATCCCAACCAACAATGATACGCGTGCCATAATTACAAACACTACTATTTGACGACCACAACCAGTTTGGGAACACATAATTACATATACGATTAAGATTGACAACATTCACATGAGATTCTAAAACAGCGCAAACACATAATTTATTTTCCAAAATTACCTCCCGAACCTCATTTTGTTTACGGGTTAGGTTCAAGCCCCGTATATTCCATGATGCGAGACTAATCATCAGATTTTTTTTTTACCGGGAGTGCTTGCCCCCTCAGATTGAAATCTTTTATTTCCACCTTCCCGAGTCTCCCTGACCTCCTCGACATCACTTTCTTCATCTATTAAACCTTCATAACCTGCTTTCGCTTTCTCTTTTTCCTCGGGAAACTCTTGAAGCGCTGAAAAAGCATTCTGTAAAGAAACATTTTTTGGTTGAGGCTTACTAGTACTCAGACCAGTATCGGTTTATTTTTTCCCATAATAAAACCTCTTTTGCCATCACTCACTTTATTCTTTTCAACAGCCCCACCTTTTTTTGTAATAAGTTGGAAACCATCATCTTGAATAATAGTCTTTTGAGCCACTTGAACGTTTTTAGGACATTGCATGTCTTTATGGCCAAAAATTTTACATTGAGAGCAATGTGGTAGCTTCCACTCATATTCTATCTTCACCTCATCTATTGAACTCCTATCACCATCCAAATTTGGCGTGGCAATATGCAACATTTCTTTAAGACCATGATCCGCATTAACCTCGATCATTGCACGAGCATAGTTCGGCCTCCCCCACAATTCCATGCACATAGTACTTGTGTATGAGTCCAACATCAATGGTCGATCCAACTTCGATGCAATATGTGATGACCCGTAAATTTCTGATCAAATTTAAATTTTAATCTTCATATGTTTTCGACACGATAAGCAAATTCTGTAATATTGAGTCTCGAAAGTTTTGGAACTATATTCATGTAATCAAATACCCTTTGACCATGCCTAACGATTCACGAACAATTATGTGTAAATGAATATATATATACATATACATATATGTGATTTTTAAATTGAGAAATATTAATAAAACATTGAACGGTTTAGTCAATATGAATATAAGCTATGAGATCTATTTTTATGAACTTGAAAATGCTATCAAGGTATTGATTGAATAATAATACTTTACATGAACGTATTTGTTCGATGTAAGTTTATCAACGAGAGTAAAAGATAATATCATATGATTGAATTATCAGATACATTGAACTATGATTACGAGTGTCTGTTATGAGGTCCACTTTGAATTAGGAAACCCTTACTTTTTAACAGTATTCGGAATAAATGGTAAAGTGATTTACAAGTAAGAACAAAGTATCATTTATTGGGAGTTAGACAAAAGTTAGTGGAGAATTGAATTTCATAATACTCGATTGATCATATAGAAGAAATAATTGGGATAAGATTCGTTGACTAGATAAACCCATTTGATATGTTATATTAAGATAATTACATACGTTTGATTATCCTCTAGATTTAACCTTACGATACACGATAGAACTATAAATTAGAAACTGGGAACCCTTATGACTTATGACTTAACTTTATTAAGCGAAAACGTTTCTCGATAGGATAGAATTCATTATTTAAAAGGTTTTGTTTAAATAATGAAAATTGAATATATACAATAAGTCGAAATGGTAATTAAGTACATAAATAACTTGCAACATGTATTTACAACGTGTTTAAGTATATTAAATATATATTATTTTAAATTAGTATGTAGATGATAGTAACATTTGTTTATTTGATTCAACTGATATTAAGATATATTATTTAGAAAGTTAAGGAAATGACCAAAACACTCAAAAGATTAAGTTACACTCTGAGTGGGTTAGTTTTTAATTAATTTAAGTCTAGTTATTAATAAAGGTACATGTCACAAAACGTTTAATTTAAAATAAAATATTTTGACAAACAACGAGACTTTGATTTATAGAAGGAAATGACCACAACGCTCAATTTTATAAGCTACATTTTTTTATAAAGTAAATCTTTGATAAATAAGTCAAATTATTATTAAAGGTACACGTCACGTAATGTAAAAGGCTAGTTTTCTAAACGTACGAAAGTGCGCTCAAAAAACCGAAAGTGGTACATGAGTCGTGAGACCACGTCCGTGTCATTTTTGTAAAAATTATATTTTTACTATGAACGTGAATATAATATAATATATAATTAATCATATGAATTAAATATATATTTATATATAATATTATTAAATAAAAAGAAATGGTACGTATGTTTTTTTTCTTCTTCAATCACGGATCATAAAGTGATGACCACTTTTTCTATAAACATGTTTTTTTTATTTTTTATTTATTATTTATTATACTATTATAATTATATAATTATATTATTATTATATGATATGTGTAAAGGAATCAGTATCGGTAATGCTTATTGGTCGAATGTAAGTTCCATGTGTGGCAAGTGATGTCAAAAGCTTTAAAATGAACGAGTGTTGTTATGAGATTCATTTCACCATTTACTCTAAACTCATTCTATCTATTTTCCTTTCTATATTACTTCGTATATGTTTATTTACTTTATAATTAAAGATTATTAATATTATTATTATTATTAGTAGTATTAGTAATATTAATATTATTATTATACATAAAATACTACGACGAGGTCATGAGCAAATTATCTCAAGACGAGTTTTATGAGTGGGATAGGGCTAAGGAAATTATGGGTTATAGCTATTGAGGTGATGGGTATGGTGCATGGGTATGCTCGTGAGGTCAATTTAGTGTTTATCATCTCCGTTGCTTCTACGTACCTTTCCTGCAATATTGAATCTCAATATTGATACGTAAGCACTTATAATTTAATTTTTACATATTAATTGTGTATCCCTGACTGGTGCTCGAGTATATAGGATTACGCATGCTTACACTTTTGATATTGCCCTTATATAGGTTATGTTGAATCTTGAATTAGTTACCTATGCGGTTGAGATAAGGTATAAGATATGCATGTCCTTGGAAAGATAGCGAAAAATTAAGAACTTTTCCTTTAGATGTCGAATGGTTTCGATGAACGGATTAAAAATTATAGTCAATTGAATTTTTGATATTATTATTAAAAATGATTATTATTATCGTCGTTATTATCGTCGTTCTTGTTTTTATCAAACTATTATTATTATTATTATTATTATTATTATTATTATTATCAACAAAAGGTATTATAATTAAAAATTATATTATTATTATTATTATTATTATTATTGTTAAAATTATAATTAGTACTATTATTATTTTTATTATTAAAATAGTTATTAGCATTAATATTATCATAACATTTATTATTATTAGTATTATTATAATTAAACTAAGGTGAGTAACACTTGATTATTTTAATTATTATTATTATTATCATCAAAATGAACGTGACATAATAGACGATTTAAAAGCTATTAACAAATTAATTAGGAAATAATGAGTATGAGTATCATGATGAAATTTAAAGATATTGATTTAGATAAAATTATCGTTCTTATTATTTTTATCATTACTAGTATTATTAAAAGTATCGTTAGTATTAAAACTACCATTTTTACAATAATTATCATTTTTTTAGTAAATATAAATATTGATATTTTTATTAATATAATAATAATAATAATTATTACAAAATAATACAACTTTTACTTACTATTATTATCAATGTTATTTTATCAAATAAATATGTAGTACAAATAATATAATTACTTTATTAAAACCTATCATAACATTTTTATGTTATTAAATGAACTTTATTATTTAGTATATATAAAAGTATATTATTATATAAAATTTTATTTATTAATAAATGAATTATATTATTTACTCCAATAAATCTTTTAAAAATATAGAACGAAGATATTTAAACTATATAGTAATCAAGTATAAATTTTGGAAATCATTTTGAGTCAAACTGATTTTTGCATATTATTTTCGAGCATTAGGATTGTGGTACACTATGACTTAACTTAATTTATCAGATAAATATTGACAAACACATAAATATATATAATTACTATAGGTTCGTGAATCCCAGACCAACCTTACACTTGTTCAATGATGTTATATGTATTTTTACTACAAAATACAGTATGGTGAGTTTCATTTGCCTTTTTTTTCCCTTTATATTTTTGGGCTGAGAATACATGCGAAATTTTTATAAATGTTTTACGAAATAGACACAAGTAATCAAAACTACATTATATGGTTGAATTATCGAAATCGAATATGCCCCTTTTTATTAAGTCTGGTAATCTAAGAATTAGGGAACAGACACCCTAATTGACGCGAACTCTAAAGATAGATCTATCGGGCCCAACAAGCCCCATCCAAAGTACCGGATGCTTTAGTACTTCGAAATTTATATCATGTCCGAAGGAGGATCCCGGAATGATGGGGATATTCTATTATGCATATTGTGAATGTCGGTTACCAGGTGTTCAAATCCATATGAATGATATTTTTGTCTCTATGCATGGGACGTATGTTTATGAGAAATGGAAATATGAAATCTTTTGGTCTATTAAAATGATGGAAATGATTATTTATGTTAAACTAATGAACTCACCAACCTTTTGGTTGACACTTTAAAGCATGTTTATTCTCAGGTATGAAAGAAATCTTCCGCTGTGCATTTGCTCATTTTAAAGATATTACTTGGAGTCATTCATGGCATATTTCAAAAGACGTTGCATTCGAGTCGTTGAGTTCATCAAGATTATTATTAAGTCAATTATAGTTAGATATATTATAAAATGGTATGCATGCCGTCAATTTTCGATGTAATGTAAGATTGTCTTTTCAAAAACGAATGCAATGTTTGTAAAATGTATCCTATAGAGGTCAAGTACCTCACGATGTAATCAACTGTTGTAAATCGTTTATAATCGATATGGACTTCGTCTGGATGGATTAGGATGGGTCTTCACAGTTGGTATCAGAGCGGTGGTCTTAGCGAACCATTTCTTGCATTAGTGTGTCTAACAGATAGTCATTAAGATGCATTAGTGAGTCTGGACTTCGACCGTGTCTACATGTCAAAAGTTTTGCTTATCCTTTATAGTCGGAAATCATCTACTTATCATCCTTAGGAAATTACCTGCTTATCATCTTAAGTCTAGACGCGTTTTCCTGCATTTATTGCATAATAGTGTATAGACGAATTATTATATCTATTACTGTGAACTTTGACTGACATTTTTCAAAGATTTCTCCGTAATTTATGGGATTTTGGTATTATATATACATATGTAAATTATGTATTGAATAATATCAAATCTAACTCCTATAATCTATTCCATACAAAAAAATTCACTTCCCTGATCATACGAGATGGATCCCTCAACCAGTTCGAACTCCTCAGATTCCGACAGCTATGCCGATATGGATATTTACCTGAGCTCCGAAAGCAGCGTCACCGGAATGGATCAACCAATTTCCCATCATCTATTCTGGATGAATTGGGGATGGGTTCGTAATATACTAAATCACTGGAGACAAGAAGAAGGCGATCCCTTCCATCCACCACAATCACCTCTTGGCGATGAACCTGAAGCACTTACCGGCGAACCTATAAACACCATTTTCTCTCTCATTTCCAGAGTATCTCGTCACGATTATATACTATCCCATATTACAAATCTTATTCATCCGCTCGCTCCAACCGCCAATCATCCCGGTGTACTAACAGAAGTTAACGAATTTCGCGCTCGCGTTACGGCTTTGGAAATTATGGTGCAAGGTTTACAAACACCATCAGCAGCACCAGCAGCATAACCAATACCGCCAGTAACAATAACATCGCAAGTCTCAATACCATAAGCACCAGCAGCATCACTAGTGTCAACGGTACCACCATCATCAACACCAACGGTATCATTACCACCACCAACAATCACATCCGCACCACACGCCTCAACATCACAATCTGTATCTCGGATATCAACATCACACGCATCATAGATACCAAGGAATACCAACAACAACAAACGATGAAGTATTGATTCATAACTTCATCGGAGAAACATCCTGCGGTGATTATGTAATCTCTAAAGTCTTAGAGATTATCTATTTCATCCTTAACCATAAATCGGACAAGTGGACATAGATGATAGGAAGAAGAATCAAAACCCTGACAAGAATGGTGCACAATTTACAAGCTAGACTTATTATACAAGCACCACCAGTAGTTACCGACAATATCATCAGCATCAACAATATCGTCAGCACTACCAACACCTTCAGTACTGTCAGCATCATCAGCACTAGCAGCACCTATAACATCACAAGTTCCGCCAGTTCAAGAATCGTCGTGGACGTCATCATTGATCAACAACGAGTATGTTGTATCAATGAGTTATGAAGTATTACCTCATTCTTCTGAAGAAATTAAATATATATATATATATATATATATATATATATATATATATATATATATTTTATATATATATGAATTCTGAAACTATATAAATCTTTCGTACTAAGCTATTGAGTATGAATTGAAAAAGGGTAGATACTACTCGGTTAAATTCATATTACTAATATGCTATGGTGTACATTCTTCGGTGACAATTTAAACATTGTTAATCACAATCTCTGCTTCAACTCAATAAAATATTATTTCATAATAAATCCAGTGTATCATTCAATAACATGTTTGATTTTACACTTTCATCTTCGATATACCCGAAATTTACAGGAAAACAACATTCATATCTTGCGAAGTTAGCAAGAGTTCTATGAGCATCAGCATGAATCACTAAGGAAATATCTATGAGAATAAATATTGGAGTATTGATTACATTAGTGAAATACTCCGCGAAGATTATGTAATCTCTAATGTTTTAGAGATTATTCATTTCTAAATTCAAGCCGAAAATCAAATGAGTTTAGTATGATATTAACTCATTAAATCGGTATTAAATCTGAAGAAAATATATATGTAATTATATTTTCATGAAGATTGTAATTAAAAAAATTCTCTTGTACAAAAGATTATTTGTGAATTTTTTTTTTAACGGGTAGGTAATACCCGAGAGATATTTAAATTCACAATTAATATGTTACATTCTTCGAGTTTGATGTAACAATCACCAACTATATTCATTACTTTTACAACAATATACATTCTCTCATAAAAATCAAAACGACCATTCTCATTCAAATTTGATTACATATTTTGATTTTAACAAATCAAAATCCAAGTCAAGAGTTGTAAGACCCGAATATTTGTAGTGTATATAAGTGTAATGTTCGATACTTGAAACGGGGTTTTGGTTATATATTTAAAAGCAAGAAAGAAGCTGAACTGGAGGTGTCGCGCGCCGCGCGGCCTGGTGGCGCGCCGCGCCATCTGTCTGCGACAGATTCTCCTCTTCTTTTAAAATAGATATATTGAGGGCATTTTGGTAAAATCACCTTGGGGTCCGAATTAAAGGCCTTAGGATCAGTTTGGTGAGCTCATTACTTCATTTCTCAACCACCAAACATCATCCATTCATTCTAGAGAGAGAGGGGGTGGTTAAGTGTGAGAAAGCTTAAATCGGGGAAGAAGAAGCTCATTTCGGGTTAGAACTCGGGAGTTAAAGTTGTTTATCTCCTCCTTAGCTACGTTTTGATTGTTGTGGTAAGCCCTAAACTTGATTACCTTAGTTTAATGTGTTTAAAAGTTAGGGTTTGGGTTAGTATTGCACATAAAACCCATTTGTGAGTAATTTGGGGTTTTTGGGTAAGTTTGGGTCATGAAGACCCAATTGGTGACTAACTTAGGGTTTTGAAAGGGGTAAATGGTGTAAATGGGTCTTAAAGACCTAAGTAAATACTAATACACTTATAGTTAATGTTTGTGAGTGTGATTTGGGTTGTGGGTGACCCAAATGGGTGTGTTGACCTAGAAATGGGTCAAGTGGGTCTTTGATGACCTAGGTTGTCTTGCATGTATGAAAACGAGTTAACTTTGTGGTTAAAAGTGTGTTAATACCTTAATTGGCTAAAGTTAGGGTTTTTGGTGAAGTTAACCCATTATTAGGGTTAAAGGTGCAAAATGGGTCGGGATTGCACTTAGGGTCAAAAGACTCTAGATTGTTAAGTGAGTTGCTTGACCGACTTGAGTTGTGAATTGATTATGTGCTAAAATGTAATAGGTACGTTACATTGACGTTGCAAGTTCGGTTATCTTACACGAAGACTTCGAGGTGAGTGGAATAATTATATGCGTATGTATATAATGTATCTATTTGTTGTAGCGTGAAAGGTGTAGTGTCGAGGTGTTAAGACACCACGTTTCACGTGAAGAGTGTCGCATCGAGGTGTTAAGATGCCACTCGGGTGTAGCATCGAGGTGTTAAGATGCCACCTAGGAGTGTAGTGTCGAGGTGTTAAGACACCACTCCGTAAAAATAATGAGTGATGCATCGAGGTGTTAAGATGCCACTCGGGGTGATGTGCCAAGGTGTTAAGGTGCCACCCTAGGGGTTAGTGGTGCGAGGTGTTAAGTGCCCTAACGGATGTTACGAACACCGATGGCATTTTCGCGAGCGCCGTTCCCTTGTACTATTGGTTAACCATGGTTATTTGTGTTGTAAGCATATTATATTATTCGAGTTATATTTATATGCGGATGTTATGCTAGCTTGGGGGTATTGGTGAATTATAGTTTGTTATTGCGACGGTAAGCTAATGTTGTTTGCTAGCGCGTTTGCGGTTGTGTAAGTGTATGCAAGTAGGTATAATTATATATGTATTCCTATAATTATTGTATTCACTAAGCTTTGCTTACCCTCTCGTTGTTTACCATTTTATAGGTTCGGTTTTGGACAAAGGTAAGGGCATCGTTTTGGACTAGAGATCCCGCTTGATACTAGGGGGACGCTTTTGGCTTTAGTAGCTCTTGGAGTTTGACCGATAGTTGGGTAGTTTAATCCCAAACGCCATGCTCATTGTGTAGTTTGGAACTTAAACTTTTTGGTGGTCGAAACTCGTAAATTGTATTAAACTCGTAAAACGGCCGTTGTGGGCCCCGCCTATAAAACGTTGATTTTATATTTGAAACAAGTTAGTTTTACATATTTGGATGTATGGTAAAAAGCGTTTCGTCTAAATGTGTCGGGAACTAGTCAATCTTTTTCGCATTTTGAGACTTTCCGGACAGTCCACTTTGGCGCGCCGCGCCCCTATATGGCGCGCCGCGCGGGTATGCTGCACAGGAATTTTTTTTTTATTTTGTATTTTCGCGTGGTTTGGTCGAGGGTTGGTTTGGGTTGTTACAAGTGGTATCAGAGCATGGTCTAAGGGATTTAGGTGACTTGAGATAGGCGCCTAGACTTAGACTTTTTGTGTGTGCGCTATGCGGGACTTGTAGGACTTTGGGTCGGATCGGGATTGGTTTGTGCATAGGTTTATATAAACTAATCATGCGCTATTGGTTATGTATGTTTAGCGAGCATCGAGCGAGATGGACGTTGTAGTAGCAAGTTAATGCGACGTGCTCGCGTAACAATGATTAGCTACCATTGTTACGGGCGCAAATCGTGTCGAACAAGCAATGTACGACGATTGTTGAGCAAGATGGGGTAGTGTGGTGTATATGTATATACATACGAGTTATGTCTTTTGTTTCGCCGCTTAACCTACGTCGTTTTATAGAATGAAGACGAGAAACGGACCCGATCATGATAACGGAAGTACAAGTGAGGACGCCGAGTTTTCGGCCAAGGTTGAGGCCGTCTTTAAAAAGTTAAAAGTGGATTTTCTTACGGATGTCCGAAAAGTCTTCCAAGATTCGGTCGATGGGCAAGTGACCGATTTGATAAATGAACGAATGAAGGCCACTATCGAAGAGGCCCTTGATGCTAGAAACATTTATCCTCGTGGTGAAGGAGGTGAAGGAAGGCGGGACTTCCACTACCAGAATTTCAAGGACGCTCAACCCCCGATGTTTAATGGGGTACGAGATCCTTTAAAAAGTACATGTTGGATCTCCGACATCGAGGGAGCTTTCCGTACCTCAGAATGTCCTCCCGAGAAGAAGGCGAGGTATAGCTCTAGCATGCTACGAGAAGAGGCTAAGTTATGGTGGGATGATAAAATCAACTTGTATGGTGAGGAACAATGTATGGGCTTGACGTGGAAAGAGTTTAAGAAGGAGTTTTTCAAGGAATACCGAACTTCTTCCGATCTCGATAGAATCCGGGACGAGTTGCACCATTTGCAACAAGGCTCAATGGACTTAGTTACTCTTAAGTCTACATTCTTGGCAAAGACTCGTTTTTGCCCGGAATATGTTGGTGACGATCATAAGCTCATGAAGGATTTCTACCGTACTTTGAATGATGAGTACAAGGGGAAGATTAGTCGGGGTATGGCTAAGTCTTTTGATGAATTGTTCGAGTTGGCTCGGGGTTTTGAGCCGGAGGTTCCAAGAAAGAGTGATTTCATGTTTTCCAAAAGAAAATTTGAAGGTTTTAGTTACTCTAATGCCTCAAGCAAGAAGAGCAAGAGCAAGAGGGGGGCCGAAAGTGTCAATAGTGCAAAGAAGGGCACTACCGGCGGGTTTTCTTATACGTGCTACAATTGTGGGCAACCGGGTCATATGGCTCGTGAGTGTCCGAAACCACGTTCCGGGAACAAAGTCACTTGTTTTAATTGCGGCAAAGAAGGGCATAAGAAGCCGGAGTGTCCCGACTTGCGAAACGACAATGTGAAACGGTTAGAGAAGGCGGCGGGTACGGCTAGGGGTCGCAACTATTTGATGACCAATGATGAAGCCAAACAATCGCACGAAGTTGTCTCAGGTACTTACATGGTTAATTCTAATCCGGCAAGGATTCTTTTCGATAGCGGTGCAAATTTGTCGTTTGTGTCTCCTAAATTTGTGCCTAAACTTAATAGACCGCTAGCTAAGTTAAGTCGTCCGATAGAAGTCGAAATAGCGGACGGCAAGACGGTGCTAGTGGTTGATGTGTGTGAAAATTGTGATGTTGTTTTTGGTGCTGAAACCTTTAAAATTGATCTTATTCCAATGACCTTGGGCGACTTTGATATTGTCATTGGTATGGATTGGCTCGATCGTTATAGAGCCGATATTGCATGCCATGATAAGTTTATTCGTGTGAAGACCCTAAGTGGGGGAGAGTTAATTATTCATGGTGATAAGCGAAGGAGACCGGTGCCGATATGCACTTTTACACGGGCACGTCGTTTTGTTGTTACCGGTGGCATGGCTTTCCTTGCTCATGTTGTTGATACTCGCAATGAGCCACCACCTATTCGTGAAATTCCAGTTGTTAGTGAATTCGAAGACGTTTTTCCAGACGAATTACCGGGTGTTCCGGCGGAAAGACAAGTTGAGTTTCGTATTGAGTTGGTTCCGGGAGCTACTCCCATTGCTAAAACTCCTTATCGTTTAGCACCAACGGAAATGCTAGAGTTGTTAAATCAAACCCAAGAGTTGCTCGAGAAGGGTTTTATTCGACCGAGTGCTTCGCCATGGGGCGCTCCGGTGTTATTTGTGAAGAAGAAAGATGGTAGTATGCGTATGTGCATTGATTACCGTGAGTTGAATAAAGTGACGATCAAGAATCGTTATCCATTACCTAGGATTGACGATTTATTTGATCAACTTCAAGGTGCAACGTATTTCTCTAAGATCGACCTACGGTCCGGCTATCACCAAATGCGGGTCCGTGAGGAAGACATAGAGAAAACGGCTTTTCGAACGCGTTACGGGCATTATGAGTTTGTAGTTATGCCCTTTGGTCTTACGAATGCACCGGCGGCATTCATGGATCTTATGAACCGAGTGTGCCAACCTATGTTGGACAATTCGGTAATAGTGTTCATTGACGACATACTAGTCTACTCGAAAAGTATGAACGAACATGAACATCATTTGCGTGAAGTATTGAAGACGCTACGAAGGGAGAAGTTGTATGCAAAGTTCTCCAAATGTGAATTTTGGCTAAGGGAAGTTCAATTCCTTGGTCATATCGTGAACGAAAACGGGATTCAAGTAGATCCGGGGAAGATCGAAACGGTGAAGAGTTGGGGACGACCGACTACGCCTACGGAAATCCGAAGTTTTCTCGGATTGGCCGGTTATTATCGTCGGTTTATCCAAGACTTTTCTAAGATTTCTTCTCCATTGACGAAGTTGACGAGAAAGAATGCTAGGTTTAATTGGGAGAACGAGCAAGAGATTGCTTTTCAATTGTTAAAAGAGAAGTTGTGTCAAGCTCCGGTGTTAGTGTTACCGGAAGGTGTTGAAGACATGGTGGTTTATTGCGATGCTTCCTTAAATGGTCTCGGGTGTGTTCTAATGCAAAGGGGTAAGGTTATCGCTTATGCCTCTCGACAATTAAAGGAACATGAAACGAGGTATCTGACTCATGATCTTGAGTTGGCAGCGGTAGTGCATGCGTTGAAAATTTGGCGCCATTACTTGTATGGTGTCAAGTGTACGATTTATTCGGATCATAAGAGTTTGAAACATCTCTTTAATCAACGAGATTTGAATTATCGCCAACGTAGGTGGATGGATGTGGTGAAAGACTACGATTGTGAAATACTTTATCATCCGGGTAAGGCGAATGTGGTCGCGGATGAGTTGAGTCGAAAGAGTCAACATCCGGCGATAAAAGTGGGGTCATTACGTTTGATTATTACCAACGATTTTCTTGAAAAGCTTGGTGAGATTCAAATAGAGGCTTATGTTCACAACAAGCATACGAAGCGAATCGTGGGCCAATCGGAGTTTATTACTATGGGTCCGCGTGGGTTGTTGTCCTTTCAAGGAAGGGTGTGGGTGCCTAAGATGGGTGATTACCGACGAGTGCTACTTGATGAAGCACATAAGTCAAAATACTCCATTCATCCGGGCGCGACGAAAATGTACCTTGACTTGAAGAAAGATTATTGGTGGCCGGGCATGAAACGTGATATTGTGAAGTATGTTGAGCAATGTGTCACGTGTTTACAAGTAAAAGCCGAACACCAAAAGCCGTATGGTAAGTTGCAACCATTAGAAATCCCGAAATGGAAATGGGAGCACATTACCATGGATTTCATTACAAAGTTACCTAAAACGGCGAGAACCCAATTCGATTCGATTTGGGTTATAGTTGACCGATTGACAAAAAACACTTTGTTTCTTCCCATTAAAGAAGCGATATCGTCGGAGACCTTGGCTAAGTTGTTTATCAAGGAAGTGGTCTCGCGACATGGGGTTCCTATATCTATTATTTCGGATCGAGATACCCGTTTTACATCTCAGTTTTGGGAAAAGTTTCATGAAGATATGGGTACGCAATTGAAGTTGAGCACGGCGTATCATCCTCAAACGGATGGTCAAAGCGAACGTACAAATCAAACTTTGGAAGATATGCTACGAGCGTGCATCATTGACTTCGGTGGTAGTTGGGATGAGCATTTGCCTTTAGTGGAATTCTCGTACAATAATAGTTATCATACTAGTATCGGGATGCCACCTTACGAAATGCTTTATGGGCGTAGGTGTCGAACTCCCGTTTGTTGGGGAGAAGTGGGTCAAAGAGAGATCGGGAGTACCGATTTGGTTTTAGAGACCAATAGCAAGATCGATTTGATTCGGGAACATTTGAAGAAGGCTCAAGATAGGCAAAAGTCGTATGCCGATAGACGTAGGCGATTGATTGAGTTCCAAGAAGGCGATATGGTGATGGTTAAGGTTTCGCCATGGAAGGGTATTATTCGATTTCGAAAACGGGGAAAGTTAGCTCCTCGGTTTATTGGGCCATTCTGAAATGTCCCGTTCTTATTGATTAAAAACGTTCCATATTAATTGATTTCGTTGCGAGGTTTTGACCTCTATATGAGACGTTTTTCAAAGACTGCATTCATTTTTAAAACAAACCATAACCTTTATTTCATAGATAAAGGTTTTAAAAAGCTTTACGTAGATTATCAAATAATGATAATCTAAAATATCCTGTTTACACACGACCATTACATAATGGTTTACAATACAAATATGTTACAACAAAATAAGTTTCTTGAATGCAGTTTTTACACAATATCATACAAGCATGGACTCCAAATCTCGTCCTTATTTAAGTATGCGACAGCGGAAGCTCTTAATAATCACCTGAGAATAAACATGCTTAAAACGTCAACAAAAATGTTGGTGAGTTATAGGTTTAACCTATATATATCAAATCATAATAATAGACCACAAGATTTCATATTTCAATACACATCCCATACATAGAGATAAAAATCATTCATATGGTGAACACCTGGTAACCGACATTAACAAGATGCATATATAGGAATATCCCCATCATTCCGGGACACCCTTCGGATATGATATAAATTTCGAAGTACTAAAGCATCCGGTACTTTGGATGGGGTTTGTTAGGCCCAATAGATCTATCTTTAGGATTCGCGTCAATTAGGGTGTCTGTTCCCTAATTCTTAGATTACCAGACTTAATAAAAAGGGGCATATTCGATTTCGATAATTCAACCATAGAATGTAGTTTCACGTACTTGTGTCTATTTTGTAAATCATTTATAAAACCTGCATGTATTCTCATCCCAAAAATATTAGATTTTAAAAGTGGGACTATAACTCACTTTCACAGATTTTTACTTCGTCGGGAAGTATGACTTGGCCACTGGTTGATTCACGAACCTATAACAATATATACATATATATCAAAGTATGTTCAAAATATATTTACAACACTTTTAATATATTTTGATGTTTTAAGTTTATTAAGTCAGCTGTCCTCGTTAGTAACCTACAACTAGTTGTCCACAGTTAGATGTACAGAAATAAATCGATAAATATTATCTTGAATCAATCCACGACCCAGTGTATACGTATCTCAGTATTGATCACAACTCAAACTATATATATTTTGGAATCAACCTCAACCCTGTATAGCTAACTCCAACATTCACATATAGAGTGTCTATGGTTGTTCCGAAATATATATAGATGTGTCGACATGATAGGTCGAAACATTGTATACGTGTCTATGGTATCTCAAGATTACATAATATACAATACAAGTTGATTAAGTTATGGTTGGAATAGATTTGTTACCAATTTTCACGTAGCTAAAATGAGAAAAATTATCCAATCTTGTTTTACCCATAACTTCTTCATTTTAAATCCGTTTTGAGTGAATCAAATTGCTATGGTTTCATATTGAACTCTATTTTATGAATCTAAACAGAAAAAGTATAGGTTTATTGTCGGAAAAATAAGTTACAAGTCGTTTTTGTAAAGGTAGTCATTTCAGTCGAAAGAACGACGTCTAGATGACCATTTTAGAAAACATACTTCCACTTTGAGTTTAACCATAATTTTTGGATATAGTTTCATGTTAATAATAAAAATCATTTTCTCAGAATAACAACTTTTAAATCAAAGTTTATCATAGTTTTTAATTAACTAACCCAAAACAGCCCGCGGTGTTACTACGACGGCGTAAATCCGGGTTTACGGTGTTTTTCGTGTTTCCAGGTTTTAAATCATTAAGTTAGCATATCATATAGATATAGAAAATGTGTTTAGTTGATTTTAAAAGTCAAGTTAGAAGGATTAACTTTTGTTTGCGAACAAGTTTAGAATTAACTAAACTATGTTCTAGTGATTACAAGTTTAAACCTTCGAATAAGATAGCTTTATATGTATGAATCGAATGATGTTATGAACATCATTACTACCTTAAGTTCCTTGGATAAACCTACTGGAAAAGAGAAAAATGGATCTAGCTTCAATGGATCCTTGGATGGCTCGAAGTTCTTGAAGCAGAATCATGACACGAAAACAAGTTCAAGTAAGATCATCACTTGAAATAAGATTGTTATAGTCATAGAAATTGAACCAAAGTTTGAATATGATTATTACCTTGTATTAGAATGATAACCTACTGTAAGAAACAAAGATTTCTTGAGGTTGGATGATCACCTTACAAGATTGGAAGTGAGCTAGCAAACTTGAAAGTATTCTTGATTTTATGAAACTAGAACTTTTGGAATTTATGAAGAACACTTAGAACTTGAAGATAGAACTTGAGAGAGATCAATTAGATGAATAAAATTGAAGAATGAAAGTGTTTGTAGGTGTTTTTGGTCGTTGGTGTATGGATTAGATATAAAGGATATGTAATTTTGTTTTCATGTAAATAAGTCATGAATGATTACTCATATTTTTGTAATTTTATGAGATATTTCATGCTAGTTGCCAAATGATGGTTCCCACATGTGTTAGGTGACTCACATGGGCTGCTAAGAGCTGATCATTGGAGTGTATATACCAATAGTACATACATCTAAAAGCTGTGTATTGTACGAGTACGAATACGGGTGCATACGAGTAGAATTGTTGATGAAACTGAACGAGGATGTAATTGTAAGCATTTTTGTTAAGTAGAAGTATTTTGATAAGTGTATTGAAGTCTTTCAAAAGTGTATAAATACATATTAAAAAACTACATGTATATACATTTTAACTGAGTCGTTAAGTCATCGTTAGTCGTTACATGTAAGTGTTGTTTTGAAACCTTTAGGTTAACGATCTTGTTAAATGTTGTTAACCCAATGTTTATAATATCAAATGAGATTTTAAATTATTATATTATCATGATATTATCATGTATGAATATCTCTTAATATGATATATATACATTAAATGTCTTTACAACGATAATCGTTACATATATGTCTCGTTTAAAAATCATTAAGTTAGTAGTCTTGTTTTTACATATGTAGTTCATTGTTAATATACTTAATGATATGTTTAATTATCATAGTATCATGTTAACTATATATATATCCATATATATGTCATCATATAGTTTTTACAAGTTTTAACGTTCGTGAATCACCGGTCAACTTGGGTGGTCAATTGTCTATATGAAACATATTTCAATTAATCAAGTCTTAACAAGTTTGATTGCTTAACATGTTGGAAACATTTAATCATGTAAATATCAATCTCAATTAATATATATAAAAATGGAAAAGTTCGGGTCACTACAGTACCTACCCGTTAAATAAATTTCGTCCCGAAATTTTAAGCTGTTGAAGGTGTTGACGAATCTTCTGGAAATAGATGCGGGTATTTCTTCTTCATCTGATCTTCACGCTCCCAGGTGAACTCGGGTCCTCTACGAGCATTCCATCGAACCTTAACAATTGGTATCTTATTTTGCTCAAGTCTTTTAACCTCACGATCCATTATTTCGACGGGTTCTTTGATGAATTGAAGTTTTTCGTTGATTTGGATTTCATCTAATGGAATAGTGAGATCTTCTTTAGCAAAACATTTCTTCAAATTCGAGACGTGGAAAGTGTTATGTACAGCCGCGAGTTGTTGAGGTAACTCTAGTCGGTAAGCTACTGGTCCGACACGATCAATAATCTTGAATGGTCCAATATACCTTGGATTTAATTTCCCTCGTTTACCAAATCGAACAACGCCTTTCCAAGGTGCAACTTTAAGCATGACCATCTCTCCAATTTCAAATTCTATATCTTTTCTTTTAATGTCAGCGTAGCTCTTTTGTCGACTTTGGGCGGTTTTCAACCGTTGTTGAATTTGGATGATCTTCTCGGTAGTTTCTTGTATAATCTCCGGACCCGTAATCTGTCTATCCCCCACTTCAATCCAACAAATCGGAGACCTGAACTTTCTACCATAAAGTGCTTCAAACGGCGCCATCTCAATGCTTGAATGGTAGCTGTTGTTGTAGGAAAATTCTGCTAACGGTAGATGTCGATCCCAACTGTTTCCGAAATCAATAACACATGCTCGTAGCATGTCTTCAAGCGTTTGTATCGTCCTTTCGCTCTGCCCATCAGTTTGTGGATGATAGGCAGTACTCATGTCTAGACGAGTTCCTAATGCTTGCTGTAATGTCTGCCAGAATCTTGAAATAAATCTGCCATCCCTATCAGAGATAATAGAGATTGGTATTCCATGTCTGGAGACGACTTCCTTCAAATACAGTCGTGCTAACTTCTCCATCTTGTCATCTTCTCTTATTGGCAGGAAGTGTGCTGATTTGGTGAGACGATCAACTATTACCCAAATAGTATCAAAACCACTTGCAGTCCTTGGCAATTTAGTGATGAAATCCATGGTAATGTTTTTCCATTTCCATTCTGGGATTTCGGGTTGTTGAAGTGGACCTGATGGTTTCTGATGTTCAGCTTTGACCTTAGAACACGTCAAACATTCTCCTACATATTTAGCAATATCGGCTTTCATACCTGGCCACCAAAAATGTTTCTTAAGATCCTTTTACATCTTCCCCGTTCCAGGATGTATTGAGTATCTGGTTTTATGAGCTTCTCTAAGTACCATTTCTCTCATATCTCCAAATTTTGGTACCCAAATTCTTTCAGCCCTATACCGGGTTCCGTCTTCTCGAATATTAAGATGCTTCTCCGATCCTTTGGGTATTTCATCCTTTAAATTTCCCTCTTTTAAAACTCCTTGTTGCGCCTCCTTTATTTGAGTAGTAAGGTTAGTGTGAATCATTATATTCATAGATTTTACTCGAATGGGTTCTCTGTCCTTTCTGCTCAAGGCGTCGGCTACCACATTTGCCTTTCCCGGGTGGTAACGAATCTCAAAGTCGTAATCATTCAACAATTCAATCCACCTACGCTGCCTCATATTCAGTTGTTTCTGATTAAATATGTGTTGAAGACTTTTGTGGTCGGTATATATAATACTTTTGACCCCATATAAGTAGTGCCTCCAAGTCTTTAATGCAAAAACAACCGCGCCTAATTCCAAATCATGCGTCGTATAATTTTGCTCGTGAATCTTCAATTGTCTAGACGCATAAGCAATCACCTTCGTTCGTTGCATTAATACACAACCGAGACCTTGCTTTGATGCGTCACAATAAATCACAAAATCATCATTCCCTTCAGGCAATGACAATATAGGTGCCGTAGTTAGCTTTTTCTTCAATAATTGAAACGCCTTCTCTTGTTCATCCTTCCATTCAAATTTCTTCCCTTTATGCGTTAATGCGGTCAAGGGTTTTGCTATTTTGGAGAAATCTTGGATGAATCTTCTGTAGTAACCAGCCAATCCTAAAAATTGACGTATATGCTTCGGAGTTTTTGGGGTTTCCCACTTTTCAACGGTTTCGATCTTTGCCGGGTCCACTTGGATACCTTCTTTGTTCACTATGTGACCGAGGAATTGAACTTCTTTCAACCAAAATGCACACTTTGAAAACTTAGCGTACAGTTTTTCTTTCCTCAATACTTCTAGCACTTTTCTCAAATGTTCTTCGTGCTCTTGATCATTCTTTGAGTAAATAAGTATGTCATCGATGAAAACAATGACAAACTTATCAAGATATGGCCCACACACTCGGTTCATAAGGTCCATGAACACAGCTGGTGCGTTAGTCAATCCAAACGGCATAACCATAAACTCGTAATGACCATAACGCGTCCTAAAAGCAGTTTTTGGAATATCATCCTCCTTTACTCGCATTTGATGATATCCAGAACGTAAATCGATCTTCGAATAAACCGACGAGCCTTGTAGTTGATCAAATAAGTCGTCAATTCTCGGCAGTGGATAACGGTTTTTGATGGTAAGTTTGTTCAACTCTCTGTAGTCAATACACAACCTAAATGTACCATCCTTCTTCTTGACAAACAAAACAGGAGCTCCCCATGGTGATGTGCTTGGTCGAATGAAACCACGTTCTAATAGTTCTTGCAGTTGGCTTTGCAGTTCTTTCATCTCGCTGGGTGCGAGTCTATAAGGAGCACGAGCTATAGGTGCAGCTCCTGGTACAAGATCTATTTGAAATTCAACAGATCGATGTGGAGGTAGTCCCGGTAATTCTTTCGGAAATACATCGGGAAATTCTTTTGCGACGGGAACATCATTGATGCTCTTTTCTTCAGTTTGTACTTTCTCGACGTGTGCTAGAACAGCATAGCAACCTTTTCTTATTAGTTTTTGTGCCTTCAAATTACTAATAAGATGTAGCTTCGTGTTGCCCTTTTCTCCGTACACCATTAAGGGTTTTCCTTTTTCTCGTATAATGCGAATTGCATTTTTGTAACAAACGATCTCTGCTTTCACTTCTTTCAACCAGTCCATACCGATTATCACATCAAAACTCCCTAACTCTACTGGTATCAAGTCAATCTTAAATGTTTCGCTAACCAGTTTAATTTCTCGATTCCGACATATATTATCTGCTGAAATTAATTTACCATTTGCTAATTCGAGTAAAAATTTACTATTCAAAGGCGTCAATGGACAACTTAATTTAGCACAAAAATCTCTACTCATATAGCTTCTATCCGCACCCGAATCAAATAAAACGTAAGCAGATTTATTGTTAATAAGAAACGTACCCGTAACGAGCTCCGGGTCTTCCTGTGCCTCTGCCGCATTAATATTGAAAACTCTTCCACGGCCTTGTCCATTCGTGTTCTCCTGGTTCGGGCAATTTCTAATAATGTGGCCCGGTTTTCCACCTTTATAACAAACTACATTGGCATAACTTGCTCCGACACTACTTGCTCCGCCATTACTCGTTCCGACACCATTTGTTCCTTTCGTTCTATTAACCCCTGGTCCGTAGACCTCACACTTCGCCGCGCTATGACCATTTCTTTTACACTTGTTGCAAAATTTGGTGCAGAACCCCGAGTGATTCTTTTCACACCTTTGGCATAGCTGCTTCTGATTGTTGTTGTTGTTGTGGTTATTATTGTTGTTGGGATGATTGTTGTAGTTGCTGTTGTTGTTGTTGTTGTTGTTGTTGGCCGTTTGTTGTAGTTGCGATTGATGTTGCGATTGTTGGGATAATTGTTGCGATTATTGTTGTAATTGCTGTTGTTGTTGTATTGGTGATTCTTATCACCGTTTTCCTCCCACTTTCTTTTGACTTGCTTCACATTGGCCTCTTCAGCAGTCTGTTCTTTAATTCTTTCTTCAATCTGGTTCACGAGTTTGTGAGCCATTCTACATGCCTTTTGTATGGAGGCGGGCTCGTGTGAACTTATATCTTCTTGGATTCTTTAAAGCAATCCTTTCACAAACGCGTCGATCTTCTCTTCCTCATCTTCGAATGCTCCCGGACACAATAGGCACAATTCTGTGAATCGTCTTTCGTACGTGGTAATATCAAATCCTTGGGTTCGTAACCCTCTAAGTTCTGTCTTGAGCTTATTGACCTCGGTTCTGGGACGGTACTTCTCGTTCATCAAGTGCTTGAATGCTGACCACGGTAGTGCGTACGCATCGTCTTGTCCCACTTGCTCTAGATAGGTATTCCACCATGTTAACACAGAACCTGTGAAGGTATGCGTAGCGTACTTTACTTTGTCCTCTTCAGTACACTTACTTATGGCAAACACCGATTCGACCTTCTCGGTCCACCGTTTCAATCCGATCGGTCCTTCGGTTCCATCAAATTCTAAAGGTTTGCAGGCAGTGAATTCTTTGTAGGTGCATCCTACACGATTTCCTGTACTGCTAGATCCAAGGTTATTGTTGGTATGTAGCGCAGCCTGTACTGCGGCTATGTTTGAAGCTAGAAAAGTACGGAATTCCTCTTCATTCATATTCACGGTGTGTCGAGTAGTCGGTGCCATTTCCTTCAAAATAGTTAAATGGAACAAGTTAATCATACAGAATATTAAGAGTAGTTAATAGTATTTCGTAGCATAATATGAACTCATTTATAAAAGCTTTTTCTTCATATTAGCGTTTTATAAGTTTAAATTCGGGTAGTACCTACCCGTTAAGTTCATACTTAGTAGCTAATATACAATTCAACTACTACAATTCTATATGAAAAACTGATTATAATAATATTTCGCGTTCAAACTTTTACACAATATTTTACAAACTTACAATACCGCTTATTTTACATATAGCATGAAATATAGCACACAATAAATTTGATACAAGATGGTTGTGAAGATAATTCTAGCTAGTACACAAGTCGTTCAGTAAAGGCAATAAAGACACGTAATTCATACGTCTAGAAACAAGTCATGCATTCTGGTTTTACTAGGACTACTTCCCATCCTTGGTCTTGTGGAACATAACCGTTATGGCCGTTGATAAGACAGCGTGTTGTAACGTTGTCAAAGGGACGAGGGTTACGTAATGTCCAACAATCCCGTAACAATCTAAAAACCTCATTTCTTACCCCAATTACCGACTCCGTCACTTGTGGGAACGTTTTGTTTAATAGTTGTAGCCCGATGTTCTTGTTCTCACTTTGGTGAGAAGCGAACATTACTAATCCGTAAGCATAACATGCTTCTTTATGTTGCATGTTAGCCGCTTTTTCTAAATCACGAAGTCCAATATTCGGATATATTGAGTCAAAATAATTTCTTAACCCATTGCGTAAAATAGCATTTGGGTTCCCCGCAATATATGCGTCAAAGTAAACACATCGTAACTTATGGATTTCCCAATGTGATATCCCCCATCTTCCGAACGAAAGCCTTTTATAAACCAAGGCATTCTTGGAACGTTCTTCGAATGTCTTACAAACTGATCTCGCCTTAAATAGTTGTGCCGAAGAATTCTGACCGACTCTAGACAAGATTTCATCAATCATGTCTCCGGGTAGGTCTCTTAAAATATTGGGTTGTCTATCCATTTTGTGTTTTTATACTGTAAAATAGACAAGAGTTAGATTCATAAAAAAAAATACTTATTAATACAAGCAATTTTTACATATATCATAAAGCATAAGCACACTATATTACATATATTACACCACACGAATACAACTATCTTATTCCGACTCGCTTGTTTCTTCTTCTTCGGTTTTGGTTCGTTTTGCCAAGTTTCTAGGGATATATGATGTTCCCCTAATACGAGCCGTCGTGATCCACATTGGTTTAGAAAAACCTGGTGGTTTAGAGGTTCCCGGGTCATTGTTACAACTTAAGGACTTCGGGGGTTGACGATACATATAAAGTTCATCGGGGTTGGAATTAGATTTCTCTATTTTTATGCCCTTTCCCTTATTATTTTCTTTTGCCTTTTTAAATTCGGTTGGGGTAATTTCTATAACATCATCGGAATTCTCGTCGGAATCCGATTCATCGGAGAATTGGTAATCCTCCCAATATTTTGCTTCCTTGGCGGAAACACCATTGACCATAATTAACCTTGGTCGGTTGGTTGAGGATTTTCTTTTACTTAACCGTTTTATTATTTCCCCCACCGGTTCTATTTCTTCATCCGGTTCCGATTCTTCTTCCGGTTCCGATTCTTCTTCCGGTTCCGACTCTTCTTCCGGTTCCTCTTCGGGAACTTGTGAATCAGTCCACGAATCATTCCAATTTATATTTGACTCTTTATTATTATTAGGTGAGTCAATGGGACTTGTTCTAGAGGTAGACATCTATCACATAATATCAAACGCGTTAAGAGATTAATATATCACATAATATTCACATGTTAAAAATATATAGTTTCCAACAAAATTTGTTAAGCAATCATTTTTCAAGTAAACACGGTCGAAGTCCAGACTCACTAATGCATCCTAACAAACTCGATAAGACACACTAATGCAAAATTCTGGTTCTCTAAGACCAACGCTCGGATACCAACTGAAATGTCCCGTTCTTATTGATTAAAAACGTTCCATATTAATTGATTTCGTTGCGAGGTTTTGACCTCTATATGAGACGTTTTTCAAAGACTGCATTCATTTTTAAAACAAACCATAACCTTTATTTCATAGATAAAGGTTTTAAAAAGCTTTACGTAGATTATCAAATAATGATAATCTAAAATATCCTGTTTACACACGACCATTTCATAATGGTTTACAATACAAATATGTTACAACAAAATAAGTTTCTTGAATGCAGTTTTTACACAATATCATACAAGCATGGACTCCAAATCTCGTCCTTATTTAAGTATGCGACAGCGGAAGCTCTTAATAATCACCTGAGAATAAACATGCTTAAAACGTCAACAAAAATGTTGGTGAGTTATAGGTTTAACCTATATATATCAAATCATAATAATAGACCACAAGATTTCATATTTCAATACACATCCCATACATAGAGATAAAAATCATTCATATGGTGAACACCTGGTAACCGACATTAACAAGATGCATATATAGGAATATCCCCATCATTCTGGGACACCCTTCGGATATGATATAAATTTCGAAGTACTAAAGCATCCGGTACTTTGGATGGGGTTTGTTAGGCCCAATAGATCTATCTTTAGGATTCGCGTCAATTAGGGTGTCTGTTCCCTAATTCTTAGATTACCAGACTTAATAAAAAGGGGCATATTCGATTTCGATAATTCAACCATAGAATGTAGTTTCACGTACTTGTGTCTATTTTGTAAATCATTTATAAAACCTGCATGTATTCTCATCCCAAAAATATTAGATTTTAAAAGTGGGACTATAACTCACTTTCACAGATTTTTACTTCGTCGGGAAGTAAGACTTGGCCACTGGTTGATTCACGAACCTATAACAATATATACATATATATCAAAGTATGTTCAAAATATATTTACAACACTTTTAATATATTTTGATGTTTTAAGTTTATTAAGTCAGCTGTCCTCGTTAGTAACCTACAACTAGTTGTCCACAGTTAGATGTACAGAAATAAATCGATAAATATTATCTTGAATCAATCCACGACCCAGTGTATACGTATCTCAGTATTGATCACAACTCAAACTATATATATTTTGGAATCAACCTCAACCCTGTATAGCTAACTCCAACATTCAAATATAGAGTGTCTATGGTTGTTCCGAAATATATATAGATGTGTCGACATGATAGGTCGAAACATTGTATACGTGTCTATGGTATCTCAAGATTACATAATATACAATACAAGTTGATTAAGTTATGGTTGGAATAGATTTGTTACCAATTTTCACGTAGCTAAAATGAGAAAAATTATCCAATCTTGTTTTACCCATAACTTCTTCATTTTAAATCCGTTTTGAGTGAATCAAATTGCTATGGTTTCATATTGAACTCTATTTTATGAATCTAAACAGAAAAAGTATAGGTTTATTGTCAGAAAAATAAGTTACAAGTCGTTTTTGTAAAGGTAGTCATTTCAGTCGAAAGAACGACGTCTAGATGACCATTTTAGAAAACATACTTCCACTTTGAGTTTAACCATAATTTTTGGATATAGTTTCATGTTCATAATAAAAATCATTTTCTCAGAATAACAACTTTTAAATCAAAGTTTATCATAGTTTTTAATTAACTAACCCAAAACAGCCCGCGGTGTTACTACGACGGCGTAAATCCGGGTTTACGGTGTTTTTCGTGTTTCCAGGTTTAAATCATTAAGTTAGCATATCATATAGATATAGAACATGTGTTTAGTTGATTTTAAAAGTCAAGTTAGAAGGATTAACTTTTGTTTGCGAACAAGTTTAGAATTAACTAAACTATGTTCTAGTGATTACAAGTTTAAACCTTCGAATAAGATAGCTTTATATGTATGAATCGAATGATGTTATGAACATCATTACTACCTTAAGTTCCTTGGATAAACCTACTGGAAAAGAAAAAAATGGATCTAGCTTCAATGGATCCTTGGATGGCTCGAAGTTCTTGAAGCAGAATTATGACACGAAAACAAGTTCAAGTAAGATCATCACTTGAAATAAGATTGTTATAGTTATAGAAATTGAACCAAAGTTTGAATATGATTATTACCTTGTATTAGAATGATAACCTACTGTAAGAAACAAAGATTTCTTGAGGTTGGATGATCACCTTACAAGATTGGAAGTGAGCTAGCAAACTTGAAAGTATTCTTGATTTTATGAAACTAGAACTTTTGGAATTTATGAAGAACACTTAGAACTTGAAGATAGAACTTGAGAGAGATCAATTAGATGAAGAAAATTGAAGAATGAAAGTGTTTGTAGGTGTTTTTGGTCGTTGGTGTATGGATTAGATATAAAGGATATGTAATTTTGTTTTCATGTAAATAAGTCATGAATGATTACTCATATTTTTGTAATTTTATGAGATATTTCATGCTAGTTGCCAAATGATGGTTCCCACATGTGTTAGGTGACTCACATGGGCTGCTAAGAGCTGATCATTGGAGTGTATATACCAATAGTACATACATCTAAAAGCTGTGTATTGTACGAGTATGAATACGGGTGCATACGAGTAGAATTGTTGATGAAACTGAACGAGGATGTAATTGTAAGCATTTTTGTTAAGTAGAAGTATTTTGATAAGTGTATTGAAGTCTTTCAAAAGTGTATAAATACATATTAAAACACTACATGTATATACATTTTAACTGAGTCGTTAAGTCATCGTTAGTCGTTACATGTAAGTGTTGTTTTGAAACCTTTAGGTTAACGATCTTGTTAAATGTTGTTAACCCAATGTTTATAATATCAAATGAGATTTTAAATTATTATATTATCATGATATTATCATGTATGAATATCTCTTAATATGATATATATACATTAAATGTCTTTACAACGATAATCGTTACATATATGTCTCGTTTAAAAATCATTAAGTTAGTAGTCTTGTTTTTACATATGTAGTTCATTGTTAATATACTTAATGATATGTTTAATTATCATAGTATCATGTTAACTATATATATATCCATATATATGTCATCATATAGTTTTTACAAGTTTTAACGTTCGTGAATCACCGGTCAACTTGGGTGGTCAATTGTCTATATGAAACATATTTCAATTAATCAAGTCTTAACAAGTTTGATTGCTTAATATGTTGGAAACATTTAATCATGTAAATATCAATCTCAATTAATATATATAAACATGGAAAAGTTCGGGTCACTACACATTCAAGGTTTTAGCTCGTGTTGGTGAAGTTGCATATCGATTGGAATTACCCGAAGAGCTTGCGGGGATCCATAATACATTTCATGTTTCCCACCTCCGTAAGTGTCTTGCGGATGATTCCTCATGGATGCCCTTAGACGAGATCGAGCTAAACAACAAGTTAGAATATGTCGAGGAACCGATTGCTATCCTTGACGAGAAGGTGAAAATGTTGAGAAATAAAGAGGTGAGAACTTTCAAGGTTCAATGGCGACGAAGTAAAGGTTCCGAGTTCACTTGGGAGCCCGAAGAGTTCGTGTTAGTTTATCTTCCCTCGTGTCATGCGGCTTGGATTGCGAGGACGCAATCCGAATAAGTGGGGGAGAGTTGTAAGACCCGAATATTTGTAGTGTATATAAGTGTAATGTTCGATACTTGAAACGGGGTTTTGGTTATATATTTAAAAGTAAGAAAGAAGCTGAACTGGAGGTGTCGCGCGCCGCGCGGCCTGGTGGCGCGCCGCGCCATCTGTCTGCGACAGATTCTCCTCTTCTTTTAAAATAGATATTTTGAGGGCATTTTGGTAAAATCACCTTGGGGTCCGAATTAAAGGCCTTAGGATCAGTTTGGTGAGCTCATTACTTCATTTCTTAACCACCAAACATCATCCATTCATTCTAGAGAGAGAGGGGGTGGTTAAGTGTGAGAAAGCTTAAATCGGGGAAGAAGAAGCTCATTTCGGGTTAGAACTCGGGAGTTAAAGTTGTTCATCTCCTCCTTAGCTACGTTTTGATTGTTGTGGTAAGCCCTAAACTTGATTACCTTAGTTTAATGTGTTTAAAAGTTAGGGTTTGGGTTAGTATTGCACATAAAACCCATTTGTGAGTAATTTGGGGTTTTTGGGTAAGTTTGGGTCATGAAGACCCAATTGGTGACTAACTTAGGGTTTTGAAAGGGGTAAATGGTGTAAATGGGTCTTAAAGACCTAAGTAAATACTAATACACTTATAGTTAATGTTTGTGAGTGTGATTTGGGTTGTGGGTGACCCAAATGGGTGTGTTGACCTAGAAATGGGTCAAGTGGGTCTTTGATGACCTAGGTTGTCTTGCATGTATGAAAATGAGTTAACTTTGTGGTTAAAAGTGTGTTAATACCTTAATTGGCTAAAGTTAGGGTTTTTGGTGAAGTTAACCCATTATTAGGGTTAAAGGTGCAAAATGGGTCGGGATTGCACTTAGGGTCAAAAGACTCTAGATTGTTAAGTGAGTTGCTTGACCGACTTGAGTTGTGAATTGATTATGTGCTAAAATGTAATAGGTACGGTACATTGACGTTGCAAGTTTGGTTATCTTACACGAAGACTTCGAGGTGAGTGGAATAATTATATGCGTATGTATATAATGTATCTATTTGTTGTAGCGTGAAAGGTGTAGTGTTGAGGTGTTAAGACACCACATTTCACGTGAAGAGTGTAGCATCGAGGTGTTAAGATGCCACTCGGGTGTAGCATCGAGGTGTTAAGATGCCACCTAGGAGTGTAGTGTCGAGGTGTTAAGACACCACTCCGTAAAAATAATGAGTGATGCATCGAGGTGTTAAGATGCCACTCGGGGTGATGTGCCGAGGTGTTAAGGTGCCACCCTAGGGGTTAGTGGTGCGAGGTGTTAAGTGCCCTAACGGATGTTATGAACACCGATGGCGTTTTCGCGAGCGCCGTTCCCTTGTACTATTGGTTAACCATGGTTATTTGTGTTGTAAGCATATTATATTATTCGAGTTATATTTATATGCGGATGTTATGCTAGCTTGGGGGTATTGGTGAATTATAGCTTGTTATTGCGACGGTAAGCTAATGTTGTTTGCTAGCGCGTTTGCGGTTGTGTAAGTGTATGCAAATAGGTATAATTATATATGTATTCGTATAATTATTGCATTCACTAAGCTTTGCTTACCCTCTCGTTGTTTACCATTTTATAGGTTCGGTTTTGGACAAAGGTAAGGGCATCGTTTTGGACTAGAGATCCCGCTTGATACTATGGGGACGCTTTTGGCTTTAGTAGCTCTTGGAATTTGACCGATAGTTGGGTAGTTTAATCCCAAATGCCATGCTCATTGTGTAGTTTGGAACTTAAACTTTTTGGTGGTCGAAACTCGTAAATTGTATTAAACTCGTAAAACGGCCGTTGTGGGCCCCGCCTGTAAAACGTTGATTTTATATTTGAAACAAGTTAGTTTTACATATTTGGATGTATGGTAAAAAGCGTTTCGTCTAAATGTGTCGGGAACTAGTCAATCTTTTTCGCATTTTGAGACTTTCCGGACAGTCCACTTTGGCGCGTCGCGCCCCTATATGGCGCGCCGCGCGGGTATGCTGCACAGGAAAATTTTTTTTATTTTGTATTTTCGCGTGGTTTGGTCGAGGGTTGGTTTGGGTTGTTACAAGGAGTTAATAGAAGACATCACTCTTAGATCCTTACATCTTTCAAAACTATACTTTGACTTCAAAACTGTGATAGGAAATCACTCTTATTTGTAACACTCAGAAGGATATGAAAATCTACCGAGATTCATGACGATTTCATCCTTTGGATATTGACAATGACAATCTGCATTTAAAACACTTCGAAAGTTCGAAAGACATTTCAAATAATGAACAATCGAGATGATGATCCAACCACACATTACCTGAAGTTTTGTACCTGAAAAACTCTTGAACCCAAAGTCATAGTTTAACACGTACCCACGTTGAATTATTTATCATTTATTAGCAAAAACAACCTTACAATTTCTATTCAAAATAGACAGTTTTGTCACAGCTCCAGCAAGTCAACTTCGACTCTTTAATCGGACTAGTCTTATTATAATAGATACGTTGCCCTTTCACCATCGTTACCGGGGACCCTTTTATATCTCGCCACATTAACAGTAAACTTAGCAACAACTACATGAACCTTCGACTTAAGCCTCTCCAAAAAAAACCACGATACTTATTCACTGAAACCCATCATGTACTCACCTACATCCTATCAATTACTGGGAATCGGCAATCAGTATTTTGAAATTTCGCAACATTTTTTCGTCAACAGTTATATGTATATATATATAACATCTATCTTCTAAACTTACACCATTCGAATGTGAAGTTTCTGAAAAACACCTCGAACTGCAGAATAAATCTTGAAATGCTGATAAAGCAGCAAAAACTGTAAACGACTTCAATGGTCAAAAGTTTGACGCTAAAGAATAAGTGTGTTGGCAAAACTCAGAACAAGAGAAGGTTTGGAACTGGAAAACGGATTGAGCAAAGTATGAAGGAGGCTGTGGACAAATCACAAGGACTGGACCTGCCTTCAAAGGATCCAAATGATTCAGTGCCTGCTGAAACCGTTAGTGAACACCTTACTTCTTATTCTAAATCTTCACAGACAAATATTCTTCATCATCATCATATCCGAACATTCTAAGATATCATCGTATCTCTCATTATACATATTCTCCATATTTCTGGAGATATTTTCACAACTACTCTTATCTGAAATCATTTATCTCTCTGTAATATCTGCAACATAAAAGAAACTGTGTTAGTTTCTAAATTCTGAAAAATTCAAATATGAATGTTTTGAAGTAGTGTTGAGAACTGATGCATGAGTTAGTATAATATAATGACACTTGATCAACGTGATTATATTACAGTAGTTTATGCTGAGTTTCTAATGGAACGTGATGATTCACAGAACATACCATCATCATGTGCCATTTACACGACTCTTACATTCTACCTAATCTCTAAACATATCAAGAAAATATTTTACTTGATGATTTGGTATTTTCTAGGGTATTCTGGTAAATTAACAAATCAAGATTTTACTATTTCCATTTCCTTCTTAGAACATTAACAATGTTCATTCCAAAATTCATATCTGCGAATTCCGGACCATTACAAGAGATGTTTAATCGCAAGAAGAGGAAACGAAAGAATAAAGCTCTGAAATAGAAATAGGAGCATAAACCGCAGTAAATAGGAGGGGACATTAACTGTGGATGACAATGATTATAGAAAACAGAAGCAGGGGCATCAAAATATAAGGGAAGATATAAAACCCAACAACCACCCAGAAACTACAAACCGTGCATATCAATATGTATTGCCACGTAAAGGCACGAGAAAATTAATAACACTATAACCCCAAGATAATAGTAGAAGTAAATAAAATCTTCCGGTGGTAGATGAAAGAGGAGGATGACAGATGTGAAAATTAAGAGTATATCAAGGATCAGAATGGGATGAAGCATATTGACGAATGTCTTAAAGTAGGAATTAAGGAAAAAAAAAATAGAAGGTGTGAGTGGTAAGGGAACGACGAGGGTGGATTTATAATGAAATATCTGACAGAGAAATCGAGACAGATTATTGCATTTAATCAAAGAAGATCCCGATTTCATGAATCGCTGAAACACCAAATCTTATTACGAAGATTTTCTTTAAATCCCATGAATTCCGGAAATCAATCAATCATAACTACGTCATCAGTTAAAACGATTCTACATTTACTCATTTCGCTCTTTTACGATAGCTTCACTTATACGCTTCGAGAAATTGAATTATTTTATCCGTATTTCTTAATCATGATAAGACTCTATACGTCAGCGTATATTCGTCATAATAACATTCGTACTGTTAGCCATGATGACCTCTATCAAATTTCGGGACGAAATTTCTTTTAACGGGTAGGTACTGTGATGACCCGGAAATTTCCGATCAAATTTAAATTTTAATCTTCATATGTTTCTAACACGATAAGCAAATTCTGTTATATTGAGTCTCGAAAGTTTTGGAACTATATTCATGTAATCAAATACCCTTTGACCATGCCTAACGATTCACGAACAATTATGTGTAAATGAATATATATACATATACATATATGTGATTTTTAAATTGAGAAATATTAATAAAACATTGAACAGTTTAGTCAATATGAATATAAGCTATGAGATCTATTTTTATGAACTTGAAAATGCTATCAAGGTATTGATTGAATAATAATACTTTACATGAACGTATTTGTTCGATGTAAGTTTATCAACGAGAGTAAAAGATAATATCATATGATTGAATTATCAGATACATTGAACTATGATTACGAGTCTCTGTTATGAGGTCCACTTTGAATTAGGAAACCCTTACTTTTTAACAGTATTCGGAATAAATGGTAAAGTGATTTACAAGTAAGAACAAAGTATCATTTATTGGGAGTTAGACAAAAGTTAGTGGAGAATTGAATTTCATAATACTCGATTGATCATATAGAAGAAATAATTGGGATAAGATTCGTTGACTAGATAAACCCATTTGATATGTTATATTAAGATAATTACATACGTTTGATTATCCTCTAGATTTAATCTTACGATACACGATAGAACTATAAATTAGAAACTGGGAACCCTTATGACTTATGACTTAACTTTATTAAGCGAAAACGTTTCTCGATAGGATAGAATTCGTTATTTAAAAGATTTTGTTTAAATAATGAAAATTGAATATATACAATAAGTCGAAATGGTAATTAAGTACATAAATAACTTGCAACATGTATTTACAACGTGTTTAAGTATATTAAATATATATTATTTTAAATTAGTATGTAGACGATAGTAACATTTGTTTATTTGATTCAACTGATATTAAGATATATTATTTAGAAAGTTAAGGAAATGACCAAAACACTCAAAAGATTAAGTTACACTCTGAGTGGGTTAGTTTTTAATTAATTTAAGTCTAGTTATTAATAAAGGTACATGTCACAAAACGTTTAATTTAAAATAAAATATTTTGACAAACAACGAGACTTTGATTTATAGAAGGAAATGACCACAACGCTTAATTTTATAAGCTACATTTTTTTATAAAGTAAATCTTTGATAAATAAGTCAAATTATTATTAAAGGTACACGTCACGTAACGTAAAAGGCTAGTTTTCTAAACGTACGAAAGTGCGCTCGAAAAACCGAAAGTGGTACATGAGTCGTGAGACCACGTCCGTGTCATTTTTGTAAAAATTATATTTTTACTATGAATGTGAATATAATATAATATATAATTAATCATATGAATTAAATATATATTTATATATAATATTATTAAATAAAAAGAAATGGTACGTATTTTTTTTTTCTTCTTCAATCACGGATCATAAAGTGATGACCACTTTTTCTATAAACACGTTTTTTATTTTTTATTATTTATTTATTATACTATTATAATTATATAATTATATTATTATTATATGATATGTGTAAAGGAATCAGTGTCGGTAATGCTTATTGGTCGAATGTAAGTTCCATGGTGTGGCAAGTGATGTCAAAAGCTTTAAAATGAACGAGTGTTGTTATGAGATTCATTTCACCATTTACTCTAAACTCATTCTATCTATTTTCCTCTCTATATTACTTCGTATATGTTTATTTACTTTATAATTAAAGATTATTAATATTATTATTATTATTATTATTAGTATTAGTAATATTAATATTATTATTATACATAAAATACTACGACGAGGTTATGAGCAAATTATCTCAAGATGAGTTTTATGAGTGGGATAGGGCTAAGAAAATTATGGGTTATAGCTATTGAGGTGATGGGTATGGTTCATGGGTATGCTCGTGAGGTTAATTTAGTGTTTATCATCTCCGTTGTGTCTACGTACCTTTCCTGCAATATTGAATCTCAATATTGATACGTAAGCACTCATAATTTAATTTTTACATATTAATAGTGTATCCCTGACTGGTGCTCGAGTATATAGGATTACGCATGCTTACACTTTTGTTTTTGCCCTTAGATAGGTTATGTTGAATCCTGAATTAGTTACCTATGCGGTTGAGATAAGGTATAAGATATGCATGTCCTTGGAAAGATAGCGAAAAATTAAGAACTTTTCCTTTAGATGTCGAATGGTTTTGATGAACGGATTAAAAAATATAGTCAATTGAATTTTTGATATTATTATTAAAAATGATTATTATTATCGTCGTTATTATCGTCGTTCTTGTTTTTTATCAAACTATTATTATTATTATTATTATTATTATTATTATTATTATTATTATTATTATTATTATTATTATTATTATTATTATTATTATTATTATTATTATTATTATTATCAACAAAAGGTATTATCATTAAAAATTGTATTTTTATTATTATTATTATTATTGTTAAAATTATAATTAGTACTATTATTATTTTTATCATTAAAATAGTTATTAGCATTAATATTATCATAACATTTATTATTATTAGTATTATTATAATTAAACTAAGGTGAGTAACACTTGATTATTTTAATTACTATTATTATCATCAAAATGAACGCGACATAATAGACGATTTAAAAGCTATTAACTAATTAATTAGGAAATAATGAGTATGAGTATCATGATGAAATTTAAAGATACTGATTTAGATAAAATTATCGTTCTTATTATTTTTATCATTACTAGTATTATTAAAAGTATCGTTAGTATTAAAACTACCATTTTTACAATAATTATCATTTTTTTTAGTAAATATAAATATTGATATTTTTATTAATATAATATTAATAATTATTATTACAAAATAATACAACTTTTACTTACTATTATTATCAATGTTATTTTATCAAATAAATATGTAGTACAAATAATATAATTACTTTATTAAAACCTATCATAACATTTTTATGATATTAAATGAACTTTATTATTTAGGATATATAAAAGTATATTATTATATAAAATTTTATTTATTAATAAATGAATTATATTATTTACTCCAATAAATCTTTTAAAAATATTTAAAAATATAGAACGAAGATATTTAAACTATATAGTAATCAAGTATAAATTTTGGAAATCATTTTGAGTCAAACTGATTTTTGCATATTATTCTCGAGCATTAGGATTGTGGTACACTATGACTTAACTTAATTTATTAGACAAATATTGACAAACACATAAATATATATAATTACTATAGGTTCGTGAATCCCAGACCAACCTTACACTTGTTCAATGATGTTATATGTATTTTTACTACAAAATACAGTATGGTGAGTTTCATTTGCCTTTTTTTTCCCTTTATATTTTTGGGCTGAGAATACATGCGAAATTTTTATAAATGTTTTACGAAATAGACACAAGTAATCGAAACTACATTATATGGTTGAATTATCGAAATCGAATATGCCCCTTTTTATTAAGTCTGGTAATCTAAGAATTAGGGAACAGACACCCTAATTGACGCGAACTCTAAAGATAGATCTATCGGGCCCAACAAGCCCCATCCAAAGTACCAGATGCTTTAATACTTCGTGTAACAACCCAACCCGTTAACCAACCAAAAACGCGAAATAAAAAAAAAATTTAAAACTGATCTGGAGGGTGCGCGGCGCGCACCACTGCCTTTGCGCGGCGCGCACAAGGCCTGAGACAGTTCTGATCAAAATGTCCATTTTTCGCGAAAAGATCTTCGACTTCCCGACACTTTTAGACCGAACGCTTTTCACAACAAACTTATATATGTAAGACTAACACGAATCAAACATAAAAATGATGTTTTACAAGCGGGGCCCACACGACCCAAAATACAAGTTTAGAGTTTCGACCACCAAAAAGTTTAAGTTCCAAACTACACAATGAGCATGGCGTTTGGGATTAAACTACCCAACTACCGGTCAAACTCCAAGAGCTACTAAAGCCAAAAGCGTCCCCTAGTATCAAGCGGGATCTCTAGTCCAATACGATGCCCTTACCCTTGTCCAAAACCGAACCTATAAAATGGTAAACAACGAGAGGGTAAGCAAAGCTTAGTGAATGCAATAATTATACGTATACATATATAATTATACCTACTTGCATACACTTACACAAACCGCAAACATGCTAGCAACACAATTAGCTTATCGTCACATTAACAAGCTATAATCACAATACCACAAGCTAGCAACAACCGCATAATAATATAACTCGAAATGATATAATATGCTTACAACACAAGTAACCATGGTCGACCAATAGTACAAGGGAACGGCGCTCGCGAAAACGCCATCGGTGTTCATAACATCCATTAGGGCACTTAACACCTCGCACCACTAACCCCTAGGGTGGCACCTTAACACCTCGGCACATCACCCCGAGTGGCATCTTAACACCTCGATGCAACACTCATTATTTTACGGAGTGGTGTCTTAACACCTTGACATTACACTCCTAGGTGGCATCTTAACACCTCGATGCTACACCCGAGTGGCATCTTAACACCTCGATGCTACACCCTTCACGTGAAACGTAGTGTCTTAACACCTCGACACTACACCTTTCACGCTACAATAAATAGATACATTATATACATACACATATAATTATTCCACTCACCTCAAAGTCTTGTGAAAAGATACCCGAGCTTGCAAGACCTCAAAGTAACGTACCTATCATATTATACACATCATCAAACGCAAACTCAAGTCGGTCTACCAAACCCTTTCACCATTCTAAGCCATTTTGACCCAATGGTGCAATTTCAACCCATTTGCACCCTTAACCCTAAATTGGGTCAACACACACCAAAACCCTAATCATTCGTCAAGATGAGTTTAAAACACATTTAGGTCACAAGGCTAACTCGTTTTCATAATTGCTAGGCCACTTAGGTCATTAAAGACTCATTTGACCCATTTCAAGGTCAACACACCCATTTGGGTCATTCATACCCAATGACACCCATTTACATATTATTAAAGTGTTCTAGCACTAACTAACTAAATTTAAGACTCAAAAGTCCAATTAACACATTCAAACCCTAGGTTAGTCATCAATGAGCCTTCATAACCCATATTCACCCAAAATCCCCAAAATACTAACAAAATGGGTCTTTGGTTCATCACTAGCCCAAACCCTAACCCTTAAAGCAATTAAAGTAAGAAATTGGGTTTTATAACTTACCAACACAATCACCACGTAGCTATCGACTAGATGAATGACTTTATAACTTGCACCGAGACCCGATTCAACCTCTTTCACCCTTTAATGGAGCTTTCTCTCTCAAGGATTGCACTCTCTCTAGTGTTTAATTGGAGAAGATGAGGTTGTTGTGGGAGTAGTAAATGAGCTCCCCAAAACTGATCTAGGATATTAAATTCGGTCCCAAAGTGAAATTACACAATTGCCCTCAAAATATCTCATTAAAACACCAAAAACCCGGCTACAGTAAAAGTGCGCGGCGCGCACTAAGCTCAGATTGCTCTCTGACTTCTGTTTAACTGCACAATCATTCCCACACTTTATGTACTCTATATACTCTGCTGTACAATGAAGATTAGGGTCTTACACTTCGAAATTTATATCATGTCCGAAGGAGGATCCCGGAATGATGGGGATATTCTATTATGCATATTGTGAATGTCGGTTACCAGGTGTTCAAATCCATATGAATGATATTTTTGTCTCTATGCATGGGACGTATGTTTATGAGAAATGAAAATATGAAATCTTGTGGTCTATTAAAATGATGGAAATGATTATTTATGTTAAACTAATGAACTCATCAACCTTTTGGTTGACACTTTAAAGCATGTTTATTCTCAGGTATGAAAGAAATCTTCCGCTGTGCATTTGCTCATTTTAAAGATATTACTTGGAGTCATTCATGGCATATTTCAAAAGACGTTGCATTCGAGTAGTTGAGTTCATCAAGATTATTATTAAGTCAATTATAGTTAGATATATTATGAAATGATATGCATACCGTCAATTTTCGATGTAATGTAAGATTGTCTTTTCAAAAACGAATGCAATGTTTGTAAAATGTATCCTATAGAGGTCAAGTACCTCGCGATGTAATCAACTGTTGTAAATCGTTTATAATCGATATGAACTTCGTCCGGATGGATTAGGACGGGTCTTCACACAGTATAACTCAACCCATCTTCGGTGAAGCCAGCCAATGGGATATCGTGAATCTTTATCCATACCAGAACCAAAGAGACTTCCGTTTTTGTAAGACATACATTTGGGGACCATTTATTGAGAATAATCGGCACAGTACGTATCATCCATGATCCATTCTCCCACACATCCATCATTCCTTTCTCCGTGGAGAACTTAAAGAAAAAGAAGCCCTTAGAATTGATCATAGATTTCTCGATCCCAAACTTCTTCTTCCAAGTGTTCATTACATAATTCTGAACCACGGGATATGCCACTCGTTTCCCAATGAAATAGCCATACAACGTGTTACCATAACGATTAGTCACTTCTTTAACAGCTGAAACTGGAATGGCATACAGTAGTAATGCCTAAAACCACCATTTCGAATTGTTTAAATGAGCACAAATTATACCACCACCTAAAATAAGTTTACTGTTCTAAAAGAAAAAGTAGTTTACAATAACTAAATATAGTTGCAAATGCATACAATAGTAACGCCTAAAACATGATTCTACACCAGATATATAATTAGTATACATATAATCAAGAGTTCGAACAATTATAGTAAGGCAACGTAGGACCTAAACAAAACTTTAAACAAATAACAAAAAAACTCAGAATTTTGCAATAGCGTGCTTAATCAGTACAACTCCAGTTGTTTCACAATTCCCATTTGACTTTTTCATGTTATACTGTAACAAACCCAAGTCAATAGTAAAGAAAATCAACCACTAAAGTTCTATTAACTAACAGTAAAAACAATGTTTGTTAATATATTAAACCACAAAATCTGCATATTAAATAAAATAACATGTTATTCCTTACCGGAAACAAAGACGGATTAGTTTGAACAACTTAAATGTTATGTGCATCAATTCATCATACATTTGGCACATGCATTTTTTGAAATTTCATTTTTCGAGTTTTAGTCCATATCCTTCATTAAGAGCAAAATGATACAATATCTCGAGCCATGTCCAAGAGCATTGAGTCACTACTACAAAAAATAAGCAAAGGAACCTCTTTTTTAACCTTTTGAAACCGGTTCTATAACAGGTTCCTTTAGGTGGGGGTTCCAAAAGTATGGAACCGGTTTAACAACCGGTTTCTTTATTTGAGCAAAGAAACCTCTTTATAATTAAAAACCGGTTTCTTTTCTGAATATAAGAAACCTCTTTTTACGGAAAAACCGGTTTCTTTGTAATATAAATTAAATTTAATTTATTTACCTACTGCTTTATAACAAACTATTCACATTATATATTTTTTTTCCCTTGATTTATTTGACATCGATCTGTAACTTGTAACACCCAATACACTACAAATAAACAATACTCCACATACATTTATACATATCCTAAATACAGTAAATGATAAATTGGATACAGTAAATGATAAACAAATTTGTACAATATATACATTAATAACATCATAAGTATCTTAAAATCAAAACATATAACTTATACATCAAAATTGTAGCTCATTCTTCTTGATCAAAATAAAAAACTTGTACAAGTAGGAACTATTTGCTTGAACATCAAACCTTTGTGTACTAGAACATCATCATCATCATCATCATCATCTTCAAATCAGAACTTATTCGTTCACAATCATCATCATAAATCTTGTTTGTTCAGATCTGCGTGAAAACCTCTCTTGCAGGTCATCTTCGGATCTCGTTCACATCTTATTCGTTCAAATCTGATGGAACCTCTCTCGTGGGTTTCAGATCTAGAATAATAGTCATCATTTGAGATCTAAAAGTGAATGAAGTTAGTAGTATTGAAAAGGAATCTGGCACGACGAGTACACTTATATTTGTGAGAATTATATATAGAGAATGAGTTAATGGTGGGAGTGAGGGTGAGGGTGAATTAGAAAGGGAAATGTTAAAGTAGATGGTGAGAGTAAAATGAAAATGTGATTGGTGATATATATGAAAGACTCGGTTTTTGATTTTTCATTTAATGCTTTTGATCTTGCTGTTAAACAGTTAAAAATATGGAACCTATTTATTTTTAAAAAGAGGTTCCAAAAACTTGAAACCGGTTTTATAAATAAACAGGTTCCTAAAGTTGAAATAAAGAAACCTCTTTTTAAGTAAGAAGGGGTTCCAAAAGCTAAAAACCGGTTTTGTAAAGAAACGGATTCCAAAAGTTAAATAAAAGAAACCTCTTTTTAAGTAAAAAGGGGTTCCAAAAGTGTAGGACCGTTTTTTTTTAAAAGAGGTTCCTTAAGTTAAATAAGGAAACCGGTTTCTAGTTCGAACTACACAAACCGGTTCCTTTGTACTTTTGAAAGCTCTTTTTCATAGCCCTTTTAGAAAGAGGTTTCAATTAGGGGTTCCTTTTGTCATATTTGTAGTAGTGAGTGATGCTGATAACTACATATAGATCCGCAACCAAATGCCTAAAAGAAAATAATGGTGTATCCTAGGGGATACACGCACAAAATCATCATTTTTATACAGAAGAATATATCAAAAAGCATAAAAGATACCAATATTTGGCGGCTTTTAACATTTGGCGCCCAGCGCACATCAGGTAGCCCAGCGACATGCGTAAGCCCTGCAGGCAGCTTATATGCTTAAGCCCTTTAGTTAAGCGCGTGAGCGGCACGCAGCTACGTCAGCACACGCCACAGACATTCCAGATATTTCGCATAACTGAATTAATCAGCGTTTGACACGTGTTTCTCGAGAATTTCGGACATTCTATGCCTATAAATAGACCCCTTGGTCACCACATTTCACATCTGAACTTCAGTCAGAGAGAAATACATTTTCTCTCTCACACAGTTTTTCTCACTCTAAAACATTAACCGCTTAACAGCAGAACGCTAGACTGATCAATTACAGATTGATCTAAAGACTGATTGAGGCAACTCCATGGATCTCTCATCCGTGTTCCAGGTCTGCAGAGATTATCTCTAGAGGGCAAACATCAGTCGGCATAATACGCTCTACATTGGGCAGTTATTGTATTGTACTGGTACCTTACACCTTCTACACAGAAAATCGTACCAACAGAAAACATTAAGAAATATTCACTATCAATTGAAGAGAACATTATAAACCATCGAGTAACCAAAGAATGAGTGTACTTACATGAAATCCTAATTAAGTATGTATCTCCATTCACTACTACAAAAAAAGAGTTTCTAGACCGGTTTTGCGGGCTTTCGAAACCGGTTTGTAAAGGTAGGGGTTTAGAAAGTTGAGACCGGCTTTAAAACCGGTTCCGTTGGGGTGAGAATAGAGACCGGTTTCTTAAAAAAACCGGTTTGCATTGTCTTTTTTTTTTATTTTTTTTTTTTAAAAAATCACAAACATTCTCAGTTTTACAATAGTTGCAGTCACTTATATTCATTGTAATTTTCATGTTCGAAGTCAGTATGGTAGTTTATTACATCCTCACAAATTAATATGAATTTCTTTTTCATTATGTTAAGTTTTTTGTCTTCTAAGTCGCTAAATCCATTGTTATTTAAGGCCATCATCTTTAAGGCCATCATCGACCAGCAATTTTTCAGAACATAAAGCCATCATCTTTAGCAAAAGCAAAAATAGATTCTAAATCAATAAAATACAACGGCAACTTACGATGGCTACTTTTATTATCTTATCTTCAACATATATTGTTGTGGTGACCAAATAGCTAGCATAACCTGCATCATATTTACATTCAAATTAACAAAAGTAGGAATTGAAAGTGATAAAAGAAACGTACATGGTGAGCTGTTGTGTGTTTATCTTATCGATTCTTTGACGAGATACCATAATAAAGAGAGATAGTTCTTGTGATGGTGTATGAACAGAGATATGTATGTGTTGGTGATTAAAAATGTAGATTTTGGTAAAAAGAGAGGTAAAAGAAATAAAGGATAAAATGATCAGGCTTTGAATCTTTTAAAAATTTTAAACTCCCGCCTAAAACATCGAGACCGGTTATTTACAAAAAACAGGTTTGCAAAGTTGAAACCGGTTATTTACAAAAAAATAGGTTTGCAAAGTTGACTTTCGGAACAGTTTTTTCGTAAAAACCGGTTTCACATTTCCGGATTATTTAAAACCGGTCTCTTTTAAGTTTTACCTATCGAAACCGGTTTTTAGGCGTTACCCACAAAACCGGTTTCGAAAAGGGTTTTGGATACTCATTTGTGTAGTAGTGATTAAGCTTCATTGTACTTAAAACAATAATAATGAATATCAAATTCAAACAATAAGTTAATGACATTATCTTAATAGACAAATATAAGCTTATAGCTCAGTGGTACCCGATGCCTTTGATCCCTGGGCCCACAGTGGGGGAAGCTTTGACCCGAAGAAAGGCGCAAGTTCGATTCTCAGTCTGGGCGCCCCGCATGGAATTATTTCTCCCTCCGGGGGGGGAATTTGTGAAGTGTTTCGGGGGTCTAGCTAGCTGGGGTAAAAATCGCCTTGCCGTCACTGTGGTACCTGGGAGGAGGTACTTTGCCGGCACAGGTCTCTTTCGGGGTGGGATTGGTGGGTGCTACGGCACACAGGGTTAGCGTGTCCCTGCCAACTTACACGTTTTGACCCGAAGTAATGAATTGAAAGATATTCAATTATACGAGTATTTTATTTTATTCTAGTCATGGTAAGGAGATAAATCCGGTACGTACTTAGCCTAGCATAGCTACAAAATGTTTTGAGTACAATCAGTAGGCATAAAAGAAATGGTTTGATTCACCAAATCAAAGCCTAGTAAAAAGTTTCGTTGCAATAAATTTCCAAATATTGCCAAATCATCGGGTAGAATGGTCAAACAGCTCAGCCCCTTTTGCACTTCCAGAAACATGTTGACAGGGGGCACCACAACATCTGCCCCAGTGAACCGGAATGTCACAGGGGGCACTCGATCCAAGTCCAAATCCTTGTAGCAAAGGTCGAAATTCCCTTGTGGATCAAGGACCACGGTCTCATTAATGCCTGTGATTAGGCCCGACCTCAAGTCACTATATAAGTCCCGAGGAATAAATGTAAGTGTCGTACCCGAGTCTACAATAATGTTACCCGCCTGGTGATCAGTACTACTACTACTACTAGGATGATGTTGCGTGCTGCTGTTGTTGTTTGTGCCGACCAACACGTTTTCTAGAGTAACGTAGTAGTACGTGGACGGGTCTTTCTTTACAATGGGAGTAGAAACAACATTGGGGGATGGAACATGTATTGCATCACCCCCAAAATGAATCTTGCTTGTTTGATTTGAGATGTCATTTGAATAAGGGATCAAACAGTAGGAAAATTTTCCTTGATTTAATTGGTTGACTATAGATAGCGGACCACCACCAAGGCCAATAATCCCACTAGCATCCTCATTAAAAGTACCATTGTTATCATGACCACATCCAAAAACAACATTTTTGTAAGAGCTAGGCCCAAACCAGAAGGTGTCCATAGCAAGGTCACCAATTGTGTATGACCGATCCCCATAACTCATTTTGTAATGACAAATATTATTGTTCTGTGAGTCTTCGTCGTCACACCACATTTGGTTACCATCTAGAGCTTCACACGCTTTAGTTTTGCAAGAAACCGTTTGATAAGTAGATGAAGAGGAGGGGACGATAAAAGGTGGGCCAACTTGCTTGTAACAATACTGGCAAGGTTCACATTGGGCCCACGTAAGGTCAGACCCCGTGTCTGCAACCCCAATTACTTTTACAGGTGGTGTACCAATTGCAATATGCATTAGATATTCTCCAACATCTCCAGAAATATCAGCTTCTATCTTTGATGACACAAAATTACCAGCAGCCATTTTCGAAGAGAGACGAGAAGCTCGAGAGATAGATCGAAGATAAGCATTCTGAAGGCGTAGTGCGTTGTTATCGTTGATGTTGTAAGAGGGGGATAATGGCGAGTCTCTATGAATAAGATCAAGGGTAAAACCAGCTGCTGCTTGCTGGTGATCATTGGGTTTGGAGTGAACTTGAAATGTGATTATTAACAAAAACAAGAGTGCGAGTGTTTTCATGATTAAGATGATGAAGATGATTGTGAAGGGGATATGACAATTTGATCTAAATTTATATGCTGAGAAGTCAGAATATATATGAATTTGGAAGGTCAAAAGTTGATAGCTACTACGAGTAGTATTTAAGGAAAATATATGTTTAGATAATTACTGTATTATACTCCGTAATTATTATTATATTATTTTTATTTTATATATATATATATATATATATATATATATATATATATATATATATATATATATATATATATATATATATAGTAGAGGGATCAAATGTGAACTTTTTGTATGAGAACCCTGAAAATTCAAAAATACACTGAAATTCGAACAAAAAAGGTGAACTTCGAGCAAAAATGGGACACTGGCGAACAAAAAATGTGCTATTCGAACAAAAAACGTGATATTCGAACAAAAAAAAGGCGGACGAACAATTTGTGTTCTACATTTTGATAGTCGAACAAAAAAATATAGAACACGTTTATATTCGAACAAAAAATGCGATATTCGAACAATTTGTGTTCTACATTTTGGTATTAGAACCAAAAAAAAAATAATTGCTCGACTATGATTTTTTTGTTCGTCCGTATTTTTAATTTTTGCTCGACTTCCTTTTTTTGTTGTTGCTCGAATTCTCCTTTTTTTGCTCGAATTTTAGTTTATTTGGGTGTATTTTGGAGTTCCTAGAGTTCTCACACTAAAAAAGTTCTCAATGGATGCTCTCCCTATATATATATATATATATATATATATATATATATATATATGGGCATGATGATCAATGGGGAAGTAACCAATCGGGGGGAAGCTGGAGGAAGCAAAAAAAAAAAAAATATTTCATTTTTTTTGGAATTTTTTTTTCTGGCATCAAGATAACACGAAAATATGAACATTTAGAAGAGACAATTCGTGATGAATGTTATTATTTAGGCGGGAAAACGATCGACAAAAATAACATTGAAGATAATATTGTTCGTGAAGAATATGAACGTTTTTTTTCATATTTTGTGAAGTAAAATTTAGCTCGATTTAGAGTTTAGGGTTTAGGGTTTGGTGTTTTGGGTTTATTCCATAAACCCAAAACACCAAACCCTAAACCCTAAACCCTAAACTCTAAACCGTCCGTGTTAAAAACTCAATCTAAATCCTAAATCTAAACCCTAAATCTAAACCCTAAACCCTAAATTTCTAAACCCTATATTTCTAAACCCTAATATCTAAACCCTATAAACCCTAATATCTAAACCCCAATAGCTAAAACCTTAACATACGCTCGAAAAACACGATAATTGTTATATATTACTTCTTCGAGCGTTTTTCCGCCAAAATAAAAAACATTTATCACAAAGTGTCTCTACTAAATGTTCATATTTTCATCTCATCTATAATGTTCGTGAACAAAGTTTTTTCAAAAAACGAAAAAAAAAGTTTTTGTTTCCCCCCGCTTCCCCCGTTTCCCCCCGATTAGTTACTTACCTCTTGATCCTACCACTATATATATATATATATATATATATATATATATATATATATATATATATATATATATATATATATATATATATATATATATTACTGGTATCATCATCGCAGCCATTATCACAAAAATAAATCAATCGGTATATGCGTTGACTAACGAAATATATTCCAAAATTAATTAACTAGATCAGTTTCTACTAATTTCCAACTGTTCATTGTAATCCTTAAATTTAACTTAACCTACGCTAGAACTATATATATATATATATATATATATATATATATATATATATATATATATATATATATATATATATATATATATATATATATATATATATATATAGTGGTAGGATCAGGAGGGAAGTAACCATTCGGGGGAAGCGGGGGGAAGCAAAAACTTTTTTTTTTCTTCGTTTTTTGAAAAAACTTTGTTCACGAACATTATAGATGAGATGAAAATATGAACATTTAGTATAGACACTTTGTGATAAATGTTTTTATTTTTACGGGAAAACGCTCGAAGAAGTAATATATAACAATTATCGTGTTTTTCGAGCGTATTTTGAGGTTTTAGCTATTGGGGTTTAGATATTAGGGTTTAGATATTAGGGTTTATAGGGGTTAGATATTAGGGTTTTGAAATTTAGGGTTTAGGGTTTAGATTTATGATTTAGATTGAGTTTTTAACACGAACGGTTTAGAGTTTAGGGTTTAAGGTTTGGTGTTTTGAGTTTATTCCTTTGGTATTTTGGGTTTATGGAATAAACCCAAAACACCAAACCCTAAACCCTAAACCCTAAACCCTAAACTCTAAATCGGGCTAAATTTTACTTCATAAAACATGGGGAAAAAAACGTTCATATTCTTTACGAACAATATTATCTTGAATGTTATTTTTGTCGATCGTTTTTCAACCTAAATAATAACATTCATCACGAAGTGTCTCTTCTAAATGTTCATATTTTCGTGTGATCTTGATGCCGGAAAAAAAAAATTAAAAAAAAACGATTTTTTTTTTGCTTCCCCCCGATTGGTTACTTCCCCATTGATCCTGCCCCTATATATATATATATATATATACATATATACATATATATATATATATATATATATATATATATATATATATATATATATATATATATATATATATATATATATATATATATATATATATATATACTTAGCATGGGCTACTCAAAAACATTTTCAAATTAGTTATTACTTATTAGTTCGTACTAAGGAATTGCATCTGTGAAAGACTACATATTACCAAGGAAACATTATAGTTTATGTAAACCATCTTCTATAATATTTGGTTAATGTCAATGACTAATATTTGTTCCGACTTTTCAAACCCGAAAATAGATGACGGTAGCACGAAATCAGCTGTAATCCTCTACAATACTTGTCATCTTGACCCAACTATTGCAGCAAGTACTCATCACAATATGCCTATCGAAAGTCTCATATCTAGCACCATTGACCAGAAGGCATCATTCAACAATACATAACCCAAAACTTTGCAGCCCCTGCTTCATATCCACTTGCTGACTTTTCTATTTGACCATCCAGATTAAACCTATTATTGCAAAGGAACCAACGGATTCTGTTAGTAATGGCATACCAGATGTGATTCCATTCTGAAAATATTAGAAAATCAATTTGACCATTCTTTTATTATCATCAGAATACATAAACATATGTTCATTTGCAGTCAAATACACATATCAATTGACAATCAGTGACATTTTTTATCAACTCACAAATATATATATATATATATATATATATATATATATATATATATATATATATATATATATATATATATATATATATATATATATATCAGGATCAATGGGGAAGTAACCAATTGGGGGGAAGCGGGGGGAAGCAATTTTTTTTTTCCCATTTTTTTTGATTTTTTTTTTCCGCCATCAAGATCACACGAATATATGAATATTTAGAAGAGACACTTCGTGATGAATGTTATTATTTAGGCGGGAAAACGATCGACAAAAATAACATTCAAGATAATATTGTTCGTGAAGAATATGAACGTTTTTTTTTTCCATGTTTTGTGAAGTAAAATTTAGCCCGATTTAGAGTTTAGGGTTTAGAGTTTAGGGTTTGGTCTTTTGGGTTTATTCCATAAACCCAAAACACCAAACCCTAAACCCTAAACTCTAAACCGTTCGTGTTAAAAACTCAATCTAAATCCTAAATCTAAACCCTAAACCCTAAATTTCTAAACCCTAATATCTAAACCCTATAAACCCTAATATCTAAACTCCAATAGCTAAAACCTCAAAATACGCTCGAAAAACACGAAAATTGTTATATATTACTTCTTCGAGCGTTTTCCCGCCAAAATAAAAACATTTATCACAAAGTGTCTCTACTAAATATTCATATTTTCATCTCATCTATAATGTTCGTGAACAAAGTTTTTTCAAAAAAACGAAAAAAAAAGTTTTTCTTCCCCCGAATGGTTACTTCCCTCTTAATCCTACCACTATATATATATATATATATATATATATATATATATATATATATATATATATATATATATAATGAACATTAAATGAAATTCAAAAGTACCTATGAGCTGAACAATGGATTTGCTTGTGGTGGTCACTGATGAAAGTAAGTCTACACATATTGCAAGAATTACTTGAATGGAAGTGTCGAATGTTCACAAAAGCTTATAATCATGATCCCAACGAATTGTCTTCCGCAACTTGAAAAACAAATTATGTGTTAACAAAATAACGAAGCAATCGACAATATATAACCTAGAAACTTAATTTTAGTACCTTTTCGCATAAATCAAATTGAAGACAAGCACACTGATAGATCCATGTGTTTAGCCATTGGAATGATTTAATTCTTCCTGATCCGACCTGTCAACTACCGAGGATTTTTTAACTGAAGAATCGATGATGTTGATGATTTAATTTTTTTGTTCTGTGTATATTATTTTCTTTATTCGTTAAGCTTTATTGTTGAGATCGAATATGATTATTCCGAATTCACTTAAGAATTGGAGAACAATCAAGCACACAACCAAGAATCTAATAGTTGAAGAATAGATTCTGAAATTGGAATGCCAAAGATTGAGATTACAATTAGAATGAACTATTATCACAATCTAAAGATTAGAGAGATAGGGAGAGAAGATGAGTGTGATCACACATACAAAATCATAAGCTAACTAACTGAGTACAAAGACTTCATATTTATATTTTTAGCTATCCACTAGAAGACAAATGGCTGGTTATGGGTCGGTTAGCACACGTGCAAGACGTGCTTTGCAGCTGCTCACTTTGATCTCGTGCTACACACGTGCTCCTTGAATAAACCCATGACAATCCACCCTCCTTGAAAAGATTCTTGTCCCCAAGAATCTCTCTAAAAATAAGTCTTCTGTCTTTGTGAATCAATTTGCTGTCTTTCTTCTTGCAAGAACTTAAAGCAGCCTCTTTATATTGAAATCTAGAAGTCTGCCCCCACTTTCTTAAGTAAAGTGTCTCCCCTTAATAATATCCATTTTCCATGAATTTCCTTTGTTCAATTTGTAGAATGTTGTTGTTCATAGACACCTTCACATCTTTGAAATTCTCATGGGATATCAACATTGTCACAGTGGCCTTGCATGCTCAAATAATCAGCTTTGTCCCATCTTTATTTCTTTTTTTCTTTTTAGACGATTTCCATATATCAAAATTCACCTTTATTTTTTTTCTTTTTATACCACTTCCAATTCCGCTTGTCAAGCATTTCTAGATTGACTTTTGATTCCTTACTAGTAGTGTTGACACCCATTACAAACCAATTGGAAGATGTAGTATTGCATTCGGTTGTAGCAGTTACTGTAAGCATGGTTACCTCGATGTTAAATGCATAAGCATTCATCTGTAGCCCAATTAATTTGATTAAACCTTTTGGATAATAGTCAACTTTTGGTGGCTCTCTTCCATACAGTAAATTTACCTTGAGAAAATTAGCTGCATCCATGTTCAATGCCTTACTTTGAGAATTACAACTAACATTATCAACCTCCTTTTCACTCAGAATCTTGTTATCAACTCCATCATATTCAGCCATGAAATCACGGTTGTTAACACCCGAACCTCGCAAACATAGCTCCTTTTTATTAAGTCTGGAGGCTTGAGATGGAGCAATGTCCTTCAACATGTCAACCTCAAAGGATATAGTTGAATTCGCATTTTCCTTCCTAAATGATTCGTACATCCATGGTTCCGATGAATTCTTCGATCGAACATCCCCATTACTTGACGTTTGACCATTAGTCTGTTGATCTTTAATATCAATAACATCTTCCGATTCCTTACCAACGACCCATTTCTTGTTAATGCTTACAACACTGATATCTTTAACATTTAAAGATACTTGCGAATCCCACCCAATGTTGTCATGATTCACTTCATTTGGAACCTCAAGTTTACGAATAGGCAGTTGCGAAGGATTGGTTCGTTTCTTCATGACATTGTTAATATCTTCTTGCACTTTAGCCAAACATGTAACACCCCGTCAGAACATACTAACGAAATATTAACTTCTGGTCCCACAGTTAACGGTCACGCTCTCTATATGAGACGTTTTCCGAAAAGTAATCGCATTTATTTCAAAAGCATTTTCATTAAAGTAAAATAAGACCAAACGTTGACATTAATGACTGATAAGGCTAAAAAGGAACATATATTTCATAGCATTATTCCCCAAGAAAGACAAGATTTTAGTTGCAATTGTTCCATTTTCAAGTAATAATCGGTTATATTAAATAAGTGCGAAGACAAAAGGCGAAAACGACGAATTGAAGACACAAAGGTCCAAAAAGCTCAAAAGTACAAGATACAATAAAAAAGGTTCAAATTATTGATGAAGAACGTCTAAAAATGACAAGAGTACAAGTTACAAAACGCAAAGTACACGATATAAAATTGTACGAAAGGACGTTCGAAAATCCGGAACCAGGACATGAACCAACTCTCAACGCTCGACGCAACGGTGTAAAAATTACGAGTCAACTATGCACAAGAATAAAATATAATATTTAAATAATTCATAATAAGAATAATATTAAATAATAAAAAGTTGTTAATTGAGCATAGTTCAGGGGTCGTAAATGAAAATTCAATTTCTAATTTCGCCTGATCAATTGAAATATACATTTTTCTATCCTAAATCTATATATCGATCCATCTATCTATTATCAATATCTATATTCTATATCTCTATCATAATGTTAACTTAATAAGATATAACAATAATCTTAATTTTAATTTTAAATTATGATAATAATAAGATTTATGATAGAGATCGTTTGAGTGTGTAAGTCGAAATTCTGTCCGTGTAACGCTACGCTATTTTTAATCATTGTAAGTTATGTTCAACCTTTTTACATTAATGTCTCGTAGCTAAGTTATTATTATGCTTATTTAAAACGAAGTAATCATGATGTTGGGCTAATTACTAAAATTGGGTAATTGGGCTTTGTACCATAATTAAGGTTTGGGCAAAAGACCGACACTTGTGGAAATTGGACTATTGACTATTAATAGATGGGGGGTATTATCTAATTGAGTGACAACTCATTGGAGTCTGTCGAACCTATCTTCAAATTAATTATCCTAATAATTAATAATGATTATGGTTGTCCTATTTAGTGACGTTCATATGGAATCTATTATAATCATTTAATTAATTATTCGGGTTGGGTAATTGATTATTCAAACTGATCAAGTGGGTAAATTAATATTCATATCTAATCAAAACAGGGGTAGATTACATACAGTGATAACTGGTGTAATTGTTGACAGAAGTGATAACTGCGTCACAGTTTAAATCCTTAATTAGTTGGAATATTTGACTTCGGGTATAAGGGTAATTTGACGAGGACACTCGCACTTTATATTTATGACCGATGGACTATTATGGATAAAAACCAGATAGGTATCAAATAAACCATGACAAAGGACAATTAACCCGAGTAACAATTAATTAAAATCAAAACGTCAAACATCATGATTACGGAAGTTTAAATAAGCATAATCCTTTTATTTCATATTCTATCGCAATTTTATTTATTGTCATTTATATATTTTACGCACTTTAATTATTGTCATTTATCTTTACACTTAAAAATATAAAATCGACAAACCGGTCATTAAACGGTAAAAAAAACCCCCCCCCCCCTTTTATAATAATAATACTACTAGTACATATATATTTTTTTGTATTTTTTACAAATATTGTGTGTAAAAATATAGCGTTAAACTTCACTAGCTCCCTGTGGAACGAACCGGACTTACTAAAAACTACACTACTCTACGATTAGGTACACTGCCTATAAGTGTTGTAGCAAGGTTTAGGTATATCCACTCGATAAATAAATAAATAAAACTTGTGTAATATTTCGTCGCATTTTGTAGTAAAAATTAATACTATTTTGTATACACCCCCTACAACACCAAGTTTTTGGCGCCGCTGCCGGGGAGCGCTAAAACGCTATATTTTTAATTATAATAATATTGAAATAAAATATAATAATATAATAATATTGAAATAGAATATAATAATATAATAATATTGAAATAGAATATAATAATATAATAATATTTTAGAATCAAATTTGACGTAAAGTTTTAAAAAGTCGTATTTATTAAATACTTCAGGGGTATATTATGTAACTTGTAATTAATAATTTCTATCATATCGCTTTCATGTGAATAGTAAATTAATTAATTTCTTTTCATTTACTATTCATGAATAGTAAATAAATTAAAAAAAAAAAAATTTTAAAAAAAATAATAATTATAAAAAAATTATTAATTTGTAAAAAAAAAATCGTTTTAAAAAAAAAAAAAACGTAAAAAAAAAAAACGTAAAAAAAAAAAAAAATTATTAAAAAAAATATATATTTTTTTAAGATTTTGTCTATAAAAAAAAATTTTTTTTTTAGTTTTATTACCTTTAGATTTTTAGACTATAGTCGCAACTTTTAGTATTAAGTTTAGTTTTGCCATAGTTATTTTTACTTCTAGAATTTTTAGGGTTTGCCGTAAAATCCCTTAAGTGCTTATTCCTTAGACTAAGATTTAGGTGCTTTAGAATTTTGCGACGCCGTTTTTCGCGCTACTTTCTTATTTTTATTTTTCGACGCCTATTTTTCGACCTTTTATTTTTCGACATTTTTCGACGCGCAATCTATTTCTTTCTTATTTCTCGCCATTCTAGTTTTTAGGACTTAGAATTTTTTCTACTTCTTCTCTAAATTTCTTAAAATTACGAAAATTTATTTTAAGTGGTTAAATTGATAGACATCAAAATTTTCTGGTTCGTAGTAATAGTTGGATTTGTACGTGGACCGGGTTATTGGAGCCAAACAGTACTCAATTATATTGAGACCAAACGAATCCTGCCCCTCTGCTGCATCTTTTGGCTATTCGAAACGTGGGCAAAATCAGAAAAGTCTATTAATTGGATAACTTATTATAATTTTTCTTTCATTTTTAAAAACTAATAGGATATTCAGTGAATGCACCGAGCAAGACGTTCGCCGCCGGTCATACGTTCACCACCTGTAACTCGATCAAGACATCTAGCAAATATTGTCGCCGTTGATTTTTCTTTAGAATCGTCATCTAGTCGAACAAGAACTCCAACTCAAATTTCCGATAATCCATCTTTTGAACCCGACTTCACAATTAAGAACCCGGAGCATATTCAAGGACAATTCCAAGATCTTGAACCACTAATTATTCCTCCTGAGCCACAAACCATTAAATCAGAATCCTCTAGTGATTCGTATTCAACAAATTCAATTATGGAAGTAACGGAACCTCTAAGTATGGAAGATCGAATGAGAGCCACACGCACGGGCCAAGGTCACGCCATTATTAAGCCAGAAGTTAATGCGCCAGATTATGAAATCAAAGGACAAATTCTACACATGGTAACTAACCAATGCCAATTCAGTGGTGCACCGAATGAAGATCCTAACGAACACCTTCGTACGTTTAAAAGAATTTGTACACTATTCAAAATCCGAGAAGTGGAAGATGAGCAGATCTATCTCATGTTGTTTCCCTGGACTTTAAAGGGAGAAGCCAAAGATTGGTTAGAATCGTTACCTGAAGGGGCGATTGATACATGGGATGTTTTAGTAGAAAAATTTCTTAAACAATTCTTTCCGGCATCCAAAGCCGTGAGACTTCAAGGAGAAATTGTTACATTCGCGCAAAAGCCAAATGAAACATTATATGAGGCGTGGACAAGATTCGGAAGGATGTTGAGAGGATGTCCTCAACACGGTCTAGATACTTTTCAAATAGTGCAAATCTTCTATAAAGGCGTAGACATCGCTACAAGAAAAGACATCGACATAACAGCTGGTGGTTCCATCATGAAGAAAACCGCAACTGAAGCTTACAAAATTATTGATAATACAGCCTCCCACTCTCATGAGTGGCACCAAGAAAAAGATATCTTTCGATCATCTAAAGCGGCTAGAGCTGATTCTAGCCATGACTTTGATTCCGTTTCCGCAAAAATAGATGCTTTCGAAAGACGAATGGAAAAGATGAATAAAGATATTCACGCAATACGAATCAGTTGTGAGCTATGCGGTGGACCACACTTATTGAAAGATTGTCACATTGAACCAACATTGGAACAACGAGAGAATGTTTCCTATATGAACCAAAGGCCTGGAAATAATTATCAAAATAATTATCAACCGCCAAAGCTAAACTTCAATCGAAATCAAAATATTCTTTACAATCCAAAAGGACCCGAAAATAACTGGTATAACCAACAAGGTCCGAATAACCAACCAACTCAAAACAACACTTTCAATCAACAAAGACCTGGCTTATATAAACCACAACAACAAACCGAAGAGAAAAAGTCAAATATGGAAGACGTGGTATTCAAGCTAGTTGAATCTCAAACACAATTTATTGAAACTCAAACCCAAACGAACGAGAGGTTTGATCAGTCATTAAGAACTCAACAAGCTTCCATTTTGAATCTAGAAAAACACGTAGGTACTCTTGCTAGCTTAATGAGTGAGAGGGAACAAAGAAAGCTACCGAGTAATACTGAAGCAAATCCTCGGAATGAGAATGTTAACATGGTTTCAACAAATTCTGAAAAACCAGCTCCGGAAGATGGGAAGGTTTTAGATGAGAATAAAAATGAAGAAGTTACACCACCACCACCAGAGTATGTAAAGCCAGTGGTAGCACCATATAAACCACCCATCCCGTTTCCAAGAAAAGGAGTTGAGTATGAGCAAGTGATAGGTAATAAAGATTGTGATACCTCTGGAAAGAAGAAGAAGAAAAAGAATAAGAAAGTGCAAGAAACAAAAGCCGTAAATATAAACCCGGTGAATACAGTTCCACCAAAACCTCCACCTAGGGTAGGTGATCCGGGTGAATTTATTGTTCCTTGTCTACTTAGTGATTGTGTCATGTATGATGCACTAGCAGATTTAGGTGCAAGTGTGAGTGTTATGCCTCTTTCATTATATAAGAGATTAGGTGTAGGTGAGTTAAGTTCAATGGATATGAGTGTTCGACTCTTTGATCAAACCATTAAGCACCCAGTTGGAATTGCTGACAACCTACCCGTTCAAGTAGGTAACTTAACCTTTCTAGTCGAATTTATTGTCATTGATATAGAAGAGGACCCAAACGTTCCTCTAATTTTAGGTCGACCATTCTTTGCGTCCACCGGGGCGTTATTTGATGTAGGAAATGGAAGAATGACACTTAAAAGTGGTAACAAATCAATCACCTTTATGATTCGAAAGTCTAAATGTCCACCAACTAAAACCGTTGAACCAGTAAAAACGATTGGTAATAACCATGTTGTTTTACCAACTCCAACGGTAGTGCTTAGCAATAATAAAACGCCTAAGTGTGGGGAAAATAAAGTAAAACCTAATGATGACTTGATAATAAAGAACCCCGTTGTTGATACGAAATTAAATGACCCCGTTATTAACAGTTCAATGAAGAAAATTTTTAAACGGGCTATCGATGCTAGAAGTAAGGGGAACTTTAAGTTATGTAACCGATTAGTATCCAATCTGTCGCCTAAAGAAAAGGCGAAACTAGTTGAAATTGTGGATATTACGGGAGAAGCTAGTCAATGGCTTAAAGAAAAAGTCACAGATATGCAAGTTGATTATGGACCAAGAGAAATTGACGATGAAGTTAATCACAATTTTGACACCACAGCTACCTAAGTGTGGGGAGATTCAAGTGTTCTAAAAAGAAAATGTTATCTAGAGTTAGTTGTTCTGTTCTCGTGTAGTTCCGAGAATGGAATCCGATTGGTCTTTTCCGCTAGCTGACACTAAAGAACTAGTTTTCTCCCCCCATTCTGAATTTTTGTTTTTTTAGGTTTTATATGAAATTAATATGCTTTTAAGTTTTGTGTGATATTTAAAAACAAAATTTACTTTAATTCATTAAGTTGAAAAAATGATTTCTAAAATTCGTCGTGAGTTGAAGACTAGGTCATTAAGCCGAAATTGCTTTACCCGAGGGTGGGACGGCAAATTTTGTTATCATTATTTTTAATTTTATTGATCTAAAGTATGCCAAAAAGATATTAGACTTTATAAATTTTTGAACGTGGGGTAATATACCCAACTTCAAAAATATGTATATATATGTTTGTATTTTATATTATGTACAAAACAGGGTAGAACAACGCACTTTCAAAGACTAACATTAAGTTCAGCAATAGCTACTGATTTTGACGACAAGAAGCAAAATATCAAATGTGATGTAAAATAATATGCTTACAAACTGGGTATTTTTAATCACTTTTCTACACTAATCACCCTCATGAATTTATAATTATAGTCTGATTTCATGCAAATGAGGGCATTGCATGATCTCAAGTGTGGGGAAGGGTTATAAATTCTCTCGGGTTTGCACTTAGTTTATTTGCCAAATTTTGTGAAAATTTGAAAAATTTTCAACTAAATGAATTTAAAATCATGTTTATACATATTTATGAACGGTGAAAACTAGGTGATAATACCGAAATTATCGTTACCTCGAAAAGGACATAAATTGAGAAACACCCTAAAACGCTTGAATTCATTTAAAATGAAATAAAAGAAAATAAAAAGGCAAAGAAAGAAACTAAGTGTGGGAAGAATGTACCAAGTTATTCAATTTAAAACATATATCACATATTTTTGTACAAGATTATTGCAGGTACTTTTGCTTTGGACGATACTAATCAATTTTACCCGGTTTACTGTAATACATTTGAAAGAAAGATGGATCTACACGATGAATCAATTCCATCATTAAAAGGAAGTAAAGTCTTCCGAAAAAGACACGCGCTTCTTGATTTAGGTCATGAAGTTGTCGTCTAGACCAGCTGTAGGTTGACGAAAAATCTAGAAAAGTCATCTCTAAAATCAGCAGGAAATCCACGGACCTCAGCATCAAACAGGGTCGCCATGTGGTCAGATTTATCCTAACCATGAGAAGGATTTATCTCGTACAATGGGGGGGCACCGTGCAAATTAGCTTGATAAGACTAATGAATCAGATCCCCAGAAAGGATAATCTCCTTAAAAATTAAAAATCAGCTTTTAAGACTGATATTACTCAATCCTAGAGATTGACCTTAAAGATTGAGAATTCAAACTCATGGAATTCAATGATATCTAAACTCGAGCTTGAACGAGAAAATATTTTGATCAAAATTGCAAACCGATTTGTTTTCTGAAAATCCATTTTCAATGCGTTCATTACAATTGAACGTAAAATCCTAGGAATTCACCTGGAATTCATTAGGTCACCTGAACCAAATCGGGTGTCAACCGTAAGAACGGTGGTTGCATAGCATGGTCGGAGACAGGACCTTGTGCCAGACCGAAAAATCATAGGATGATCTTTACTATCGCTCCTACCAAGGATAGTTCTAGCATCCGACACGTTAAAAGACCATAATCATCTGCATGTCACGGGACATTGCCTTAACAGTTTCTTGTTCATCGCTTTCCTTTACAACCGGACGGTAGTTTGCCGAAAGGTAATATACGGAACAAGTAAACTGGATGTGTGCTTTCCGATACCGGGATAGCAGTGGATTACACGAACCTAAAAGTTTTTAGCCAAAATATTGATCCACAAATATATTTTGCAACACCGATGATGGATCAAATCAGAAAACTTGTCTAGGGTAAAATCTAGCTTGAATTTTCAAAAGATCAAATGTTTTCATAAAGATCCAATTTCCTTAAAGGATCTAAATTTTTATAGTCATGTGGGACTGTAAACCGCCTTTCAAATGTGCACTTTGCTTTGGAAACCGAAAGTAAATCGGCTATTTGATTGCAAGTGTCGTTGACCTAAACCCAAGGCAACTGTGGATGACACACCCACCTTTAACCATATCGTTACTATCATTGTTTATACCGCCATATCAAAATCACTGATGTATAAAGTGTGAAGAATAAAGAAGTGATTTGTATGTTTTTATTTCAAGACTATATTGCTTGAGGACAAGCAACGCTCAAGTGTGGGGATATTGATAAGGCTAAAAAGGAACATATATTTCATAGCATTATTCCCCAAGAAAGACAAGATTTTAGTTGCAATTGTTCCATTTTCAAGTAATAATCGGTTATATTAAATAAGTGCGAAGACAAAAGGCGAAAACGACGAATTGAAGACACAAAGGTCCAAAAAGCTTAAAAGTACAAGATACAATCAAAAAGGTTCAAATTATTGATGAAGAACGTCTAAAAATGACAAGAGTACAAGTTACAAAATGCAAAGTACACGATATAAAATTGTACGAAAGGACGTTCGAAAATCCGGAACCAGGACATGAACCAACTCTCAACGCTCGACGCAACGGTGTAAAAATTACGAGTCAACTATGCACAAGAATAAAATATAATATTTAAATAATTCATAATAAGAATAATATTAAATAATAAAAAGTTGTTAATTGAGCATAGTTCAGGGGTCGTAAATGAAAATTCAATTTCTAATTTCGCCTATAAAAGGCTATGTAACGATCAATTGAAATATACATTTTTCTATCCTAAATCTATATATCGATCCATCTATCTATTATCAATATCTATATTCTATATCTCTATCATAATGTTAACTTAATAAGATATAACAATAATCTTAATTTTAATTTTAAATTATGATAATAATAAGATTTATGATAGAGATCGTTTGAGTGTGTAAGTCGAAATTCTGTCCGTGTAACGCTACGCTATTTTTAATCATTGTAAGTTATGTTCAACCTTTTTACATTAATGTCTCGTAGCTAAGTTATTATTATGCTTATTTAAAACGAAGTAATCATGATGTTGGGCTAATTACTAAAATTGGGTAATTGGGCTTTGTACCATAATTAAGGTTTGGGCAAAAGACCGACACTTGTGGAAATTGGACTATTGACTATTAATAGATGGGGGGTATTGTCTAATTGAGTGACAACTCATTGGAGTCTGTCGAACCTATCTTCAAATTAATTATCCTAATAATTAATAATGATTATGGTTGTCCTATTTAGTGACGTTCATATGGAATCTATTATAATCATTTAATTAATTATTCGGGTTGGGTAATTGATTATTCAAACTGATCAAGTGGGTAAATTAATATTCATATCTAATCAAAACAGGGGTAGATTACATACAGTGATAACTGGTGTAATTGTTGACAGAAGTGATAACTGCGTCACAGTTTAAATCCTTAATTAGTTGGAATATTTGACTTCGGGTATAAGGGTAATTTGACGAGGACACTCGCACTTTATATTTATGACCGATGGACTATTATGGATAAAAACCAGATAGGTATCAAATAAACCATGACAAAGGACAATTAACCCGAGTAACAATTAATTAAAATCAAAACGTCAAACATCATGATTACGGAAGTTTAAATAAGCATAATCCTTTTATTTCATATTCTATCGCAATTTTATTTATTTTTATTTTATTTATTGTCATTTATATATTTTACGCACTTTAATTATTGTCATTTATCTTTACACTTAAAAATATAAAATCGACAAACCGGTCATTAAACGGTAAACCCCCCCCCCCCCCCCTTTTATAATAATAATACTACTAGTACATATATATTTTTTTGTATTTTTTACAAATATTGTGTGTAAAAATATAGCGTTAAACTTCACTAGCTCCCTGTGGAACGAACCGGACTACCAAAAACTACACTACTCTACGATTAGGTACACTGCCTATAAGTGTTGTAGCAAGGTTTAGGTATATCCACTCGATAAATAAATAAATAAAACTTGTGTAATATTTCGTCGCATTTTGTAGTAAAAATTAATACTATTTTGTATACACCCCCTACAACACCAATGACATAAGTAAATAATCCATAACATTATTTAAAAAGAAATAGTTTCAAATACGATCAAATGTTCTTGACAAAAAAAAAAAAAAAAAAAAAAAAACACCCATGCTGGACTCCAATCCAGTGTATGCACCACGTAGCACTTAGTCATCAAAGCAATGCGGAAGCTAAGTACCTTTAAGAACCTGAGATAAAACATGAAATCGATCAACAAAAATGTTGAGTGAATCTACAGGTTTAAGTAAATCAGTTTATCTTTGTTAGACCACGAGATTTAGTTCAAAGCAGTAAAAGTTATACAACAGTTATGAGCACTTGAATATAAAGTTTTAACCCGCGAATAGCTTAAATGCGCTACACGTCTTCCTTTACCCCATATTGCAAACGCTGATCAAGCGTTCGGTTACAAAATTATAAGCACCCAGTTCGTTGAGTGAGGTTTGTCAAACCTACGGTACCGTCCTTATAGTTCGAGCCTTACAAAGTAATTAATATATTCAAGCTAGAGGCTTTTGGATCAAACTCATTGTGCATATTCAGTTTTTATACTCGTGTCTAATGCGTAAAACAGTTTAAAACATCATGTTATCTCATCCCAAAAAGTAAAAGTGTATGGGACTGTAGACTCACCTTGAATGCACTTGACAATTCACAAGCAAAAAGTAGTCGAATTGCAATGACCGAGTAATGGAACCTAAATGTACCATTATAAAGTTACATATGTTTGTTTCAAAATACAGACTCACAGTACAGTTGTCCTATTGCTCAGACCGACGCCATTGTATAGTAAAAGTCAACACATAAGTCAACTAGTCAAGCAAATCAACAAAAAGTCAAACTTAGTCAAAGTGGTCAACCTAGGTCAAATACATCAGTAGGTCATGCCAATGTTATCATAAAGTCAAACCAATGTCAACTTATAAGTTTCACACATTCATTTAGTCAATTAACGATTTCTAGTTTAACGTTCGTATGTTTTCACGACAGTCATGCAATCGGACAGGCATAGTTCATAAATGACACATCAAACAATTATGAACAACTATAGATCATTAGTCCATGTTATAAACTTTCTAAAAAGACTAAGCACACTATCATACGATTCCTAGAACACATGTAGCATGCAACACAATCATGTTCAGTTTCTGTTTGCGCATCAGTTTTGTAAAAATTCTCATTTAATCTAGAAAACAGCAATTACCAAACGTCCAATTGGAGATGACTCTAAACACTCCATGTTATCAGTGGTAAAATAATAAAATAAATCTATGTAGCCAATTCGTACATTTTTGACCAACAAATCGGGTTTTCTGATTTAGTCAGAATTCCGACCTTTGGTTTCGGCACGCATATAACACATATAAAACGAAGCTTTTAGAGCTATACATATAAATTAAATATGCTAAGTAAGATATATAATACAACATATCAGAAGCATAAAGTCCAATTCAACTCTTACTTCATGCTAGACATTTATTGGTGCAAAATAGACAGATTCGATCCTAATCAGGTAGCCGTTTTCGGAGTCGAATATACGAATATCTAGGAACATTTAGCACATGAAGTCTATATGAAATATCAAGTACTACTCATTCAATTTACAGAAAACAAAAGCTTGGTCATCAAAAAGCATGTTAAGTGGTCGTTTAGTCCGTGAACTAATTACTAGTCAACACGTTGTAGCACGAACATTCGGGTAATCATAAAACGACTTTTACAAATCCATTTACTATGATATCCTAGTCCATTTTATGTGTTTTTCAATTATATATCCATCTAGCATTAGTTCATAAGCCAAACCAATTCACACAAATTGTAGTTTTCATATTATAGCCTAATTACATACCGAAACTTCAAACGATCATAACTTAAGCTATACAAAACGAAATCATGCGATTTAAGCGAGGAAACTCAATAGTTTTTCAATAGATATCCATCTAAATACTTTACATTTACAGAAAAAAAAAGTCACAAAAACCAGTAGCATAGCAATACAATTCGTGATTAAACCCTAACTCGCAAATCGGACAATATAATGATTAATTACATGTACAAACACGACCAATTGAGCAATAGAACATCTAATTCATAAGATTAACATTAAAAATCAGATTTATAAATTTAAAGTTTGCAATTATACCTTTGTAGGACAATCAACACACATTACTAGATGTAGAATGATGCAAGGAACAAATTTGACGTTCAAGGTTTTTGAAAATAACAAGTTTATGGTGGTGAATAAATAATGAGGTTTTGAGGGTGTATATATATAGACTCATGGCTTACAAATTAATAAATATTTATTTTAGACAATATCATATTTAATATTTAGCATATCTCATATTAAATGTAAGCGATATACTACAAGGGACATGATTCCTATATTCAAGGGATATGAGATCATATCATGTATTATATAATTGGCCAACTAAAGTTGAAAGTGACACGTTCATTTACTTAAATATGAATATGAATTGAATGAATGAAATGGATTCCACATTTACATTTTTAGTCCTTATATTTCAATATGTATTATAATATTATTTATGTAAATACATCACTTTCTAGAGTCCTTTTAGAATAAACGATGGGTAATAAAACTCGTGTGTAATTAAAATAATAGTAGCCCATGAATGTTGAAAATCTTGGCTACTTTAAGTGTGTCTTTTCCTTAAGGTTAAAACTAGTAGGTTCCATGTGTGGAAATTTGTGTCTAAATGATATGTATTAGATAAGCTTTAATATATATATATATATATATATATATATATATATATATATATATATATATATATATATATATATATATATATATATATATATATATATATCATTATCTATTTTGATTTTCTTATTTTATAATATACGATTTAGTCCTTGATCATTGTAAGTTTATTTATTTAATTAGTTTGATGATGATGTCAAAGATTAAAAGTTTTGTTAATTTCAATTACCCGACAGTCTCGTGAGACCTCTGTTGCAGTTTTCAAAACCTTGTCGTTTTCTCAGTATTTCAAATTATGAAATAAGTTTTTCGGCTAATGTAATTATATATTAAATATGTTAGTTCATCATGAACTCAAGTATGCATTTAATTCAATTAAATACACGAATAGAAAGTAAACACCGTTAAATACTTTAACGGACAGTTAACAAAGCTTAACGGAAATAGCTAGGGGATTACATTACCTCACCGTTAATGAAATTTCGTCCCAAAATTTAGTGCACGTCCGCCGAAGTTGTCTCGTTAGGAAACAGTTACGGATACTTTTGCTTCCCGTCTTCACGTTCCCATGTGAATTTCGGTCCTCTTCGTGCGTTCCATCGAACTTTCACAATCGGTATGTTGCTCTGCTTTAGGAGTTTGACCTGACGGTCCATGATCTCAACAGGTTCTTCTACGAAATGAAGTTTAGGATCTACTTGTATCTCGTCCAGAGAAATTATCAATTTCTCGTCTGCCAAACACTTCTTCAAGCTTGACACGTGAAACGTATCGTGAATCTCGCTAAGTTCTTGAGGTAAAGTCAATCTATATGCTACGGGTCCAACCCGTTCAGTAATCTCAAAGGGTTCAACTTACCTTGGACTTAACTTGCCTCGTTTTCCAAAACGTACTACACCTTTCCAAGGTGATACTTTCAGCATGACTTTGTCACTAACTTGAAATTCTAGAGGTCGTCTTCGATTATCAGCATAGCTCTTTTGTCGGCTTCGAGCAGTTTTCAACCTCTCTTGAATTTGTACAATCTTTTCAGTAGTCTCGTGAATAATCTCAGGACCTGTCAATTGACTATCCCCCAATTCACTCCAACATATCAGTGATCTACACTTTCTCTCATATAGCATCTCGAAAGGTGCGGCCTTAATACTCGCGTGATAACTATTGTTGTACGAGAATTCTGCCAACTGTAAGTGCCTATCCCATCCGTTCCCAAAATCAATAACACATGCTCTCAACATGTCCTCTAAAGTTTGGATGGTTCTTTCGCTTTGGCCATCTGTCTGCGGATGATACGTAGTACTCATATCGAGTCGAGTTCCCATTGCTTTTTGTAATGTTTGCCAAAATCTAGATGTAAATCTGCTGTCTCTGTCAGAGATAATAGATATCGGCACACCATGTCTGGAAACCACTTCCTTTAGGTAAACCTATGCCAAGTTTTCCATCTTATCCGTCTCCTTAATTGGTAGAAAATGAGCAGATTTTGTGAGATGATCAACGGTAACCCAAATAGTATCGTAACCTTCCACAGTCCTGGGTAACTTAGTAATGAAGTCCATTGCAATACATTCCCATTTCCACTGGGGAATCTCTGGTTGTGTCAGCAGTCCTGACGGTCTATGATGTTCTGCCTTGACCTTAGCACATGTCAAACATTTACTAACGTAGGTAGCAACATCGTCTTTCAGATTGGGCCACCAATATAGTGCCTTAAGATCTTGATACATTTTTCGGATCCGGGGTGAATAGAGTATCTTGACTTGTGTGCCTCATCTAGCACTAGTTCCTTTAGTCCGTCAAATTTCGGTACACAAATTCTGTAAGCAAAGTAATGAGTTTCATCATCTCTAATGGCAAACTGCTTATCTAGGCCCTTGAGTGATTCAATAGCAATATTCTCTTGCATTAACGCCTCAAGTTGTGCATTACGTATCTGAGAAGTAAGGTTCATTCGTACAGTCATATTCAGCGCTCTAACTCGAAGAGGTTTAACCTTCTCTTTCCTACTCAAGGCATCTGCAACAACATTAGCCTTGCCAGGATGATAGCGAATCTCACAGTCATAGTCGTTCAGCAGTTCTACCTAACGTCTCTGTCTCATATTGAGCTGTTTCTGATCGAAGATATGTTGCAAGCTCTTGTGATCGGTGAAAATCGTAAACTTAGTACCATACAAGTAGTGTCTCCACATCTTCAGTGCAAACACCACAGCACCAAGTTTCAAATCGTGTGTCGTATAGTTCCGCTCATGAATCTTCAACTGTCGTGACCCATAGGCAATCACTTTCTTCCGTTGCATCAACACGCAACCAAAACCTTGTCGTGAAGCATCACAGTAAATCACAAAATCTTCATTCCCTTCTGGTAAAGACAAAATTGGAGCAGTAGTCAATTTCTGTTTTAACAACTGAAATGCAGACTCATGTTGCTCAGTCCATTCATACTTTTTACCCTTGTGAGTCAATGCTGTCAACGGTCGGGCAATAGTAGAAAATCTCTCAATGAATCTCCTATAATAACCAACGAGACCTAAGAATTGCCGAATCTGCGTTGGCGACTTAGGAGTCTCCCATTTCCTTACCGTTTCTATCTTCGTAGGATCAACTTGAATACCATTAATACCACGATATGACCCAAAAATTAAACTTCTTGCATCCAAAAGTCACACTTCGACAACTTAGCATACAACTGCTCTTTCCTGAGCATCTCAAGTATCAAACGGAGATGTTGTTCATGTTCCTTCTCGTTCTTTGAATATACCAGAATATCATCAATGAACACAATAACAATCTGTCTAGGTATGGCTTACACACACGGTTCATGAGATCCATGAACACTGTCGGTGCGTTCGTTAAACCAAATGGCATTACTTTAAATTCATGATGTCCGTAGCGTGTTCTGAACGATGTCTTCGGTATATCTGTCTCCTTTACTCTCATCTGATGGTAACCTGACCTCAGATCAATCTTAGAGTAACATCCTGATCCTTGCAACTAATCAAACAGATCATCGATCCTCGGTAACGGATATCTATTCTTGGTAGTCAGCTTATTTAGTTCTCTATAATCTATACAAAGTCTCATAGATCTATCCTTCTTCTTAACAAAAAGAACTGGAGCTCCCCATGGTGAAAAACTCGGTCGGATGAATCCCTTGTCTAAAAGCTCTTGTAACTGACTAGACAACTCTTGCAGCTCAGATGGTGCAAGTCTATACGGTGCGCGCGCTACAGGTGCTGCTCCATGCATTAAGTCAATCTGAAATTCCACATCTCTATGCGGTGGAAGTCCTGGTAACTCCTCCGGAAAAACATCAGGAAAGTCTCTGACAATCGGCACATCTTCGAGTTTCTTGGCTTCAGGTTCATTTTACTTACGTGAACCAACATTGCAAGACAACCCTTTCTTATGTGTTTTTGCGCTTCAAACAATTAATGAAATGCATCGGTGTATTACTCCTCTCTCCATACACCATCAAAGGCTCACCTTCGGCAATGTCGGCTCTATTCTCGGATAACCAGTCCATTCCGATCACAAGGTCAAAACTTCCCAACTTAATCGGCATCACATCAATACTAAAAGATTTCCCAGTCAAGTTAAAAGTACAACCACGATAAATTTGATCAGCTTTCATTAGATTACCATTCCCTAGTTCTATAGAGTACAAGTTTTCTAATGACGATACAGGTTTCTTGATATTATGGCAAAAATCCTTAGACACAAAACTCCTATCAGCACCAGAATCACAAAGTACATAATTTCATGACCCGTTCTAATCCATCTGAACGAAGTCCATATCGATTATACACGATTCACAATAGTTGATTACATCGCGAGGTACTTGACCTCTATATGATACATTTTACAAACATTACATTCGTTTTAAAAAGACAAACTTTCATTTACATCGAAAGTTGACGGCATGCATACCATTTCATAATATATCCAACTATAATTGACTTAATAAAAATCTTGATGAACTCAACGACTCGAATACAACGTCTTTTGAAATATGTCATGAATGACTCCAAGTAATATCCTTAAAATAAGCAAATGCACAGCGGAAGATTTCTTTCATACCTGAGAATAAACATGCTTTAAAGTGTCAACCAAAAGGTTGGTGAGTTCATTAGTTTATCATAATCAATCATTTCCATAATTCTAATAGACCACAAGATTTCATTTGTTCAATAATCATACACTCGCAAGTGTTTAAAATTCATTCATATGGATTGAACACCTGGTAACCGATATTAACAAATGCATCTAGAATATCCCCATATATAAATATCGAAGTACTAAAGCAGTTCAAATTCTCTGACTGGGGCATGTCAAAGCCCATAGATCTATCTTTAGGATTCTCGTCAATTGGTGGTAATTATAATAAACACCAATTCTTAGGCTACCAAGTTCAACAAGGGTGATATCCGGTATAACAATTCAATCATAGAATGTAGTTTCAATTACTTGTGTCTATTTCGTCAAACATTTATAAAAGCGCATGTATTCTCAGTCCCAAAAATATATATTGCAAAAGCATTTAAAAAGGAAGCAAATGAAACTCACTGTAATGTATTTTGTAGTAAAAATACATATGACGACATTGAACAAGTATAGGGTTGGCCTCGGATTCACGAACCTATATCATTTGTATATTCATTAATACATATAACCGTAATCGAGCGAATATTTATATTATTATTAGTGATAATTTCTATATTACTAACTTATATATTTTATCATATATTCAATTTGTATATTTTAAATAAAGTATTTATATATTTAAGTTATGGTTATTATATATATATTTTTTTATATACATAATCTTTTGTTTACAAAATAATAGTTATAGTATTACTAGAGTAATATTAATAATAAAAATAATAATAATTATAATACTTAGTATTACTAATAAGATGATAATGTTAATAATTCTATTAATGATAATAATTATGATATTAATAATTATAACGGTAAAAATATTAATTTTGCTGTTAATGATAGTTTTAATAAAAGTAATAACTTTGAAAATTTTAAAAAATAATGATACTTTAGTTTGATAACATAATGATAATAATAATAACAGTGTTGGTCATAATAAATTTTATCATAACATCGTATTAAATTTGTAATCTATATCTATAGTTACTATAATTTAAAGTTATAACAAATTTCATAACAATGAAATAATAATCATGTTTGTAACTATAATCATCATAAAGATTAGTAAAATGATAATCTTTCTCATGTTACTTATATTAGTAGTAGTAATAATAATATCTAAAATTAACAATACTAGTAACAATAATAATAATATTTAGTAGTAATAATTATACTAATAATAATAAGTGTAAATTAATAATACTAATAATTATATTACTACTAATAATGATAATAATAAACTTAATGATAATACAATTGCTAATAATTATAACAATAATAATAATAATAATAATAATAATAATAATAATAATAATAATAATAATAATAATAATAATAATAATAATAATAATAATAAAATAATAAAATAATAATAATAATAATAATAATAATAATAATAATAATAATAATAATAATAATAATAATAATAATAATAATAATAATAATAATAATAATAATAATAATAATAATAATAATAATAATAATAATAATAATAATTATAAGAAAAAAAAAACTACCTTAACTAGCTTTCCTAAAAAGAATGCACTGAACCAGACTCGAACCCGTGACCTCCCGCTCAACAACACAACAGCCTAACCATCTGGACCAATTCGTTTTTCTGTGTTTATACCCATTCCATATTCATATAACCCGTAAATCTGTTTCATCATCTTCTTCAATAATAATCAAATCGACCAGAGAAGTTCAAGACCAAAATAACGGATTTGTGGTTTCATTTAGCACTTGTAAACAAACAGAGAATTAGAAGGTATCGTTCTTGATTGATTAGAAGACAAAAAAAATATAAAATAAAATAAAAACCTTGCTGCTACCGTCGCTGTATAAATAAAAAAAAATTGATTTTGAATTTGGTAATGTTTTAGCCAAAGATTACAACACCAAATTTGTTTCAAATCGTTCCTATAATCTTTATAAATCATCAATTTGTTCAGAAACTTCGAAACAAACTCAAATTTCACGAAGAACACAAAGGTTGACTTTTTAGAAAAATAACTTTGACTCAAGAATTTGGATTCGTTACGAAAAATTTAGACTTGATATTCTGCAGATAGACTGACTTAATAATTCCTAACACATATGTATTCTTGAATTTTAATGATTGATTTGAATTTGGGCTTTTGTTTACCTCGATCAAGAACAGAGGAAACCGAATTGGTTTCTTCAAGTTTCTGTATTATTTTCTGAACAGCAACCTGAGATTTTTAGTATGTAAAGAACGATTGATGTACTAACAGAAATTGATCACGAGTTGTTTTGTAGTGATGATCGTGGTCGACAATGGTTCACGAGCAGGGAGTGTAAAAACAGAAAAAAATAAGATAATAAATCTGATTAGATAATCACGCGTATAAATAACTTATCTATTCTATATTTTAATTTACTTTTAATAATTAATAATTAATAATTAATAATATAATAATACTATTAACATTTAACATTATTAATAAAAATAATAATAATAATAATAATAATTATAAATATTAATGATAATAATAAATAAACTAATATAATAATTAGTATATAATAATATAATACTCATTTTAAATCACATGTTAAGAATAGAATTAAATTAGTAAAGTAACAAATGGCAGAAAGTCTTGTGATAGTGGGTTTCTCCTATTTCATGATTCACTCAATATGCATGTATATATATATATATATATATATATATATATATATATATATATATATATATATATATATATATATATATATATATATATATATAAAATTAGATTTGTCTGAAAGAAACAAAACACATAATTGAACGTGTATGAATATATAACTATATTTTGTGAGTTCAAACAACAACACAGTGAACAATTAATATTAATTATCAAATGTTTCAAATAGTAACTTAAATAGTATTCGATGTAATTAGTAGTCGGAGGTTTGTTTTATTATTAAATAAATAAAATAAAATAAAATACATCAACTGTCCCTCTCAATTCTGGTTAAAATATAAAAAGTGCTAAAAATTAATAACTAGATCCTAAATACATTTTCAGTAAGCCTGAAATTTATAGAACTCATTTCCAAATCACCGTGTATTTTAAAATCATATATATATTTTTAATATTCATAAACACATTTTAAATTACAGGTTGCGAGTTCTTTATATATTTAATTCTAATAATTGATATCCTATTTATATATTCAAATTATGTTATTTAAACAAAATATTTTCATAATCAAATTCTATTGGGTCGAAAAGCGTTTCCGCACGTTTGAAAATAGATCAATCAAATATTATGAAATTCAATTCTCCACTAACTTTTTTTCTAACTTTCGTTAATTGACACATTTGTTCTTACTTGTAATCACTTTACCATTTATTCCGAATACCGTTAAAAAGAAAAGATTTCTTAAATCAAAGTAGGCCTCTTAATGGAGACCCGTAATCATAACACAATGTATTAGATAACTCAATCATTTGATATTATCTTTTAATCTTGTCGATAAATATATTAAACTTATATCGAAACAAATACGTTCATGTAAAGTATTATTCATTCAACACTTTGATAACGTTTCCAAATCATAAAATAGATCTCATATGTAGCGACCCGAAAAAATTGTCATTGACGGCGCCGTCTACTTAGGTCCCGTTACGTGGTCATAAGTCTTTAAAACAACATTGACCAAAAGTATGTCGCATTCATTTCAAAAGTAAAGATGTTTCAAGGTTTACAAAGTAGTTCGACAACTAGTTACGTTACAAAGTTTAAAGTACAAATGAAACATATGCGACATAATTTAATAGTAGCCAAAAGACGCTCCACGTATGCATGTATACTCGACATCCAAGCAAGTATCAAAAGTAATGAGCGGAAGCATGTATCACAAAACGTTTAAGGACCTGAGAAAAACATAGAAATCTGTAGTGAAATCATAGGTTTAAGTAAGTAAGTACAAGTAAACCACAAGATTTGTAACATCGAAATAATAGTTAACCATTCCAAAATTTGTTTCACGAGCACCCAATTATCAATGCTTAACATTCCTTCCATAGAACCCCATCACAATAGTGTTAGAAGATACACTGTTTCATGAAAATATATTTCATTCGTAGACGGTAGCGAACCGCCTGAATGAGGGTTTGTCAAACCCATATGGATCCATACAACATAAGTTCTCACTTACACCCGGTAAGTGTAACTAATGATAATCGAATTGAGAATTTTGTTCTAAACTCGTATGTAGAATGTTTGTTTTCCTGTACTTCTGTTCACTTAGTTAAAAAGAAACGTTTAGGTTTTCTCATCATAAATGTAAGTTCAAAGAGTAAAAGTGGGACTATGATCTCACCTTGAGTGCACGAGTAATATAGTACTTCAACAAGTAAACGTGTGCAAAGAACAAAGCTAGTCTTGACCTAAACAAATAGGTCGTATCAATAACGGTAAACACGATAGGTCAAAGTGTTCAATTAGTCCTATGGCTCGTTACGACTCGATCATTATAGCATGTGAATCAAATTATCAAGTTTCATGCAAGGTATAAGTATAAAAGCATGTTAGAATGATTGCATAAGTATTTGGTTAAGTTTGATTAAAAGTCAACTTTGGTCGGGTCAAAGTCAACAAAAAAGTCAACACGTTCGGGTCGGGTCCCGAACTATTTTTCTGAGGTTTTTATTCATATATAAGCATGTTAGAACAAGTTACATGTGAATCGGAGTTACGTAGCATAGCAAAAAATTTTCGAATTTTGACCATTTAGGTCAGAACCCAAACACGGCAAATGCCGCGCCGCGACCAAAGGGGGCCGCTCCGCGACACTTAACGTGGTCTGGTGCCTGGTTAGTTTCAATTTCCAAGTCCAAATCCAAACTTCATTTAAACACAAAACATAAACCGTAAACTCTTACGACACGTATCTTATATCGTTGGAAAGGTAATTTGACAAGGAACACAACTAAACACGTTTCATCAATCAAAAACATCATTTGAAAATATCGAGTTTCCAAATTAAATGATCAATTAATGCTCATCATTAATGCTTCAATTTCATAAATGCACAATTATGATTCGGGAATTAAATGCACACATGTGATACGCCGTTTCGTAGATAATTACGCATACAATGCAACTAAACACTTACCAACAACAATTCATGGCATTCAATGCATCAAATGTTCACATTTAGTTCTATCAAACCCTAACCAACATCACTAAGATCAATAATCAAGTTTATGAAGTTTTCTTAAACAACCTACACATCAAATTGAAGCTAGTGATGCTAGTAACACAATTAAAACATGCACTTATAACATTTAGCAACATTCAAGCAACCAAATCACCAAATCAAACACACCAAAGTTCAAGTTCATGCTAGTTGCTTAAAATAACGAGATCGAACATATAAATGATATATTCATGTTAGACTTGAGCCATAGACACTAATTAACACTTTTATAAGTAAAAATCATCAAGAACACAAAATCTAGTTATTTTAGAAAGTTACCCAAATGCTATAAAGTTGGTATGGATTTGAAGAGGAAGATGCAAGGATTCCGAATACGTAATTTGTTTGGATTGGTGCTTGCTCAATTTGATTTAGATGATGAATCTTTTGATAGTTGTTTGAGAGAATTTGGTGAAAGTATTAAAGAAAAAGGAAAATGAAATGGAAAAAGAAAGGAGGTGGGTGTGACTAGTCCATCTAGTCACATCTTTATTCAATTGGAGAAACTAGTCCCTCAAGTTTGGTGGCGGGTGTGTGAATTACCTAAACGAGATAATTTAAACGCGTATCAACGGAAAGTATTATAATTATATAACGGACTTTAGAATAAGTAAACGGAAAAAGTAAACGGAAAAAGGCGGGATGTTACATTACCTACTCCTTAAAAGAAATTTTGTCCCGAAATTTAAGTAGGCGTAGTAGTCGTTGTTTCTTCCTCGGGATCTTGCGTTTCCGAATTCACGAATAGATAAGGATACTTCCTTTGCATTTGATCTTGTCTTTCCCAAGTAAACTCGGGTCCCTTTTGGCATTCCAACGGACCTTGACAATTGGAATTCGGCTTTGTTTTAACGTTTTGACGGAGGTGTCCACAATTTCAACCGGTTCCTCCACAAAATGAAGTTTGTCATCAATAGTAAGCTCCTCGAGAGGAATGACGATATCGGGTTTGGCAAGGCACTTTTTCAAGTTGGATACATGGAAAGTAGGATGAACGGAGCTCAATTGAGGCGGAAGATCTCAACGATAAGCAACGGTTCCGACACGCTCCAAGATTTCGAAAGGACCAATATACCGCGGATTTAGCTTCCCGCATTTTTCGAAACGGATTACACCTTTCCAAGGCGCGACCTTTAACATTACGCGATCACCGACTTGAAATTCAAGATCATTGCGTCGTTTGTCGGTATAGCTCTTTTGACGACTTCGGGCCGTCTTAAGCCTATCTCGGATTTGAATGATCTTCTCAGTTGTTTCATGAATGAGTTCGGGTCTGGTGATTTGTGTGTCGCCTACTTCGGCCCAACAAAGAGGTGAACGACATTTTCGACCATATAAAGCTTCGAATGGTGCGACGTTAATACTCGCGTGATAACTATTGTTGTAGGAGAATTCGGCGAGAGGCAAGTGCTTATCCCAAGCTTTTTCAAAGTTGACAACACAAGCTCGTAGCGTGTCTTCCAAGGTATGAATTGTGCGTTCGCTTTGTCCGTCGGTTTGTGGATGATATGTGGTGCTCATGTCTAAACGCGTCCCCAATGCTTCTTATAAGGTACGCCAAAATCTAGAAACAAAACGGCCATCTCGGTCGGAGATAATCGATAAGGGTACACCGTGTCGGGCTATGATTTCTTTAATGTAAAGTTGTGCGAGTTTCTCCATGTTGTCGATTTCCTTCATGGCTAGGAAGTGCGCGGATTTGGTGACACGGTCAATAATAACCCAAAACCGCCAACCGTCTTTGGTAGTTTGGTGATAAAATCCATCGTTATCCTTTCCCACTTCCATTGCGGGATTTCGGGTTGTTGAAGTAGTCCGGACGGTCTTTGATGTTCGGCTTTGACTTTGGAGCAAGTTAAGCACTTTCCAATGTAAGTAGCAACGTCCTTTTTAATGTTCGACCACCAATATTGTTCTTTAAGGTCGTGGTACATCTTATTGGCACTGGGGTGAATCGAATATCTTGACTTATGGGCTTCATCTAAAATAAGGCTTTGCAAGTCCTCATAACTAGGTACCCAAATCCTTCCGGCGAAATATCGGAGTCGTGTTTCTTTAACTTTGAATCGAGAGGTGAGGACGTTCAAGTGTTCGAGAGAGATGTTTTCATCCTTGAGAGCCTCGTCTTGGGCTACACGAATTTGACTATTGAGGTTGGTGTGAATGGTGAATTTTAAAGCTCGGACACGAAGAGGCACCACTCTTTCTTTTCGACTTAAGGCATTGGCTACTACGTTTGCCTTCCCGGGATGGTAACGAAGCTCACAATCATAATCGTTTAAAGTTTCAATCCACCGTCGTTGTCTCATGTTTAGTTGCTTTTGATCGAAAATGTGTTGAAGGCTTTTGTGATCGGTGAAGATGGTACTTTTGGTTCCATAAAGATAGTGTCACCACATTTTAAGTGCAAAGATAACGGCTCCGGAGTTCGAGATCATGTGTCGTGTAAAGTAACATTTTAAGTGCAAAGTAACATAAGTGTTGTTGAGGAGAAACGTACCCGTGACTAATTCATTGTCCTCTCGGGCTTCCTTGGTGTTGATGTTGAAAGCTCAGCCGCGTGTGTTGGGGTTAGCTTTCTTCTTCGGACATGCATTTCTAAAATGACCCGTTTGGCCACATTCATAACAAGTACCCGATTTTGGTGCATTGGGCACCTTTTGAGTGACGGGGGCGGCACTTCTACAATCGTTGGCAACATGACCACCCCTTTAGCACCGGTGGTAAAATAGATTGCTACATTTACCATAGTGGTGTTTGTGGCATTTGTTGCAAAAGGGTTTATTTCTGCCATAACTTTTCTTGGCATCTGAGGTGTAAGGCTTTTTGATGAAGTTGTTGTTGTAGTTGTTGCTTGATTGGGGGGCTTCCCATTTTCTTTTGTTGCCGCCCGTTTTATCCTCGGCCTTAGGTGCCGGAACTTCGATTTCTTCAACCGTTTCGATCAATTGGCAGGCCATGTTTAAGGCATGTTATAGGTTAGCGGGTTTGGATGACATCACTCCTTGTTTGATGCTCTTTGGAAGACCATCCATATAGAGTTCAACCCTTTGAGATTCGGGGTTCACGAGGTTGGGACACATCAAGGATAGCTCGGCGAATCGTTGATTGTAGGCCTTGAGATCGTTTCCGACCGCCTTTAAAGTTCTTAGGTCTTGTTCGAGCTTTCGGGTTTCTTCACGAGGGAAAAATTTGACAATCAACCTTTCCCTTAAATCGGCCCAAGAGAGGGCGTGAGCTTCATCGGTACCCACCGATTGTACATACGTGTTCCACCATGTGAGGGCGATACCGGCAAAGGTGTGGGTGGAATATTTGACCTTGTCTTGGTCCCGACAACCGCTTATGCTAAAGACGGCTTCCGTTTGCTCAAACCATCAGGTGAGCACAATCGGTCCCCCGGTCCCATCAAAAGTATGAGGTTTGCACCCCATAAAAGCTTTGTAGGAGCACCCTTCGCTTGAGTTACCGGCCCCTTGATTGTTGTTGTTGTGGTGGGTGTTATTGTTGTTGTTGGAGGAGTGACCGGCCATGGTCGCATCCACGACGGTGGCTATCATTCGTTGTAGAGCTTTTTCGGGAGTCTCATGGTGTGGCACACGACGAGGAGGCATTGTTCCTTCAAAACACAAGAATACCTTTGATTAGTATTTTCAATAATACTAATCATGATATGGAATAAGGATAGAGAAAAATTTTCCTTGACTCGCCTTAAATTCTTTATGTCGGAATGTTCATATGAGTCACCGTAATATAATCCCGGAAATTACATCACCCTAATTCATATGTGCATTCGACACTATTTCATATAGTTAAGGTGGCGCGTCAATTAAATCAAGTAACGTGAGATTAAGATTGAATAAGAATCAGATATGATAGAAGAGTTCGAGTATAATGCACAAATAGTCAAGTAATTCCTACTTCAGTAAATATGCAGGTTGTAGTCTAGATCCACTAATGTACCCTACGACTCGGAGTTGACACCAATGAACTCTAAATCCCTACAACCAACGCTCTGATACCATCTGTAGCGACCCGACCAAATCATGTTTGACGGCGCCGACTACTTAGGTCCCGTTACGTGGTCATAAGTCTTTAACATGACGTTTGACCAAAATATGTCGCATTCATTTCATAAGTAAAAGGATGTTTCAAGTTTACAAATGTAGTTCAAAAGACTAGTTACATTACAATGTTTAACGTATTAATGAAACCTATGCGACACAATTTAAAGTAGTCAAAAGACGCTCCAACTATGCATGTATACTCAACATCCAAGCAAGTATCAAAAAGAGTGCGGAAGCATGTATCAAGTAGCGTTCAAGGACCTGAGAAAACATATAGAAAACTGTCAACAAAAATGTTGGTGAAATCATAGGTGTTTTAGTAAACGTTGCATTTGAACCACACGATTTTATATAATATGATTATCAAAATCATTTGCATTCCAAAGTTGTTATTTGTTTCGCGGGCACCCAACTATCAAACTTAACTGTTTTGCACCCTTTGCATAGTGTTAGAACATACACTAGACCCGAAAATATATTTCATCCGCTAACGGTAGCGAACCGTCCGAATGAGGCTCGTCAAGCCTTTGTGATCACATAATATAAGTTCACGTTTACACCCTGCAAGTGTAACTAATGATAATTGAATTGAGGATTTTTGTTCAAACTCGTACGTGGAATGTTCGTTTTCGTACTTGTGTTCAAAGTGTAAAAGCATGATATGTATATGTTTCTCATCCCATAGTTTAAAGCATAAAAGTTGTTTGAAAGATGGACTATGATCTCACCTTGAGTGCACGTATGAAAAGTACTTCACAAAGTAACGTATGCAAAGGACAATGCTAGTCTTGACCTAAACAAATAGGTCGTATCAATAACGGTAAACACGATAGGTCAAAGATGTTCAATTAGTCCTATGGCTCGTTACGACTCGATTATGTAGCATGTGAATCAAATTGTCAAGTTTCATGCAAGATACTAGTATAGAAACAAGTTAGAAAGATTGCACAATCATTTGGTTAAGTTTGACAAAAAGTCAAACTTTGGTCGGTCAAAGTCAAAGAAAAAGTCAACACGTTCGGGTCGGGTCCCGAACTATTTTTCTGAGGTATTTAATCATGTATAAGCATGTTAGAACAAGTTATATGTGAATCGGAGGTCCGTAGCATGGCAAACATTTTTCATAATTTGACCAAATTGGACAGCCCACTTTGGCGCGCCGCGCGGGCATATGGCGTGCCGCGACATTACCTGTGCAGAGAATTCTGGCAGTTTTCAAGTTTAATGTACGAACCTAACTTCAAACAATCACCATTTATGACCCGCAAACAACCAAAACATGTATCTTATATCATCGGAAAGGTATTTTGACAAGGAAAGCAACTAAACACATTTCATCAATCACATTTACTTTTACAACAACCAAATATTACATTCAAAGCTCCTCATTTAATGCATCCAAGTTCATAAATGCAATTCGATGATTCGGAAACCAATTTACATGAACGATATGCCGTTTCGAAGGTAATCAAGTGTACAATACAACCTAACACTTACAATTAACATTTCTTGTCATTCAAAGCATCAAAAGTCCATTTCAAGTTCATCAAACCCTAACCCAAATTCACCAAAATCACTAATCAAGTTTATGAAGTTTTCTAAAACAACTTACACATCAAATCGAAGCTAGTGATGTTAGGAACACATTTAATACATGCATTTATAACATTTAACAACATTTAAGCAACCAAATCATCAATCAAACACACCAAACTTTCAAGTTCATGCTAGTTATCAAAAATAACGAGATCGAACATATAAATCATATATTCATGTTAGACTTGAACCATAGACACTAATTAACAACTTTATAAGTTAAAAACATCAAGAACACAAAATCTAGTGATTTTAGAAAGTTACCCAAACTTGATGAAATCGGTATGGAATCGAAGAGGAAGTTGCAAGGAGTTCAAATATGTAATTTGTTTTGATTGAAGCTTTCTTGAACGAATTTAGATGATGATTCTTGGAGATGGAGTTTTAGAGATAGTTTGAAAGTGTTAAAAGAAAAGAGAAAAGAAATTGATAAAGTGAATGGAGGAGATGGAGTGTTGACCTTTGACCTAGTCAAAGGTTTGGTACTTTGGCAAGTTTGGTCCCTCTAGTTTCATTCGGGTGCGGGAATTACCTAAACGAGATATTTTTAAAACGCGTATTAATGAGGGATGTCATAAACATATAACGGAATTTAAATAGTTAAACGGAAAAGTAAACGGAAAAAGGCGGGATGTTACAAAGTGAACCACAAGATTTGTAACATCGAAATAATAGTTAACCATTCCAAAATTTGTTTCACGAGCACCCAATTATCAATGCTTAACATTCCTTCCATAGAACCCCATCACAATAGTGTTAGAACATACGCTGTTTCACGAAAATATATTTCATTCGTAGACGGTAGCGAATCGCCTGAATGAGGGTTTGTCAAACCCATATGGATCCATACAACATAAGTTCTCGCTTACACCCGGAAAGTGTAACTAATGATAATCGAATTGAGAATTTTGTTCTAAACTCGTATGTAGAATGTTTGTTTTCCTGTACTTGTGTTCACTTAGTTAAAAAGAAACGTTTATGTTTTCTCATCCCAAATGTAAGTTCAAAGAGTAAAAGTGGGACTATGATCTCACCTTGAGTGCACGAGTAATAGAGTACTTCAACAAGTAAACGTGTGCAAAGAACAAAGCTAGTCTTGACCTAAATAAATAGGTCGTATCAATAACGGTAAACACGATAGGTCAAAGTGTTCAATTAGTCCTATGGCTCGTTACGAATCGATCATTATAGCATGTGAATCAAATTATCAAGTTTCATGCAAGGTACAAGTATAAAAGCATGTTAGAATGATTGCATAAGTATTTGGTTAAGTTTGATTAAAAGTCAACTTTGGTCGGGTCAAAGTCAACGAAAAAGTCAACACGTTCGGGTTGGGTCCCGAACTATTTTTCTGAGATTTTTATTCATATATAAGCATGTTAAAACAAGTTACATGTGAATCGGAGGTGCGTAGCATAGCAAACATTTTTCGAATTTTGACCATGTAGGTCAGAACCCAAACACGGCAAATGCCACGCCGCGACCAAAGGGGGCCGCGGCTCGACACTTAACGTGGTCTGGTGCCTGGTTAGTTTCAATTTCCAAGTCCAAATCCAAACTTCATTTAAACACAAAACACAAACCGTAAACTCTTACGACACGTATCTTATATCGTTGGAAAGGTAATTTGACAAGGAACACAACTAAACACGTTTCATCAATCAAAAATATCATTTGAAAATATCGAGTTTCCAAATTAAATGATCAATTAATGCTCATCATTAATGCTTCAATTTCATAAATGCACAATTATGATTCGGGAATTAAATGCACACATGTGATACGCCGTTTCGTAGACAATTACGCATACAATACAACTAACCACTTACCAACAACAATTCATGGCATTCAATGTATCAAATGTTCACATTTAGTTCTATCAAACCCTAACCAACATCACCAAGATCAATAATCAAGTTTATGAAGTTTTCTAAAACAACCTACACATCAAATTGAAGCTAGTGATGCTAGTAACACAATTAAAACATGCACTTATAACATTTAGCAACATTCAAGCAACCAAATCACCAAATCATACATACCAAAGTTCAAGTTCATGCTAGTTGCTTAAAATAACGAGATCGAACATATAAATCATATATTCATGTTAGACTTGAGCCATAGACACTAATTAACACTTTTATAAGTAAAAATCATCAAGAACACAAAATCTAGTGATTTTAGAAAGTTACCCAAATGTAGTAAAGTTGGTATGGATTCGAAGAGGAAGATGCAAGGATTCCGAATACGTAATTTGTTTGAATTGGTGCTTGCTCGATTTGATTTAGATGATGAATCTTTGGATTGGTGTTTGAGAGAATTTGGTGAAAGTATTAAAGAAAAAGGAAAATGAAATGGAAAAAGAAAGGAGGTGAGTGTGACTAGTCCATCTTGTCACATCTTTGTTCAATTAGCAAAAGTAGTCCCTCGAGTTCAGTTGCGGGTACGTGAATTACCTAAACGAGATAATTTAAACGCGTATCAACGGAAAGTGTTATAATTATATAACGGACTTTAGAATAAATAAACGAAAAAAGTAAACGGAAAAAGGCGGGATGTTACATCATAGCTTATATTCATATCAACTAAACCGTTAAATATTTTATTAATATATCTCAATTTAATAATCACACACACACACACACACACACACATATATATATATATATATATATATATATATATATATATATATATATATATATATATATATATATATACATACATAATAGTTCGTGAATCGTCGAGCATAGTCAATGGGTAATTGAATACATAAACATAGTTCAAAGTTTTTGAGATTTCAACATTACAGACTTTGCTTATCGTGTCAGAATAATATAAAGATAAAGTTTAAATTTGGTCGGAAATTTTCGGGTTGTCACAGTACCTACCCGTTAAAGAAATTTTGTCCCCGAAATTTGATCGAGGTCGTCATGAATAACAGTAAGAATGTTATTATGACGAATATAAGCTGATACATAGAATTTTATCATGATTTAGAAATACGGGTAAAATAATTCGATTTCTCGAAGCGTATGAGTGAAGCTACTGTAAAAGAGTGAAATGAGAAAATAAATATTTGCCTTATCTTTTGACGTCATCACGGTTGATCTTCGGCTTAAAGAAAATCTTTGTAATCTATATAGGATTTGATTCTTCGGTGACTAAGAAAATTATGATCCTCTTCGATTTAATGCGATAATCTATCTCAATTTCTCTGTCAGATATTTCGCTATAAATCCACCTCCCTCATTTCCTTTTAACTCACACCCTCCATTATTTCTCTCTCAACTCATACTTTAAAGCATTCATCAATATGCTCCATCCAGTTCTGCTTCTTAATATATTCCTAGCCTTCATATCAGTCATTCTTCTTTTTCATCTATTGCCGGAAGAATCTATTTACTTCTACTATACACTTGGTTTTATAGTGTTTTTAGTTCTTCCGTGTCTTTATATTGCTATATGCATCGATATATATGGTTTATAATTTCTGGGTGGTTGTTGGGTTTTATATCTTCTCTTATATTTCGATGTCCCTGCTTCTGTCTCCCATAATCATTGTCATCTCCAGTTAATGCTTTCTTTTATTTGTACGATTTATACCCCAATTTCTATTTTGGAGCTTTGTCCTTTCGTTTCTTCTTCTTGCAAGTAAGTACCGCTTATAATGGTCCATAATTCGCAGATATGAATTTCGGAATGAATATTGTTAATGTTCTAAGAAGGAAATTGTAATGGCATGATCTTGACTTGTCAAATTACTAGAATACCTCGAAAAAGACCGAACCATCAAGAAATACGTTCTTGATATTTTAGAGGTTAAAGAGAATATAAGAGTCGTGTAACATGACACATGATGACGTTATGATCTGTGAATCATCACGTTTCATTTAGAAACTCAGCATGAATTACTGTAATATAATCACGTTGATCAAGTATCATTATATTATACTAATTCATACTTCAGCTCCCAACACTACTTCAAAAGTATTCCTATTTTAAAATTAAATGTTTCAGAATTTAGAAACAAAAATAGTTTCTTTTATGATGCAATACAGATAGTGCGAAGAGGTAAATGATTTCAGATAAGAATAATTATGGAAATATCTTCAGAATATCGAGGATATTTATAATGAAAGATACGATGATATCTTAAAATTTCTAATATCAGAGGATGATGAAGAATATTGTCCTTAGGTGTTAAGAGTCGGGAGCAAGGTATTCGTTAATGACTTCAGCAGATACTGAATCATTTAGAATCTTTGAAGGCAAGTTCAGTCTTTGTGATTTGTCCACAGCCTCCTTCATACTTTGCTCAATCTGTTTTCCAGTTACAAATCTTCCCTTTTTCCGAGCTTTACCAACACACTATTCTTTATCATCAAACTTTTTACTGTTAAGATCGTTTTCAGTTTTTGCTGCTTCATCAGCATTTCAAGAACTAGTTCGTAGTTCAGGCTGTTTTTCAGAAACTTCACATTCAAAGTATGTAAGTCCAAAAGATAGACGTTATATGTACACATATAACTGTTGACGTAGACACGCTGTGAAATTTCAAAATACTGATTGCTAATTCCCGATGATTAGTATGGCAATCCTCGTTACAATATGCAGATGAGTAAATGATGGGGTTTTGATAAATATAATGATTTTTCGAAAAAATCCTAGATCATTACGGTTGCTGATAAGTTTACTGCTAATGTGGTGGAATATAAATGGTTCCCTGGTAACAATGATGAATAGGTAATCATCATAGTAAGGCTTATTCGAATGAATAATTGAAGTTGATTTGCTGGAGCTGTGACAAAACTGTCTACTTTGAAGAGGGATTGAAAAGTTATTTTTGCTAATAAATGCCAAAGGTTCTGACACGGATACGTGTTAAACTATGACTTTGGTTTCGAGGGTTTTTCAGGTACATAACCGTGGGTAATATGTGGTTGGATCATCTTCTCAATTGTTCATTATTTGAAGTATCTTCGGGAATTTCGAAGGGTTTGAACACAAATTGTAATCGTTAATATACATATGATGTTCTAGAATTTTGAATAATACGAATATTTTTCTGGGTAGAAGTGATGTTCTAGCACAATTTTGAAGTCAAAGTATAACTTTGAAAGTTATAGGGATTTAATAGTAAAGGTATCGGTTATATCTTAACTTGGATTCTGATCTGTTAAAATCAGAATATGTAATCGAGTTTGGATGAAATGGTTGTTCTGATTTCTATAAAAGAATGTATATTGTTGTGAAAGTAGGGAGTATAATGGATGATTTGTTGAATCAGATTTGAAGAATGTAACATATTAATTGTCAATTTATATATCTCTCGAGTATTACCTACCCGTTAAAAAAAATTTCACAATCAATATTTGTACAATAGAATTTTTATTACAGTCTTTATGAAAATATATATGTGTATATTTTCTTAGTTGTAACATAGATTTAATGAGTTGTTATTAAATTAAACTCATTTGATTTACGGTTGAAACTAGAATTGAGTAATCCCTAAAACTTTAGAAATTACATAAGTATTTCTTCAATAATATTGAAATTATGAATCAATACTTCGTTATTTGTTGATGCATGATGTTGGTGTTCATGGAATTCTTGTGAACTTCGTAAGATACGAATGATGTTATCTGAAAAGTTTCGAGTACATCGATGATGAAAGTGTAAAATCAAACATATATTTGAATAATACACTTGATTTATTATGAATTGGAATTTACTAAATTGAGACAGAGATTGTAGTTAATGATGGTTAGGTTGCGGATGAAGGACGTACATTATTGCATATTAGTAATATGAATTAACCAAGTATTTAAGATCCACACATAATAGCTTAGTATGGAAAGATTTATTATGGTTTGAAAATTTATATATATAAGATATACATATAAATCCTTCAGTGGAAATGAGTTAATACTTCATAACTCATTGATACAATATACGCATTATTAATTCGTAATGATGTCCACAGTGATTCTTGAACTGACGGAGTTTGTGATGTTATAGGTGTTATTGATTCTGATGATGCTAACGGCACTGACTGTGCTGGTGACGCTAACGGTACTGTTGATGCTGTTGGTAAAACAAGTCTAGCTTGTAAATCACACACCATTCTTGTCAGGGTTTCTAATCTTCCTTCCATCATTTTGGTTCACTCAACCGATTTATGGTTAGGGCTAGAATAGATAATCTCTAAGACTTTAGAGATTACATAATCTTCACAAAATGTTTCTCCAATGAAGTTATGAATTAATACTTCATCGTTTATTGTTGTTGGTATTCCTTGATACCTACAGAACGTATGCCATTGGTGCTCGTGGGACAGATTGTAAAGTTGAGGTTTACAACACGGTTGTGGTTGGGAGTGATAATGGTACTGTTGGCGTTGATGATGGTGGTTCTGATTATGCTGCTGCTGGTGTTTGTAACCTTTGCACCATATTTTCCAAAGCCGCTACCCGAGCGGATAAATAAAATCTAGAATTTGATGTAGTATATAATCGTGACCAGATACTCTGGAAATGAGAGAGAAAATGGTGTTTCGGACAGGTTCGCCGGTAAGTGCTTCAGGTTCATCGCCAAGAGGGCAATGTGGTGGATGGAAATGATTGCCTTCTTCTTGTCTCCAATGATTAAGGAGGCTACGAACCCATCATCAATTCATCCAGAATAGATGATGGTTGATGATGGCTGATTGGTTGATCCATTCCAGTCACACTGCTTTCGGAGCTTGAATGGGATTCCGTTTCGGAATCCGAGGGACTTGAACTAATGACGAATTCCATTTCGTACGATTGAATAAAGGATTTTTGTCGATATGAAATGATTTTTTTTTTGGCTATCGGATGGTATTCTACTTACATAGAATATCTATATATATAGAACAAAAGATTTCGTAGATTACGGAGGAATTTACGGAATATGTCAGGCAAGGTTTACAGTAACAGATACGCTAAGATATTAGCAGATACGCTAAGATATAAATTTTGTCTGTACACTATCTATGCAATAAATGCAGGAAAACGTGTATAGACTTAATGATGTGTGCGAGGTGGTGTACGAAATACTATTATTGTTTACTACAAAATACGATGAAATTACACAAGTTTTATTTAATTTACGGATGGATATACCTAAACCTTGCTACAACACTATAGGCAGTGTACCTAATCGTTAGAGTAGTGTAGTTTTTAGTAAGTCCGGTTCGTTCCACAGGGAGCTAGTGATACGTACTATATTTTTATAAACTATATTTGTATAAAATATATATAATTATATAAGTAGTAATATTATAAAAAGGGGGTTTTACCGTTTAATGACGGGTTTGTCGATTTTATATAAAGCGTAAAGATAAATGATGATAATTAAAGTGCGATATATAAAATTGCGATAAATTAAATAACGGTAAAAAAAATTGCGATAATTAAAAAGTACGATAATTAAAAGTGCGATAAGATATGAAATAAAGGAATTATGCTTATTTAAACTTCCGTAATCATGATGTTTGACGTGTTGATTTTAATTTATTACCATGGGTTAATTGTCCTTTGTCCTGGATTATTCAATATGTCCATACGGTTTTTGTCCATAATAGTCCATCAGTCATAAATATAAAGTGCGAGTGTCCTCGTCAAATTATCCTTATATCCGAAGTCAAATATTCTAACTAATTGGGGACTTAATCTGTAATAAGGTTTAATACATTGTTAATGATTACACCAGGTTATCGACTGTGTGCAATCCAAGGTTTTAATACTTTATTATCAGTTACACCAAGTGTCCTTGTTTTAATGAGTCCATTGACTATTAATCCATCCCCGTGTCCGGTTAAATGAACGATTATTAGTACTTATAAATATCCCACCCATCGTGTCCGATCGAGTATATGTGGTTATTTATAGGTACGTCCAATTGTAAATCTTTATATTTAATTAACGAACTATCATTCAGTTAAACAAATATAAAGCCCATTAATAGTCCATAGTCCAATTTCTACAAGTGTCGGTCTTTTGTCCAAACCCCAATTATGGTACAAAGCCCAATTACCCCGTCTTTAATATTTAGCCCAACATTATGATTACTTCGACTTAAATAAGCATAATAATAACTTAGCTACGAGACATTAATTTAAAAAGGTTGAACATAACTTACAATGAGTATTAATAGCGTAGCGTTACACGGACAGAATTTTGACTTACAAACAGACAACATTCGCCAACATAACCTTATTATTAAACATTAATATTAAAATTATAATATAAATATAAATATATATTTTGAGAGTAAGAGATAGAAAAAGATGTGTTTAAAACGTCGAGGAAACTGCCTTTTTATAATACTTGGCCTGCTACAGTAACTCATGCGAGTGCATGAGTTTTGTGCCTTCTGGCCATGCGATCGCATGGCCAGCTGTTCCAGCTCACATTGAGTTTTAAACGTGGGTTGCGCGTATTTAGTTAATATATAATATAATATATAGAATTTTATATAATTAATTATATATTATATTATATTCTTGTGCATTGTTGACTTGTAATTTTAGCTCCATTGCGTCGCACTTTGATAGTTGGTTCATGTCCCAGTTCCGGATTTTCGAACGTCCTTTCGTACGTGGAGATATCTTGTACTTTGCGTTCCGCGGCTCGTACTCTTGTAATTTTTAGACGTTTCTCATCAATAATTCGAACCACTTGGATTGTACTTTGTACTTTTTAGCTTTTTGATCATTTGCGTCTTCAAATAGTTGTTTTCTTCTTTTGTCTTCGCACTTATTTATTTAAACGAATATTACATAAAAATAGAAAAATTACAACTAAAAGCTTTACATATTGGAAGGATATTGTGCCTAAATATATGTTCATTTGGAGCACTATCAAATATCCCTACACTTGAGCGTTGCTTGTCCTCAAGCAATACAGAACTTAAAATAAAATCACACTTCACTCGAATCACCTTTTTTTTATTCTCACACTTTATACATCAGTGATTTTATTACTGCGGTATGAACAATGGTAGTAACGATGTAGTTTACAGTCCCACATGACTATGAAAATTTAGATCCTTTAAGGAAATTGAATCTTTATGAAAATATTTGATCTTTTGAAAATTCATTCTAGCTTTTACCCTAGATAAGTTTTCCGGAATAACCCTTCACCGGTGTTTGCAAATTATTTTTTTGGGTTTTGTGGGTTTCAGTTTTAAAAATTTCAGCTCAAAAACTTGTGGTTTTGTGTCACTCACTTGCTAATCCTTGTATTAGGAAAGCACAAGTCCAGTATACTTGCTCTGTATATTACCTTTCGGTAAACTACCGTCCGGTTGTAAAAGAAAGCGTTGAACAAGCAACTGTTAAGGCAATATCTAATGACATGCAGATGTTCATGGTCTAAAACGTGTCGGATGCAATTACTATCCTTTGTAGGAGCAATAGTAAAGATCACCCTATAATTTTTCAGTCTGGCACAAGGTCCTGTCTTCGACCATGCTATGCAACCACCATTCTTACGGTTGACACCTGAATTGGTTCAGGTGACCTAATGAATTCTAGGTGAATTCCTAGGATTTTACGTTCATTGGTAATGAACGCATTGAAAATAGGTTTTCAGAAAACAAATCGGTTTTAATTTGATCAAAATATTTTCTCGTTCAAGCTCTAGTTTAGATATCATCGAATTCCATGAGTTTGTAATTCTCAATCTTTAAAGTCAATCTCAAGGATTGAGTAATATCAGTCTTAAAAGCTGGTTTTTAATCTTTAAGGAGATTATCCTTTCTGGGGGTCTGATTCATTAGTCTTATCATTAGCCTTCCCCATTTTACGATACAGATCCTCTCATGGTTAGGATAAGTCTGACCACTTGACGACCCTGTTTGATGCCGAGGTCCGTGGATTTCCTGCTGATTTTAGAGATGACTTTTCTAGATTTTTTGTCAACCTACAGCTAGTCTGGACGACAACTTCCTGACCTAAATCAAGAAGCGCGTGTCTTTTTCGGAAGACTTTACTTCCTTTTAATGATGGAATTGATTCATTGTGTAGATCCATCTATTCTTTCAAAGGTATTACAATAAATCGGGTAAAACTGATTAGTTTAGTCCAAAGCAAAAGTACCTGCAATAATCCAGTTTGTAATTACTAAGGTTGTTGAATGATAGATGACGCGCCTCATCGTTCATTCCTTTTGTTGTAATTTCACATATGTTTTGCATCTTATCGTCAAAATTAGTAGCTTTTGCTGAACTTTAATGTCAGTATTTGAAAATGCGCCGTTTTACCCTGTTTTGTACATAAGATAAACTACAAACATGTATATAATATATATATATATAAATTTTTTATATAAAAACCTTTATTTATTAAAACAATTTGAATAATTTTTTTTTTAAAATTTTGTTTCCTTTTACTTTAGGTAATTTCGGTATGTTTACCTAGTCCGTCCCTCGACAAAATTTAAAATTTGTTGTTTTTAAAGCTATTGTTTTATAAGCAAAGATTTTTGGGTTTTTTAATTTTTTTGGTATACTTTAGATCAATAAAATTAAAAATAATGATAACAAAATTTTTCGCCCCGCCCTCGGGTAAAGCAATTTCGGTTCCATGACCTAGTCTTTAACTTACGACGAATTTTAGAAATTATTTTTTTAAACGTAATGAAATAAAGTAAATTTTTGTTTTTAAATTCACACAAAACTTAAATTTAAAAATGCATATTAATTTTATTCAAAACCTACAAAAAAAAAATAATTCAGAATGGGGGAAGAAAACTAGTTCTTTAGTGTCTGCTAGTGGAAAAGACCAATCAGATTCCATTCTCGGAACTACACGAGAACAGAACAACTAACTCTAGACAGCATTTTCTTTTTAGAACATCTGAATCTCCCCACACTTAGTAAGCTGTGGTGTCGAAATTGTGATTAACTTCATTGTCAATTTCTCTTGGACCATAATCAACTTGCATATCTGTGACTTTTGCTTTAAGCCATTGGTCGGATTCCTGTGTAATTTCCACAAATTCAACTAGTTTCGCCTTTTCTTTAGGCGATAGATTAGATACTAATCGGTTACATAACTTAAAGTTCCCCTTGGTTCTAGCATCGCGAATCCATTTAATAAGTTTCTTCATTGAACTATTAATAACGGAGTCATTTAATTTTGTATCAACAACGGGGTTCTTTGTTATCAAGTCATCATTAAGTGTTACTTCATTTTCCCCACACTTAGGTGTTTTATTATTGTTAAGCACTACCGTTGGAGTTGGTAAAACAATATGCTTCTCATCGATCGTTTTTATTGGTTCAACGGTTTTGGTTGGTGGAGATTTAGACTTTTGACTCACAAAGGTGATCGATTTTTCATCATTACTAAGTGTCATTCTACCTTTTCTTACATCAAACAACGCCCCGGTGGACGCTAAGAATGGTCGACTTAAAATTAGAGGAATGTTTGAGTCCTCTTCTATGTCAATGACAATAAATTCGACTAGAAAGGTTAAATTACCTACTTGAACTGGTAGGTTGTCAGCAATTCCAACTGGGTGCCTAATGGTTTGATCAAAGAGTCAAATACTCATTTCCGTTAGACTAAACTCATCTACTCCTAATCTCTTATATAATGAAAGAGGCATTACACTAACACTTGCACCTAAATCTGCTAGTGCATCATACATGACACAATCACTAAGTAGACAAGGAACAATAAATTCACCCGGATCACCCACCCTAGATGGAGGTTTTGGTGGAACTTGTAGTGACCCGAACTTTTCCATGTTTATATATATATTAAATGAAATTGTTATTTACATGATTAAGTGTTTCCAACATGTTAAGCAATCAAACTTGTTAAGACTTGATTAATTGAAATAGGTTTCATATAGACAATTGACCACCCAAGTTGCCCGGTGATTCACGAACGTTAAAACTTGTAAAAACTATACGATGACATATATATGGTTATATATAGTTAACATGATTTTATTATAAGTATGTATCTCATTAGGTATTTTAACAATGAGTTATATACATAAAAATGAGACTATTAATTTAAGAAACTCGAAAACGATATATATAACGATTATCGTTATAACAACGTCTTACTAGGTACATATGAATCATATTAAGATATTGATACACTTGGTTAATTATGTTAAATGATAAGTAAATATATTATTAAGTGTATTAACAATGAAATACATATGTAAAAATAAGACTACTAACTTAATGATTTCGAAACGAGACATATATGTAACGATTATCGTTGTAACGACATTTAACTGTATATATATCATACTAAGATATATTATATATCATAATATCATGATAATATAACAATTTAACATCTAATTTGTTATAATAAATAATGGGTTAACAACATTCAACAAGATCGTTAACCTAAAGGTTTCAAAACAACATTTACATGTAATGACTAACGATGACTTAACGACTCAGTTAAAATGTATATACATGTAGTGTTTTAATATGTATTCATACACTTTTGAAAGACTTCATGAAACTTATCAAAATACTTCTACTTAACAAAAATGCTTACAATTACATCCTCGTTCAGTTTCATCATCAATTCTACTCGTATGCACCCGTATTCATACTCGTACAATACACAGCTTTTAGATGTATGTACTATTGGTATATACACTCCAATGATCAGCTCTTAGCAGCCCATGTGAGTCACCTAACACATGTGGGAACCATCATTTGGCAACTAGCATGAAATATCTCATAAAATTACAAAAATATGAGTAATCATTCATGACTTATTTACATGAAAACAAAATTACATATCCTTTATATCTAATCCATACACCAACGACCAAAAACACCTACAAACACTTTCATTCTTCAATTTTATTCATCTAATTGATCTCTCTCAAGTTCTATCTTCAAGTTCTAAGTGTTCTTCATAAATTCCAAAAGTTCTAGTTTCATAAAATCAAGAATACTTCCAAGATTGCAAGTTTACTTCCAAGTTTTCTAAATCCATTCCAAGTAATCATCCAAGATCAAGAAACCTTTGTTACTTACAGTAGGTTATCTTTATAATACAAGGTAAAAATCATATTCAAACTTTAATTCAATTTCTATAACTATAACAATCTTATTTCGAGTGGAAATCTTACTTGAAATTGTTTTCGTGTCATGATTCTGCTTCAAGAACTTTCATGCCATCCAAGGATCCTTTGAAGCTAGATCTATTTTTCTCATTTCCAGTAGGTTTATCCAAGGAACTTGAGGTAGTAATGATGTTCATAACATCATTCGATTCATACATATAAAGCTATCTTATTCGAAGGTTTAAACTTGCAATCACTAGAACATAGTTTAGTTAATTCTAAACTTGTTCGCAAATAAAAGTTAATCCTTCTAACTTGACTTTTAAAATCAACTAAACACATGTTCTATATCTATATGATATGCTAAATTAATGATTTAAAACCTGGAAACACGAAAAACACCGTAAAACCGAATTTACGCCGTCGTAGTAACACCGCGGGCTGTTTTGGGTTAGTTAATTAAAAACTATTATAAACTTTGATTTAAAAGTTGTTATTATGGGAAAATGATTTTTATTATGAACATGAAACTATATCCAAAAATTATGGTTAAACTCAAAGTGGAAGTATGTTTTCTAAAATGGTCATCTAGACGTCGTTCTTTCGACTGAAATGACTACCTTTTCAAAAACGACTTGTAACTTATTTTTCTAACTATAAACCTATACTTTTTCTGTTTCGATTCATAAAATAGAGTTCAATATGAAACCATAGCAATTTGATTCACTCAAAACGGATTTAAAATGAAGAAGTTATGGGTAAAACAAGATTGGATAATTTTTCTCATTTTAGCTACGTGAAAATTGGTAACAAATCTATTCCAACCATAACTTAATCAACTTGTATTGTATATTATGTAATCTTGAGATACCATAGACACGTATACAATGTTTCGACCTATCATGTCGACACATCTATATATATTTCGGAACAACCATAGACACTCTATATGTGAATGTTGGAGTTAGCTATACAGGGTTGAGGTTGATTCCAAAATATATATAGTTTGAGTTGTGATCAATACTGAGATACGTATACACTGGGTCGTGTATTGATTCAAGATAATATTTATCGATTTATTTCTGTACATCTAACTGTGGACAACTAGTTGTAGGTTACTAACGAGGACAGCTGACTTAATAAACTTAAAACATCAAAATATATTAAAAGTGTTGTAAATATATTTTGAACATACTTTGATATATATGTATATATTGTTATAGGTTCGTGAATCAACCAGTGGCCAAGTCTTACTTCCCGACGAAGTAAAAATCTATGAAAGTGAGTTATAGTCCCACTTTTAAAATCAAATATTTTTGGGATGAGAATACATGCAGGTTTTATAAATGATTTACAAAATAGACACAAGTACGTGAAACTACATTCTATGGTTGAATTATCGAAATTGACTATGCCCCTTTTTATTAAGTCTGGTAATCTAAGAATTAGGGAACAGACACCCTAATTGACGCGAATCCTAAAGATAGATCTATTGGGCCTAACAAACCCCATCCAAAGTACCAGATGCTTTAGTACTTCGAAATTTATATCATATCCGAAGGGTGTCCCGGAATGATGGGGATATTCTTATATATGCATCTTGTTAATGTCGGTTACCAGGTGTTCACAATATGAATGATTTTTATCTCTATGTATGGGATGTGTATTGAAATATGAAATCTTGTGGTCTATTGTTACGATTTGATAAATATAGGTTAAACCTATAACTCACCAATATTTTGTTGACGTTTAAAGCATGTTTATTCTCAGGTGAATGCTAAGAGCTTCCGCTGTTGCATACTAAAATAAGGACAAGATTTGGAGTCCATGTTTGTATGATATTGTGTAAAAACTGCATTCAAGAAACTGATTTCGATGTAACATATTTGTATTGTAAACCATTATGTAATGGTCATGTGTAAACAGGATATTTTAGATTATCATTATTTGATAATCTACGTAAAGCTTTTTAAACCTTTATTTATGAAATAAAGGTTATGGTTTGTTTTAAAAATGAATGCAGTCTTTGAAAAACGTCTCATATAGAGGTCAAAACCTCGCAACGAAATCAATTAATATGGAACGTTTTTAATCAATAAGAACGGGACATTTCAGTTGGTATCCGAGCGTTGGTCTTAGAGAACCAGAAAATTTGCATTAGTGTGTCTTATCGAGTTTGTTATGATGCATTAGTAAGTCTGGACTTCGACCGTGTTTTCTTTAAAAATGATTGCTTAACATTTTTGTTGGAAACTATATATTATTAACATGTATATATTATGTGATATATTAATCTCTTAACATGTTTGATATTGTGTGATAGATGTTTACCTCTAGCTCAAATCCCATTGACTCACCTAATAATAACGAAGAGTCGAATATATATTGGACTGATTCACAAGTTCTCGAAGAAGAACCGGAAGAAGAATCAGAACCGGAAGAAGAATCAGAACCGGAAGAGGAGGAACCGGAGGAGGAAATAGAACCGGTGGAGGAAATAATAAAACGGTTAAGTAAAAGAAAATCCTAAACCAATCGACCAAGGTTAATTATGGTCAATGGTGTTTCCGCCAAGGAAGCAAAATATTGGGAGGATTACCAATTCTCCGATGAATCGGATTCCGACGAGAATTCCGATGATGTTATAGAAATTACCCCAACTGAATTTAAGAAGGCAAAAGAAAATAATAAGGGAAAGGGCATAAAAATAGAGAAATCTAATTCCAACCCCGATGAACTTTATATGTATCGTCAACCCCCGAAGCCCTTAAGTTGTAACAATGACCCGGGAAACTCTAAACCACCAGGTTTTTCTAAACCGTTGTGGAAAACGACAGCTCGTATTAGGGGAACATCATATATCCCTAGAAACTTGGCAAAATGAACCAAAACCGAAGAAGAAGAAATGAGCGAGTTGGAATAAGATAGTTGTATTCGTGTGGTGTAATATATGTAATATAGTGTGCTTATGCTTTATGATATATGTAAAAATTGCTTGTATTAATAAGTATTTTTTTATGAATCTAACTCTTGTCTATTTTACAGTATGAAAACACAAAATGGATAGACAACCCAATATTTTAAGAGACCTACCCAGAGACATGATTGATGAAATCTTGTCTAGAGTCAGTCAGAATTCTTCGGCACAACTATTTACGGTGAAATTAGTTTGTAAGACATTCGAAGAACGTTCCAAGAATGTCTTGGTTTATAAGAGACTTTCGTTTGAAAGATGGGGGATATCACATTGGGAAACACATAAGTTACGATGTGTTTACTTTGACGCATATATTGCGGGGAACCCAAATGCTATTTTACGCAACGGGTTAAGAAATTATTTTGACTCAATGTATCCGAATATAGGACTTCATGATTTAGAAAAAGTGGCTAACATGCAACATAAAGAAGCATGCTATGCTTATGGGTTAGTAATGTTCGCTTCTCACCAAAGTGAGAAAAAGAACATCGGGCTACAACTATTAAACAAAACGTTCCCACAAGTGACGGAGTCGGTAATTGGGGTAAGAAATGAGGTTTTTAGGTTATTACGAGACTGTTGGTCATTACGTAACCCTCATCCCTTTGACGATGTTACAACACGCTGTCTTATCAACGGCTATAACGGTTATGTTCCACAAGACTAAGGATGGGAAGTAGTCCTAGTAAAACCAGAATGCATGACTTGTTTCTAGACGTATGAATTACGTGTCTTTATTGCCTTTGCTGAACGACTTGTGTACTAGCTAGAATTATCTTCACAACTATCTTGTATCAAAGTTATTATGTGCTATATTTCATGCTTTATGTAAAATAAGCGGTATTGTAAGTTTGTAAAATATTGTATAAAAGTTTGAATGCGAAATATTATTATAATCAGTTTTTCATATAGAATTGTAGTAGTTGAATTGTATATTAGCTACTAAGTATGAACTTAACGGGTAGGTACTACCCGAATTTAAACTTATAAAACGCTAATATGAAGAAAAAGCTTTTATAAATGAGTTCATATTATGCTACGAAATACTATTAACTACTCTTAATATTCTGTATGATTAACTTGTTCCATTTAACTATTTTGAAGGAAATGGCACCGACTACTCGACACACCGTGAATATGCATGAAGAGGAATTCCGTACTTTTCTAGCTTCAAACATATCCGCAGTACAGGCTGCGCTACATACCAACAATAACCTTGGATCTAGCAGTACAGGAAATCATGTAGGATGCACCTACAAAGAATTCACTGCCTGCAAACCTTTGGAATTTGATGGAACCGAAGGACCGATCGGATTGAAACGGTGGACCGAGAAGGTCGAATCGGTGTTTGCTATAAGTAAGTGTACTGAAGAGGACAAAGTGAAGTACGCTACGCATACCTTCACAAGTTCTGCGTTAACATGGTGGAATACCTATCTAGAGCAAGTGGGACAAGATGATGCATACGCACTACCGTGGTCAGCATTCAAGCACTTGATGAACGAGAAGTAGCGTCCCAGAACCGAGGTCAATAAGCTCAAGACAGAACTTAGAGGGTTACGAACCCAAGGATTTGATATTACCACGTACGAAAGACGATTCACAGAATTGTGCCTATTGTGTCCGGGAGCGTTCGAACATGAGGAAGAGAAGATCGACGCGTTTGTGAAAGGATTACCGGAAAGAATCCAAGAAGATATAAGTTCACACGAGCCCGCCTCAATACAACAGGCATGTAGAATGGCTCACAAACTAGTGAACCAGATTGAGGAAAGAATTAAAGAACAGACGGCTGAAGAGGCCAATGTGAAGCAAGTCAAAAGAAAGAAGGAGGAAAACGGTGATAAGAATCACCAATACAACAACAACAGCAATTACAATAATAATCGCAACAATTATCCCAACAATCGCAACATCAATCGCAACTACAACAAACGACCCAACAAAAACAACAACAACAATAACAACAACAACAACAGCAACTATAATAATCATCCCAACAACAATAACAACCGCAACAACAACAACAATCAGAAGCAGCTATGCCAAAGGTGTGAAAAGTATCACTCGGGGTTCTGCACCAAATTTTGCAACAAGTGTAAAAGAAATGGTCATAGCGCGGCAAAGTGTGAGGTCTACGGACCAGGGGTTAATAGAACGAAAGGAACAAATGGTGTCGGAACGAGTAATGGCGGAGCAAGTAGTGTCGGAGAAAGTTATGCCAATGTAGTTTGTTATAAATGTGGAAAACCGGGCCACATTATTAGAAATTACCCGAATCAGGAGAACACGAATGGACAAGGCCGCGGAAGAGTTTTCAATATTAATGCGGCAGAGGCACAGGAAGACCTGAAGCTTGTTACGGGTACGTTTCTTATTGACAATAAATCTGCTTACGTTTTATTTGATTCGGGTGCGGATAGAAGCTATATGAGTAGAGATTTTTGTGCTAAATTAAGTTGTCCATTGACGCCGTTGGATAGTAAATTTTTACTCGAATTAGCAAACGGTAAATTAATTTCAGCAGATAATATATGCCGGAATCGAGAAATTAAAATGGGTAGCGAAATATTTAAGATTGATTTGATACCAGTAGAGTTAGGGAGTTTTGATGTAATAGTTGGCATGGACTGGCTGAAGAAGGTGAAAGCAGAGATCGTATGTTATAAAAATGCAATTCGCATTGTACGAGAAGAAGGAGAACCCTTAATGGTGTACGGAGAAAAGGGCAACATGAAGCTACATCTTATTAGTAATTTGAAGGCATAAAAACTAATAAGAAAGGGTTGCTATGTTGTTCTAGCACACGTCGAGAAAGTACAAACTGAAGAAAAGAGCATCAATGATGTTCCCGTCGCAAAAGAATTTCCCGATGTATTTCCGAAAGAATTACCGGGACTACCTCCACATCGATCTGTTGAATTTTAAATAGATCTTGTACCAGGAGCTGCACCAATAGCTCGTGCTCCTTATAGACTCGCACCCAGCGAGATAAAAGAACTGCAAAGCCAAGTGCAAGAACTATTAGAACGTGATTTCATTCGACCAAGCACATCACCATGGAGAGCTCCTGTTTTGTTTGTCAAGAAGAAGGATGGTACATTTAGGTTGTGTATTGACTACAAAGAGTTGAACAAAGTTACCATCAAAAACCGTTATCCACTGCCGAGAATTGACGACTTATTTGATCAACCACAAGGCTCGTCGGTTTATTCGAAGATCGATTTACGTTCTGGATATCATCAAATGCGAGTAAAGGAGGATGATATTCCAAAAACTGCTTTTAGGACGCGTTATGGTCATTACAAGTTTATGGTTATGCCGTTTGGATTGACTAACGCACCAGCTGTGTTCATGGACCTTATGAACCGAGTGTGTGGGCCATATCTTGACAAGTTTGTCATTGTTTTCATCGATGACATACTTATTTACTCAAAGAATGATCAAGAGCACGAAGAACATTTGAGAAAAGTGCTAGAAGTATTGAGGAAAGAAAAACTGTACGCTAAGTTTTCAAAGTGTGCATTTTGGTCGGAAGAAGTTCAATATCTCGGTCACATAGTGAACAAAGAAGGTATCCAGGTGGACCCGGCAAAGATTGAAACCGTTAAAAAGTGGGAAACCCCAAAAACTCCGAAGCATATACGTCAATTTTTAGGATTGGCTGGTTACTACAGAAGATTCATCCAAGATTTCTCCAAAATAGCAAAACCCTTGACTGCATTAACGCATAAAGGGAAGAAATTTGAATGGAAGGATGAACAAGAGAAGGCGTTTCAATTATTGAAGAAAAAGCTAACTACGGCACCTATATTGTCATTTCCTGAAGGGAATGATGATTTTGTGATTTATTGTGACGCATCAAAGCAAGGTCTCAGTTGTGTATTAATGCAACGGACGAAGGTGATTGCTTATGTGTCTAGACAATTGAAGATTCACGAGCAAAATTATACGACGCATGATTTGGAATTAGGTGCGGTTGTTTTTGCATTAAAGACTTGGAGGCACTACTTATATGGGGTCAAAAGTATTATATATACCGACCACAAAAGTCTTCAACACATATTTAATCAGAAACAATTGAATATGAGGCAGCGTAGGTGGATTGAATTGTTGAATGATTACGACTTTGAGATTCGTTACCACCCGGGGAAGGAAAATGTGGTAGCCGACGCCTTGAGCAGAAAGGATAGAGAACCCATTTGAGTAAAATCTATGAATATAATGATTCACACTAACCTTACTACTCAAATAAAGGAGGCGCAACAAGGAGTTTTAAAAGAGGGAAATTTAAAGGATGAAATACCCAAAGGATCGGAGAAGCATCTTAATATTCGGGAAGAAGGAACTCGGTATAGGGCTGAAAGAATTTGGGTACCAAAATTTGGAGATATGAGTGAAATGGTACTTAGAGAAGCTCATAAAACCAGATACTCAATACATCCTGGAACGGGGAAGATGTACAAGGATCTTAAGAAACATTTTTGGTGGCCAGGTATGAAAGCCGATATTGCTAAATATGTAGGAGAATGTTTGACGTGTTCTAAGGTCAAAGCTGAACATCAGAAACAATCAGGTCTACTACAACAACCTGAAATCCCGGAATGGAAATGGGAAAACATTACCATGGATTTCATTACTAAATTGTCAAGGACTGCAAGTGGTTATGATACTATTTGGGTAATAGTTAATCGTCTCACCAAGTCAGCACACTTCCTGCCAATAAAAGAAGATGACAAGATGGAGAAGTTAGCACGACTGTATTTAAAGGAAGTCGTCTCCAGACATGGAATACCAATCTCTATTATCTATGATAGGGATGGCAGATTTATTTCAAGATTCTGGCAGACATTACAGCAAGCATTGGGAACTCGTCTAGACATGAGTACTACCTATCATCCACAAACTGATGGGCAGAGCGAAAGGACGATACAAACGCTTGAAGACATGCTACGAGCTTGTGTTATTGATTTCGGAAACAGTTGGGATCGACATCTACCGTTAGCAGAATTTTCCTACAACAACAGCTACCATTCAAGCATTGAGATGGTGCCGTTTGAAGCACTTTATGGTAGAAAGTGCAGGTCTCCGATTTGTTGGAGTGAAATGGGGGATAGACAGATTACGGGTCCGGAGATAATACAAGAAACTACCAAGAAAATCATCCAAATTCAACAAAGATTGAAAACCGCCCAGAGTCGACAAAAGAGCTACGCGGACAGTAAAAGAAAAGATATAGAGTTTGAAATTAGAGAAATGGTCATGCTTAAGGTTTCACCTTGGAAAGGCGTTGTTCGATTTGGTAAACGGGGGAAACTAAATCCAAGGTACATTGGACCATTCAAGATTATAGATCGTGTCGGACCAGTAGCTTACCAACTGGAGCTACCTCAACAACTCGCGGCTGTACATAACACTTTCCACGTCTCAAATTTGAAGAAATGTTTTGCTAAAGAAGATCTCACTATTCCGTTGGACGAAATCCAAATCAATGAAAAACTTCAATTCATTGAAGAACCCGTCGAAATAAGGGATCGTGAGGTTAAGAGACTAAAACAAAACAAGATACCGATTGTTAAGGTTCGATGGAATGCTCGTAGAGGACTCGAGTTCACCTGGGAGCGTGAAGATCAGATGAAGAAGAAATACCCGCATTTATTTCCAGAAGATACGTCAACACCTCCAACTGCTTAAAATTTCGGGACGAAATTTATTTAATGGGTAGGTACTGTAGTGACCCGAACTTTTCCATGTTTATATATATATTAAATGAAATTGTTATTTACATGATTAAGTGTTTCCAATATGTTAAACAATCAAACTTGTTAAGACTTGATTAATTGAAATAGGTTTCATATAGACAATTGACCACCCAAGTTGACCGGTGCTTCACGAACGTTAAAACTTATAAAAACTATACGATGACATATATATGGTTATATATATAGTTAACATAATTTTATTATAAGTATGTATCTCATTAGGTATTTTTACAATGAGTTATATACATAAAAATGAGACTATTAATTTAAGAAACTCGAAAACGATATATATAACGATTATCGTTATAACAACGTCTTACTAGGTACATATGAATCATATTAAGATATTGATACACTTGGTTAATTATGTTAAATGATAAGTAAATATATTATTAAGTGTATTAACAATAAAATACATATGTAAAAATAAGACTACTAACTTAATGATTTCGAAACGAGACATATATGTAACGATTATCGTTGTAACGACATTTAACTGTATATATATCATAATAAGATATATTATATATCATAATATCATGATAATATAACAATTTAACATCTCATTTGTTATAATAAATAATGGGTTAACAACATTCAACAAGATCGTTAACCTAAAGGTTTCAAAACAACATTTACATGTAACAACTAACGATGACTTAACGACTCAGTTAAAATGTATATACATGTAGTGTTTTAATATGTATTCATACACTTTTGAAAGACTTCAAGACACTTATCAAAATACTTCTACTTAACAAAAATGCTTACAATTACATCCTCGTTCAGTTTCATCAACAATTTTACTCGTATGCACCCGTATTCATACTCGTACAATACACAGCTTTTAGATGTATGTACTATTGGTATATACACTCTAATGATCAGCTCTTAGCAGCCTATGTGAGTCACCTAACACATGTGGGAACCATCATTTGGCAACTAGCATGAAATATCTCATAAAATTACAAAAATATGAGTAATCATTCATGACTTATTTACATGAAAACAAAATTACATATCCTTTATATCTAATCCATACACCAATGACCAAAAACACCTACAAACACTTTCATTCTTCAATTTTATTAATTTAATTATTCTCTCTCAAGTTCTATCTTCAAGTTCTATGTGTGCTTCATAAATTCCAAAAGTTCTAGTTTCATAAAATCAAGAATACTTCCAAGATTGCAAGTTTACTTCCAAGTTTTCTAAATCCATTCTAAGTAATCATCCAAGATCAAGAAACCTTTGTTACGTACAGTAGGTTATATTTCTAATACAAGGTAATAATCACATTCAAACTTTAATTCAATTTCTATAACTATAACCATCTTATTTCGAGTGGAAATCTTACTTGAAATTGTTTTCGTGTCATGATTCTGCTTCAAGAACTTTCAAGCCATCCAAGGATCCTTTGAAGCTAGATCTATTTTTCTCATTTCCAGTAGGTTTATCCAAGGAACTTGAGGTAGTAATGATGTTCATAACATCATTCGATTCATACATATAAAGTTAACTTATTCGAAGGTTTAAACTTGTAATCACTAGAACATAGTTTAGTTAATTCTAAACTTGTTCGCAAATAAAAATTAATCCTTCTAACTTGACTTTTAAAATCAACTAAACAAATGTTCTATATCTATATGATATGCTAACTTAATGATATAAAACCTGGAAACACGAAAAACACCGTAAAACCGAATTTACGCCGTCGTAGTAAAACCGCGGGCTGTTTTGGGTTAGTTAATTAAAAACTATGATAAAATTTGATTTAAAATTTGTTATTTTTGGAAAATGATTTTTATTATGAACATGAAACTATATCCAAAAATTATGGTTAAACTCAAAGTGGAAGTATGTTTTCTAAAATGGTCATCTAGACGTCGTTCTTTATACTGAAATGACTACCTTTACAAAAATGACTTGTAACTTATTTTTCTGACTATAAACCTATACTTTTTCTGTTTAGATTCATAAAATAGAGTTCAATATGAAACCATAGCAATTTGATACACTCAAAACGGATTTAAAATGAAGAAGTTATGGGTAAAACAAGATTGGATAATTTTTCTCATTTTAGCTACGTGAAAATTGGTAACAAATCTATTCCAACCATAACTTAATCAACTTGTATTGTATATTATGTAATCTTGAGATACGATAGACACGTATACAATGTTTCGAACTATCATGTCGACACATCTATATATATTTCGAAACAACCATAGACACTCTATATGTGAATGTTGGAGTTAGCTATACAGGGTTGAGGTTGATTCCAAAATATATATAGTTTGAGTTGTGATCAATATTGAGATACGTATACACTGGGTCTTGGATTGATTCAAGATAATATTTATTGATTTATTTCCTTACATCTAACTGTGGACAACTAGTTGTAGGTTACTAACGAGGACAGCTGACTTAATAAACTTAAAGCATCAAAATATATTAAAAGTGTTGTAAATATATTTTGAACATACTTTGATATATATGTATATATTGTTATAGGTTCATGAATCAACCAGTGGCCAAGTCTTACTTCCCGACGAAGTAAAAATATGTGAAAGTGAGTTATAGTCCCACTTTTAAAATCTAATATTTTTGGGATGAGAATACATGCAGGTTTTATAAATGATTTACAAAATAGACACAAGTACGTGAAACTACATTCTATGGTTGAATTATCGAAATCGAATATGCCCCTTTTTATTAAGTCTGGTAATCTAAGAATTAGGGAACAGACACCATAATTGACACGAATCCTAAAGATAGATCTATTGGGCCTAACAAACCCCATCCAAAGTACCGAATGCTTTAGTACTTTGAAATTTATATCATATCCGAAGGGTGTCCCGGAATGATGGGGATATTCTTATATATGCATCTTGTTAATGTCAGTTACCAGGTGTTCACCATATGAATGATTTTTATCTCTATGTATGGGATGTGTATTGAAATATGAAATCTTGTGGTCTATTGTTACGATTTGATATATATAGGTTAAACCTATAACTCACCAACATTTTGTTGACATTTAAAGCATGTTTATTCTCAGGTGAATACTAAGAGCTTCCGTTGTTGCATACTAAAATAAGGACAAGATTTGGAGTCCATGTTTGTATGATATTGTGTAAAAACTGCATTCAAGAAACTGATTTCGATGTAAGTCTTTGAAAAACGTCTCATATAGAGGTCAAAACCTCGCAACGAAATCAATTAATATGGAACGTTTTTAATCAATAAGAATGGGACATTTCAGAACTGTCTTCACCGGGTTTATTTTTACAATTTTTGTTTCTTGCACTTTCTTATTCTTCTTCTTCTTTCCAGATGTATCACAAACTTTATTACGTATCACTTGCTCATACTAAACTCCTTTTCTTGGAAACGAGATGGGTGGTCTGTATGGTGCCACCATTGGCTTTACATACTCGGGTGGTGGTGGTGTTGTAACTTCTTCATTGTTACTCACATCTAAAACCTTCCCATCTTTTGGAGCTGGTTTTTCAGAATTTGTTGACACCATATTAGCATTCTCATTTCGAGGATTTACTTCAGTATTATTCAGTAGATTTCCTTGTTCCCTCTCACTCATCATGCTAGCAAGAGTTCCTACGTGTTTTTCTAGATTCAAAATGGAAGTTTGTTGAGTTCTTAATGACTGATCAAACGTCATTTGTTTTGGTTTGAGATGTAATAAATTGTGTTTGAAATTCCATTAGCTTTGCCATCATTTCTTCTAGATTCGACTTTTTCTCTTCGGTTTGTTGTAGTAGTTTATACAAGCTAGGTTTTTGTTGATTGAAAGTATTGTTTTGAGTTGGTTGGTTATTCGGACTTTGTTAGTTGTACGAGTTATTGTTAGGTCCATTTGGATTATAAAGAATGTTTTAATTTCAATTAAAGTTAGGCCTTGGAGGTTGATAATTATTTTGATAATTATTTCCCGGCCTTTGGTTCATGTAGAAAACATTCTCACGTTGTTCCATCGTTTGTTCGATGTGACAATCTTTCATTAAGTATGGTCTACCGCATTGCTCACAACTGATTCGTATTGTGTGAATATCTTTAGTCATCTTTTCCATTCGTCTCTTAAAAGCATCTATTTTTGTGAAAACGGAATCAAAGTCATGGCTAGAATCGGTTCTAGCCACTTTAGATGAACGAAAAATATCTTTTTCCTGGTGCCGCTCATGTGAGTGGGAGACTGTGTTATCAATTATCTTATGAGCTTCAGTTGCGGTTTTTTCATAATGGAACCACCATCTGCTATGTCGATGTCTTTTTGTGTAGCAACGTCGACACCTTGGTAGAATATTTGTACTATTTGATAAGTGTCTAAACCGTGCTAAGGACATCCTCTCAACAACTTTTCGAATCTTGTCCATGCCTCATATAATGTTTCATTTGTCTTTTGCACGAACGTAACAATTTCTCCTTGAAGTCTCACGGCTTTAGATGCCGGAAAGAATTGTTTAAGAAAATTTTCAACTAAGACATCCCATGTATCAATCGCTCCTTCAGGTAATGATTCTAACCAATCTTTGGCTTCTCCCTTTAAAGTCCAGGGAAATAACATGAGATAAATTTGTTCATCCTCAACTTCTCTGATTTTGAATAGAGTACAGATCCTATTAAAGGTTCGAATATGTTCATTTGGATCTTCTTTTGGCGTACCACTATATTGGCATTGATTAGTTACCATGTGTAAGATTTGTCCCTTGATTTCATAATCTGGCGCATTAATGTCTGGCTTAATAATGGCGTGACCTTGGCCCGTGCGTGTGGCTCTCATTCCGTCTTCCATACTTAGAGGTTCCGTTACTTCCATAATTGAATTTGTTGAATACGAATCACTAGAGAATTTGGTTTGTGGTTCAGGAGGAATGATTAGTGGTTCAAGATCTTGGAATTGTCCTTGAATATCCTCCGGGTTCTCGGTAGTGAAGTCGGGTTCAAAAAATGGATTATCGGAAATTTGAATTGGAGTACTTGTTCGACTAGATGATGTTTCTAAAGATAAATCAACGGTGACAATATTGGCTAGATGTCTTGATCGAGTTACAGGTGGTGAACGTATGAAAGGTGGTGAACGTTTTGCTTGGTGCATTCACTGAATATCCTATTAGTTATAAATATTAAAATTATATAAGCTATCAAATTAATAGACTTTTCTGATTTTACCCACGTTTCGAATAGCCAATAGATGCAGCAGGTAGCCAGGACCCTTTAAATCGAAAGCCCACAACTCGCCACTAACAAATCTAACTATTACTACGAACCAGAAAATTTTGATGTCTATTAATTTAACCGCTTAAAATAATTTTTCATCGAAGTTTAAAGAAAATAAAATCTATGTCCTAAAAACTAGAGTGTCGAGAAATAATAAAGAAAAAGAGTGCGTCGTAAAAGGTCGAAAAATAAAAGGTCGAAAAACAAATGTCGAAAAACAAGCAGTCGAAAAATAAAAATAAGAAAATAAAGCGACGAAACTTAAAAGTCTAAAAATTAAATATTAAAAGTTACGTCCAAAGGAATTAAAGCTTAAAAGGAATTCTATATCCAAAACGGCAATAACTTAAAAACACTAAAATTTATTTAAAATAAAAGCGATAAGCGACGTCGTAAAATACTAAAGCGCCTAAATCTTACTCTAAAGAAAAAACACTTAAGGAATTTTACGGCAAAGCCTAAAAATCTGTAAACTAACTACGGCAAAAACTAAGTTTAAAACTAATTACGAACGACAAATATACAAACTACGAAATAAACGATTAAAATATACAATTTATAAAAAGAGACAAAAAATGATAAAATTACTTATTTTTATAAAAATATTATTTTTATATTATTATTTTATAAAAGTATTAATTTATATAATTAATAAAACTAATTAAAACTTAATATTACAATTTAAATATTAAAACTAGAATTAAAAATTATTTAAATAACTAAAACCCTAATTAATAATTAATTAATAATAATAATTAATTACCTAACCCTAATCTGTATGTCATATGATCAGAGCTGTCACCTCAGCTCATGTGATCGCATGAGTTAAGGGTTTTATAGCCATGCGGTCGCATGGACTGTAATTCCAGAAATGGTTTTGGGCTTCGACGGGTTCGGCCCAGTTTCAGTTTTAATTATTTTTTTTAATTATTACAAAATATTTATATAAACTTATATTTTTATATATAAAGTCTTAAAAATATATTCTTAAAGTCTTAAAATATTTGTATTTGATATATAAAGTCTTAAAAATATATTCTTTTCTTTTTATTATATATTTTTTTAAAACTCATTATAAATACAAAATATTTTTTTTATAAAATAAGAAATTATACAAAAATATAGTTATAATAAAACATAGCGTTTTTACCGAGTCCCCGGTAGCGGCGCCAAAAACTTGATGTGTGCGAGGTGGTGTACGAAATACTATTATTGTTTACTACAAAATACGACGAAATTACACAAGTTTTATTTAATTTACGGATGGATATACCTAAACCTTGTTACAACACTATAGTCAGTGTACCTAATCGTTAGAGTAGTATAGTTTTTAGTAAGTCCGGTTCGTTTCACAGGGAGCTAGTGATACGTACTATATTTTTATAAACTATATTTGTATAAAATATATATAATTATATAAGTAGTAATATTATAAAAAGGGGGTTTTACCGTTTAATGACCAGTTTGTCGATTTTATATAAAGCTTAAAGATAAATGATGATAATTAAAGTGTGATATATAAAATTGCGATAAATTAAATAACGATAAATAAAATTACGATAATTAAAAAGTACGATAATTAAAAGTGCGATAGGATATGAAATAAAGAAATTATGCTTATTTAAACTTTCGTAATCATGATGTTTGACGTGTTGATTTTAATTTATTACCATGGGTTAATTGTCCTTTGTCCTGGATTATTCAATATGTCCATACGGTTTTTGTCCATAACAGTCCATCAGTCATAAATATAAAGTGCGAGTGTCCTCGTCAAATTATCCTTATATCCGAAGTCAAATATTCCAACTAATTGGGGACTTAAACTGTAATAAGGTTTAATACATTTTTAATGATTACACCAGGTTATTGACTGTGTGCAATCCAAGGTTTTAATACTTTATTGTCAATTACACCAAGTGTCCTTGTATGTAATCCACCCCTGTTTTAATGAGTCCATTGACTATTAATCCATCCCCGTGTCTAGTTAAATGAACGATTATTAGTACTTATAAATATCCCACCCATCGTGTCCGATCGAGTGTATGTGGTTATTTATAGGTACGTCCAATTGTAAATCTTTATATTAAATTAACAAACTATCATTCAGTTAAACAAATATAAAGCCCATTAATAGTCCATAGTCCAATTTCTACAAGTGTCGGTCTTTTGTCCAAACCCCAATTATGGTACAAAGCCCAGTTACCCCGTCTTTAATATTTAGCCCAACATCATGATTACTTCGACTTAAATAAGCATAATAATAACTTAGCTACGAGACATTAATTTAAAAAGGTTGAACATAACTTACAATGAGTATTAATAGCGTAGCGTTACACGGACATAATTTCGACTTACAAACTTACAACATTTGCTAACATAACCTTATTATTAAACTTTAATATTAAAAATTATAATATAAATATAAATATATATTTTGAGAGTAAGAGATAGAAAAAGATGTGTTTAAAACGTCGAGCAAACTGCCTTTTTATAATACTTGGCCTGCTACAGTAACTCATGCGAGTGCATGAGTTTTGTGCCTTCTGGCCATGCGATCGCATGGCCAGCTGTTCCAGCTCACATTGAGTTTTAAACGTGGGCTGCGCGTATTTATTTAATATATAATATAATATATATAATTTTATATAATTAATTATATATTATATTATATTATATTTCTCGTGCATTGTTGACTTGTAATTTTAGCTCTGTTGCGTCGCTCGTTGATAGTTGGTTCATGTCCCGGTTCCGGATTTTCGAACGTCCTTTCGTACGCGGAGATATCTTGTACTTTGCGTTCCGCGGCTCGTACTCTTGTAATTTTTAGACCTCATCAATAATTCGAACCACTTAGATTGTACTTTGTACTTTTTAGCTTTTTGATCATTTGCGTCTTCAAATCGTCGTTTTCTTCTTTTGTCTTCGCACTTATTTATTTAAACGAATATTATATAAAAATAGAACAATTACAACTAAAAGCTTTACATATTGGAAGGATATTGTGCCTAAATATATGTTCATTTGGAGCACTATCACTTAAGAATGATAAGCAGATAATTTTTGACACGAAATGATAAGCAAAACTTTTGACATGCAGACACGGTCGAAGTCCAGACTCACTAATGCATCTAAACAACTATCAGTTAGACACACTAATGCAAGACCTGGTTCGCTAAGACCACCGCTCTGATACCAACTTTCGTGACCCGTCCTAATCCATCTGAACGAAGTCCATATCGATTATAAACGATTCACAATAGTTGATTACATCGCGAGGTACTTGACCTCTATATGATACATTTTACAAATATTGCATTCGTTTTAAAAAGACAAACTTTCATTTACATCGAAAGTTGACGGCTTGCATACCATTTCATAATATATCCAACTATAATTGACTTAATAATAATCTTGATTAACTCAATGACTCGAATGCAACGTCTTTTGAAATATGTCATGAATGACTCCAAGTAATATCCTTAAAATAAGTAAATGCACAGCGGAAGATTTCTTTCATACATGAGAATAAACATGCTTTAAAGTGTCAACCAAAAGGTTGGTGAGTTCATTAGTTTATCATAATCAATCATTTCCATAATTTTAATAGACCACAATTTCATTTGTTCAATAATCATACACTCGCAAGTGTTTAAAATTCATTCATATGGATTGAACACCTGGTAATCGACATTAACAAATGCATCTAGAATATCCCCATATATAAATATCGAAGTACTAAAGCAGTTCAAATTCTCTGACTGGGGCGTGTCAAAGCCCATAGATCTATCTTTAGGATTTGCGTCAATTGGTGGCAATTATAATAAACACCAATTCTTAGGCTACCAAGTTCAACAAGGGTGATATCCGGTATAACAATTTAATCATAGAATGTAGTTTCGATTACTTGTGTCTATTTCGTCAAACATTTATAAAAGCGCATGTATTCTCAGTCCCAAAAATATATATTGCAAAAGCATTTAAAAAAGGAGCAAATGAAACTCACTGTAATGTATTTTGTAGTAAAAATACATATGACGACATTGAACAAGTATAGGGTTGGCCTCGGATTCACGAACCTATATCATTTGTATATTCATTAATACATATAACCTTAATCGAGCGAATATTTATATTATTATTAGTGATAATTTCTATATTACTAACTTATATATTTTATCATATATTCAATTTGTATATTTTAATTAAAGTATTTATATATTTAAGTTATGGTTATTATATTTTTTTTATATACATAATCTTTTGTTTACAAAATAATAGTTATAGTATTACTAGAGTAATATTAATAATAAAAATAAAAATAAAAATAATTATAATACTTAATATTACTAATAAGATGATAATGTTAATAATTCTATTAATGATAATAATTATGATATTAATAATTAGAATTGTAAAAATATTAATTTTGCTGTTAATGACAGTTTTAATAAAAGTAATAACTTTGAAAATTTTAAAAAATAATGATACTTTAGTTTGATAACATAATGATAATAATAATAACAGTGTTGGTAATAATAAATTTTATCATAACATCGTATTAAATTTGTAATCTATATCTATAGTTACTATAATTTAAAGTTATAACAAATTTCATAACAATGAAATAATAATCATGTTTGTAACTATAATCATCATAAAGATTAGTAAAATGATAATCTTTCGCATGTTACTTATATTAGTAGTAATAATAATAATATCTAAAATTAACAATACTAGTAACAATAATAATAATATTTAGTAGTAATAATTATACTAATAATAATAAGGGTAAATTAATAATACTAATAATTATATTACTACTAATAATGATAATAATAAACTTAATGATAATACAATTGATAATAATTATAACAATAATAATAATAACAATAATAATGATAATAATAATAATAGTAATAATAATAATAATAATAATAATAATAATAATAATAATAATAATAATAATAATAATAATAATAATAATAATAATAATAATAATAATAATAATAATAATAAGAAAAGAAAAACTACCTTAACTAGCTTTCTTAAAAAGAATGCACTGAACCAGACTCGAACCCGTAACCTCCCGCTCACCAACACAACAGCCTAACCATCTGGACCAATTCGTTTTTCTGTGTTTATACCCATTCCATATTCATATAACCCGTAAATCTGTTTCATCATCTTCTTCAATAATAATCAAATCGACTAGAGAAGTTCAAGACCAAAATAATGGATTTGTGGTTTCATTTAGCACTTGTAAACAAACAGAGAATTAGAAGGTATCATTCTTGATTGATTAGAAGACGAAAAAAAATATAAAATAAAATAAAAACCTTGCTGCTACCGTCGCTGTATAAATAAAAAAAATAATTGATTTTGAATTTGTTAATGTTTTAGCCAAAGATTACAACACCAAATTTGTTTCAAATCGTTCCTATAATCTTTATAAATCATCAATTTGTTCAGAAACTTCGAAACAAACTCAAATTTCACGAAGAACACAAGGGTTGACTTTTTAGAAAAGTAACTTTGACTCAAGAATTTGGATTTGTTACGAAAATTTTAGACTTGATATTCTACAGATAGAATGACTTGATAATTCCTAACACATATATATTCTTGAATTTTAATGATTGATTTGAATTTGGGCTTTTATTTACCTCGGTCAAGAACAGAGGAAACCGAATTGGGTTCTTCAAGTTTCTGTATTATTTTCTGAACAGCAACCTGAGATTTTTAGTATGTAAAGAACGATTAATGTACTAACAGAAATTGATCACGAGTTGTTTTGTAGTGATGATCGTGGTCGACAATGGTTCACGAGCAGGGAGAGTAAAAACAGAAAAAATAAGATAATAAATCTGATTAGATAATCACGTGTATAAATAACTTATCTATTCTATATTTTAATTTACTTTTAATAATTAATAATTAATAATTAATAATTAATAATAATACTATTAACATTTAACATTATTAATAAAAATAATAATAATAATAATTATAAATATTAATGATAATAATAAATAAACTAATATAATAATTTGTATATAATAATATAATACTCATTTTTAATCACATGTTAAGAATAAAATTAAATTAGTAAAGTAACAAATGGCAGAAAGTCTTGTGATAGTGGGTTTCTCCTATTTCATGATTCACTCAATATGCATTTATATATATATATATATATATATATATATATATATATATATATATATATATATATATATATATATATATATATATATATATATATATATATATATATATATATATATATATATATAATTGGATTTGTCTGAAAGAAACAAAACACATAATTGAACGTGTATGAATATATAACTATATTTTGTGAGTTCAAACAACAACACAGTGAACAATTAATATTAATTATCAAATGTTTCAAATAGTAACATAAATAGTATTCGATGTAATTAGCAGCCGGAGGTTTGTTTTATTATTAAATAAATAAAATAAAATAAAATACATCAACTGTCCCTCTCAATTCTGGTTAAAATATAAAAAGTGCTAAAATTTAATAACTAGATCCTAAATACATTTTCAGTAAGCCTGAAATTTATAGAACTCATTTCCAAATCACCGTGTATTTTAAAATCATATATATATTTTCAATATTCATAAACACATTTTAAATTACACGTTGCGAGTTCTTTATATATTTAATTCTAATAATTGATATCCTATTTATATATTCAAATTATGTTATTTAAACAAAACATTTTCATAATCAAATTCTATTGGGTAGAAAAGCGTTTTCGCACGTTTGAAAATAGATCAATCAAATATTATGAAATCCAATTCTCCACTAACTTTTTTCCTAACTTTCATTAATTGAAACATTTGTTCTTACTTGTAATCACTTTACCATTTATTCCGAATACCGTTAAAAAGAAAAGATTTCTTAAATCAAAGTAGGCCTCTTAATGGAGACCCATAATCATAACACAATATATTAGATAACTCAATCATTTGATATTATCTTTTAATCTCGTCGATAAATATATTAAACGTATATCGAAACAAATACGTTCATGTAAAGTATTATTCATTCAATACTTTGATAACGTTTCCAAATCATAAAATAGATCTCATAGCTTATATTCATATCAACTAAACCGTTAAACGATTTATTAATATATCTCAATTTAATAATCACACATATGTATATATATATATATATATATATATATATATATATATATATATATATATATATATATATATATATATATATCTATTTACACATAATAGTTCGTGAATCATTGAGCATAGTCAATGGGTAATTGAATACATAAACATAGTTCAAAGGATTTCAACATTACAGACTTTGCTTATCGCGTCAGAATAATATAAAGATAAAGTTTAAATTTGGTCAGAAATTTTCGGGTTGTCACACATAAGCACGATGGTTGTCGAGTAAGAATGTACCCGTGACTAGCTTCGTATCATTACGTGCTTTACTTGAATTGATGTTGAACGCTCATCCTTTCATAGGCTCAGTAGTCTTCCCCACACTCGGGCAATCCTTCCTATAATGACCAGTTTTACCACAACCAAAACACGTATTTGTACCCAGCTTGCAGTCTTTTGCTGAGTGTAAAGTTCTCTTACACTTATCACAAGTCAGTCATTACAAGCTCTAGTATGATGCTTATTACACTTGGTACAAAGTGGGAACCTCCCTTGATACCCTGATCTAGTACTCGGACCAGACGTTGTACCCTTATTAGTATCTTGTTTCTTGTGAAATTGCTGATTAACGTTCTTGTCATGACCGGTATTCCACTTACGTTTACCGTCTCCAGAACGGTTCTCATGGGTCGCCACAACTGTAACGACCCTGGATTTTCTAACGTTTACTTATTAATATTTATTATTAATACTTGTGATTTAATGAATGTATTTCTATACATTTACTTGTTACCATACATGAATTTTAATTGCCCGACACGTCTTTGTGACACATGAACTTTTCACGAATAATATTTTTGAATATTATTTGCATTCGTGATTAATTTTTATTAATCATTTTAATCAACTAAGGTTAATAGTTAATTACTTGGGCTTTATATTGTTTAATTACTTATTTGGACTTGGACTCATGATTGGTGGACTTAGAAGCCCACACTACATCCTTAATGGATTAATTAGCCCACTTTATTTATGCAAGTATTACTTTTAAGATGAAACTAGATGGATTAGTGCATGGAATCTAGTTACTTGTTCCATTAAACATCTTCCCCATGAAAACACACCTTATAACCAACTTTAAAGCCAAATACATGAAGAACCTAGTGGACTTTTTCCTTCCCCTTTCTCTTCCCAAAACCGTCAGCCACACTAGCATGGGAGGGAGTTTTTACTTTCAATTTTTGGTTACATATTTGCTAGTACTCTTTCACTTTTACACACACTTCAAACACCACTTCATTTTCTCTCTTTTTTTCTCTCAAGACTTGTAAATAACAAGCTTATTTCTCTCTTCTTTCCTTGCTTCATCATCATTCTTTGTTTGATCACTTGTTCTTGCTTAATGAATTACTTACTTGTTATTGTTGTTGATTACTTACATATTATTAAGGATCAAACTCTTTAGTTTGCCCTTCATTTTATCTTGTTCATACAAGAACATACAAGAACAAAACTCTCTAGTTTATGTTCTACACTTAATGTTTTAAAGAAAGAAAGTTCATGTTGTAAAATCATACTTGAATTCATGTTAGTAAACTTAAAAGTTTACTTCCTTAAAGATCAAGACTTTGGCTTGAATCTTTAAAGTATGAACAACCATGAACTAGTTACTTGTTTATTTAGTTTATTACTTCATTTCTTGCATCTTTAAATTCATGATTTATGTTGTTCTTGGTCAAGTGTTACTAGTTAACTTTGATCTCATTTTTCTTGAACAAAAGTTAACTTTATAAGTTCAAGAACGTGGAAGTATAACTTTTTAGTTATAACTTCATACACTTGTGTTAGATTTAACTTAATAACTTTAGATCTAGACTTTTGGGTCTTAGATCTTCAAGATCTAACTAAGAACTATGTTCTACAACTTAAGATCTTGATTAGTTAGTTTACTTTCAAATTTGTAGTTCAATATTACTTTTATAACTCTTGTATATGTTGGATCTAAGGTCTTGATGTAACTTTGGTTCATCAAACATCATACAACTCTTAAGTGAGTTGTTCTACATATCTTAGACTTACACTAGTGTCATGATAGTCAAAACTTGGTTAATATTACCTTTAGTGTTCATGTATGTGTCGGATCTAAGATCTTGATGTAACTTTGGTTGATCAAACTACTTGCAACACTTAATTGAGTTGTGCTACTTATCTTAGACTTACACTTGTATTATGATGGTCAAAACTTGATAAAGATGATGTAAACCCATCAACAAGTTGTACACTTGAAGCTACAAGCATCAAGGATGAGAACCGTGATGAACATCAAGCACCAAGAACCCACCGGAACCTACTGTTTACTGTTTTCTGGAACTGATCAAATTACCTGAGCTACTATAAAGTTGATTTTCAGTTATCTCTGTTCCAGTAGATAATTTTTCATTTAAGACTCGTCTTAATCCGAGTTACGTTTTAGGATCTATGGCCCTCCGAACGTCACTATGTCCTTTTAACGTTGTGCTGAAAATTCCGACCTACTCGCACTTAAACCGTCGCCACGGTCAAACGAAGATGAGTTTGGTTCTGGAATTTTTGCAAAAACTAAAGGACTTATATACGGAGCCATGGTCACTGGTATCACCTTATTTCAGTAGGTATAGAGGCCGTGGTGACTGATCGAAGTCAGCCTTTGTTTTAAACTCTTTTCATGAACGAAACTGACTTTACACCTTTTGTTTGATGATGAATGATGATGACCCTTAAGACCTAAATTTCATACTTATAACCCTTTTGGGACGATTTATTGACTTAGTAATATTTGACTTTGGTTGAGGACTTTTCGGAACTACATACTTGCTTACTTCCCGACTCAACTTTACTACTACTTTACCACTGTGCGTTATAGCATCCCTTTTTACTTTAACTATTTTGGGAACTGAGAATACATGCGCATTTTACGTTTTACATACTAGGCACGAGTACTTAAACTTTATATATGTGTGGGTTATACAACGGCAGAAACTTTCCCTTTAGCTTGGTAATGTTTAGTCATTGGTTTTTGAACCGGTGAACGCGAATCTTTGATATGGATCCATAGGGTTTGACATCCCCACTCGGGCTAGTAGCGCTAGCATTTAACGGGTGTTTAATACTTCGTAAACATACGCACTTGCCAAGTGTACTTTCAGGGGGTTATAAACGTTAAGTTAGTTACCAAGTGCCCACGGTTAAACATATACTTTATCATACTGTTTTGAAACGCTCTTTGTAGCACTGAAATCTCGTGGCCTACCTTACATACTGTTATACTTAAACTATAGCTCACCAACCTTTGTGTTGACATTTTTAAGCATGTTTTTCTCCGGTGCTTAAGGTTAGCCGCTTCCGCTGTTGTACCTGTCTTGCTGTAGACACCCGCTGCTTTAGAGATGTCACCGCATGAACGTTTATCTTGCATTCATAAACATTATTACTTTTGAAACAATGATTTGTAACGACCTAAGGGTCACGCACTATTATCTTTGCTTCTATTCATAGGATCATACTTTTGATGTAAAACATTCGACATTAGTTATGACGTCACCTTTTACCATGAATGCAAACGTATTTTGAAATAGCATATAGTGTTTGACCTTGTGATGATCCTGTTGTTGATAGTCCGTACATGATGATTTATTACGGAGCGTCACATTTGGTATCAGAGCATTGGTTGTAGGGAATTAGGTTGCATTAGTGAGTCTAAGACCGAACCGAGGAGGATTCACTAATAGGACTAATCTACAACTTGCTAGTTTACTTGTTTCCGCTGAACTTACTGCATGATGCTGCTTACTTTTACTGCTATATGCCGTATGCTACTTGTTTTCACTACTGCATGCTATTATTTGCTTTCGATTGCATGCTACTTCTGTAAGATTCGTTATTATTGGCATGCTATTTACTGTTATACATGATTTAGACTGTTGTAGTTACTTGGCCTAATACGTGCTCGCTTTATGACTTACTGACATGGGAAAATTTATTTTTCCTTCTTCAGATGTCGAATATTCCACCTGCTATCATTTTGGGCAGCGACACAGACTCATCAGCCACTTCACCTGCCACTGTTGCCGATCCTCAGATCCGGTCGGCGACACCCTATAGTGACTCAGGCGCTTCGTCCTCCGGAGCTAGTAGTCATGCACCTGGCCCAGTGGTTACTACAGACGGAGCCCAGGACCTCCCTAGAGATTCCAGCTCTACTAGCCCCAGTACCTCAGGAGCCACAGCACCATCCTGGTGATGTTGTGATTCCCGCAGAAGGAAGGTCCATTTCGTAATCAGTATCGTCATTGGTGCCAACGTGCTCCTGATGGACATCTCGTGCCGATCGGACCCGCCTGATACCGACAGATGATGGTCGCCCGAGGAGAGCCAGTACAGCCACCCGTGCAGCCACCTCCACATGATTCAGATGACCCGTCATCCGACGACACATCCTCAGACGACTCTAATGACAAGGATTCCACCGATGACTCCGACGAGGAGGACCCTGATGATGCACCTATACAGCCACCCTCCACCCCGCCGAAGAAGCGGTACCATTTCGATGGTACCGTCATTCTAGGGATCAACGGAGGTCGAGCATTCACTGACGCATATGGTCGGCGTCATAGGGTTACCGCCTGTAAGCAGCTTGTGTCGTATCCTGCTGATCCCTTCATCCGTAAGCCTTACTGCTTCGCAGCCTCTACTTCTGGAGCCGGACCGTCTGCACCACTAGCTCCACCAGCACCACTCATGCCGACTGCACCGCCTGCCCCACCATCTCCCTCTGTCGAGGAACTGATGAGGGAGGTGGAGATCCTCCGTGCTTGGGTAACTGAGCTCGAGGACCAGATGTCCCACGTATTGGACATCCTACACCCACCTTCACCATAGGACCTTTGTAGTAGATTTCATTATGTAATCTAGTTGTAGTTTTATGTTTCACTTATGTATTGTACGAACCTATGCTGATGTATGCAACTTATTATTATTAATGAATGCAACTTTGCGTTATTTAATTCTTGCACGATGTTCTATTTACGTTACTGTATGATGATTCTGTAGTATTTGTACCTGGATTGCATTACTTAATAAACATGTGATGCGTTGATTCCATGTTGGTTGCCATATACTGTATTATTACTATTTGAATACTGGATTTTGACTTGAGTCAAAAAAATTTTTTAGAACATCATGGCCAACGGACGATCAACACCTACCGCAGCCCAAATCGAGGAGATGATCAATGAACGAGTCACCGCAGCTTTAGCAGAAAGGAACCTCCAAGCTCCACCGCCACCGCCACCGCCACCGGTTATCCAGCCCATTCGTAATGGGTGCACATACAAAGAGTTTCAAAGCTGAAAACCCCACAACTTCAGTGGAACGGAGGATCCGGTTGGTCTTACTAGATGGTTCGAGAAATTAGAATCTGTGTTTCGAGTTAGTAACTGCTCAGAGGTGAATAAAACCAAGTTTACTTCATGTACGCTGTCAGATGGCGCATTAACATGTTGAAACACGTTGGCTCAAGCAAAGGGTATCGATGAGGCGTTTGCTACCCCATGGGAAGAATTCAAAGGGGCCCTGATTGAGGAATATTGCCCTAGGACCGAGATCAGAAGATGGAGATTGAGTTTATGCAGTTGAAGGTAGTGGGAAACGACCTCGATGGTTACAATCGTAGGTATTTGGAACTAGCTCTGATGTGTCCTACCATGGTTACCCCAGAATTTAAGCGTATGGAGAGATACTTGTGGGGACTTCCTAAGTCCATTAAGGGAAACGTCAACTAGCCCAAGCCACCCAATGTCCCGGAAGCGATGCGTATGGCGCATACCTTAATGAACCAAATCATCAGCGATGAACCGGAGAAGGCTAAGTCTGAAGCGGGTAGTAGTGAGAAGCGCAAATAGGATAACAACAGGGGAAGGACCTATGATCAAAACTCGGCGAAATGACATGAGAGTTTTAGAGGAAACAACAACGGTGGAAACCCCAATCCGAACACCAACTCAAACCCCAACTACAAAGGAACCTTACCACAATGCAAGCAGTGCTACAAGCACCATACTGGGTATTGTAATGTTGTTTGTGAAAAGTTCCAACGGACTGGACATATCGGTAAGGACTGCAAGGTTACTACCCTGAATGTGAAGGCAAACCCCAATGGGCCAAAAAAGTGCTACGAATGCGGATAGACGGGCCATTTCAGAAATGCGTGTCCCAACAAGCGAAAGGACGGTGGACCACCGCGTGGTAGAGCTTTCAACATTAATGCAAGGGATGCACGTGAGAACCCCGACTTGGTGACAGGTATATTCACTATCAACAACCTATTAGCTTCTGTCTTATTTGATACTGGTGCCGATAGGAGTTATGTATGTAGACACTTTTGCGATAAGATTAATTGGTCGTTAGTCCCTTTAAAAGAGAGTATGCTTGTCGAGGTCGCCAATGGAAAACTTGAGAAAGTTGACCATATTAGTCGAGGAGCTATTATCAACATAGCTGGTGTAGATTTCAAGATTGACTTGATACCCATTAAGTTGGAAAGCTTTGATGTTATTGTCGGTATGGACTGGTTGACCAAGATAAAGGCTGACATTATTTGTGGAGATAAAGCTCTTCGTATATCACACGGAGAGGGCAAGCCACTGGTTATTTATGGAGAGAGATGTACCTCGAAGCTGAACCTCATTAGTTGCGTGAAAGCGCAAAAGATCATGAAGAAGGGACGTCTTGCTGTCCTAGCGCATGTGAAAACGTTAGAAACCGAGGTGAAGAGTGTGAATGACGTTCGAATTGTGAACGAATTTTCCGATGTCTTCCCTGAAGAATTGCCTGGATTACCGCCGCCGAGAGCAGTAGTGTTTCAGATCGATTTAGTACCAGGAGCTGTACCTGTAGCTCGTGCACCTTATCAACTCGCACCTTCCGAAATTCAAGAGTTGCAGAGCCAATTAAAAGAACTGCTAGACCGTGGATTTATCCAACCCAGTTTCTCGCCTTGGGGTGCACCTGTTTTATTTGTAAAGAAGAAGGATAGATCCTTCCGTATGTGTATCGACTACCGTGAACTCAACAAATTGACAATTAATAATCGGTATCCTCTTCCCCGAATTGACGATCTTTTTGACCAACTACAAGGATCGAACGTTTACTCGAAGGTCGATTTCCGATCCGGTTATCACCAGTTGAGGGTAAAAGAAAGCGATGTGATGAAGACTGCATTCATAACTCGTTATGGTCATTATGAGTTTCTCGTGATGCCATTCGGTTTAACCAACGCACCTGCCGTGTTCATGGACCTCATGAATCGTGTCTGCAAGCCGTACCTGGATAAGTTCGTTATTGTCTTCATAGATGATATCCTCATCTACTCCAAGAGCGAAGAAGAGCATGAGCAACATCTTCGATTAGTGCTTGAAATCTTGAGACAAGAGCAACTTTATGCGAAATTCTCCAAGTGTGAATTTTGGTTGAAGGAAGTCCAATTTCTGGGTCATGTTGTGAGTGACCAGGGTATCAAAGTTGATCCCACCAAGATTGAAGCTATCAGCAAGTGGGAGACTCCCACTACTCCAACCCACATCCGCCAATTTCTAGGTCTCGCCGGTTACTACCGAAGGTTTATTGAAGGTTTCTCTCTGATTGCGCATCCTTTGACCGCGCTGACTCACAAAGGGAAGAAGTTCATATAGGAATGCGCATACGAATCAGCATTTCAAACCTTGAAGAAGAAGTTGACCACCGCACCTATCTTATCTCTTCCTGAAGGCAGTGACGATTTCGTCGTTTACTGCGATGCTTCAAAAAGTGGTTTTGATTGTGTACTGATGCAAAGATTAAAGGTTATCGCTTATGCTTCCCGTCAACTGAAGATTCATGAGCGGAACTACACTACTCACGATCTCGAACTTGGAGCCGTTGTCTTTGTGCTCAAATTGTGGAGACACTATTTTTATGGAAATAAGAGCACTATCTTCACCGATCATAAAAGTCTCCAACACATCTTTGATCAGAAGCAACTGAATATGAGACAGCGTCGATGGATCGAGACGCTAAACGACTATGATTGTGAACTTCGCTATCATCCTGGCAAGGCCAATGTTGTAGCTGACGCCTTGAGCCAAAAGGAGAGGATGGCACCTCTTTGTGTTCGAGCACTGAACATCACCATTCATTCGAATCTCAATAGCCAGATCCAAGTAGCCCAAGATGAGGCTCTCAAGGGGGAAAATATATCTCATGAACATTTGAACATACTTGTGTCTCAATTTGAGGTTAGGGAGACTGGACTCCGATGTTATGCCGGAAGAATTTGGGTACCTTGTTATGGAGATCTACGGAACCTTATACTTAATGAAGCACACAAGTCGAGATATTCGATTCATCCTGGAGCTGGCAAAATGTACCACGATCTTAAGGGACAGTACTGGTGGTTGAATCTTAAGAAGGATGTTGCAACTTATGTTGGTAAGTGTTTGACTTATTCGAATGTTAAGGCCGAACATCAGAGTCCTTCTGGGTTACTTCAACAACCGGAAATCCTGCAATGGAAGTGGGAAAGGATAACAATGGATTTCATCACCAAGCTACCAAACACGGTGGGCGGATACGATACCATCTGGGTTATCGTTGACCGTCTTACCAAATCTGCACACTTCCTAGCTATAAGGGAAACGGATATGATGGAGAGACTTGCTCAACTATACATCAAAGAGGTTGTATCTCATCATGGTGTACCTTTATCGATCATCTCAGATCAGGATCTCCGTTTTGCTTCTAGATTTTGGCGTTCTTTACAACAAGCCATGGGAACCCGTCTCGACATGAGTACTGATTATCACCCGTAGACCGACGGATAGAGCGAACGAACTATTCAGACTTTGGAGGACATGTTGCATGCATGTGTCATTGATTTCGGAAAGGCTTGGGAAAGGCATTTGTCGCTAGCCGAATTCTTTTACAACAACAGTTATCACTCGAGCATTAATGCCGCACCTTTTGAAGCGTTGTATGGCCGCAAGTGCCGATCTCCTATTTGTAGGGCCAACGTAGGCGAAAAGCAAATCACCGGACCCTAGGTAGTCCACGAAACAACAGAGAAGATTGCTCAGATTCAAGCTAGACTTAAGACGGCCCGTGATCGTCAGAAGATTTATGCAGACCGTAAACGTAAGGACTTTGAATTCAATGTTGGAGACTGTGTAATGTTGAAGGTTGCACCTTGGAAAGGTGTGATTCGTTTTGGAAAACGTGGAAAGTTGAACCCACGATACATTGGTCCTTTCGAAATTTTAGAGCGTGTTGGACCCGTTGCTTACCGTTTGGATCTTCTAACACAATTGAGCTCAGTTCATCCTACCTTCCACGTGTCAAACTTGAAGAAGTGTCTTGCTGCACCTGAACTTATCATACCACTGGAAGAACTTACAATTGATGACAAACTCCACTTCGTGGAAGAACCTGTTGAAATTATGGACCGTGAGGTCAAAACTTTGAAACGCAACAAGATTCCGATCGTCCGAGTACGATGGAATTCCAAACGAGGACCTGAGTTTACTTGGGAGCGAGAGGATCAAATGATGCAGAAGTATCCTCACCTTTTCCCAGCTCCTCCATCTACCTCAGCTTAAAATTTCGGGACGAAATTTTCTTTAACAGGTGGGTAATGTAACGACCCTGGATTTTCTAACGTTTACTTATTAATATTTATTATTAATGCTTGTGATTTAATGAATGTATTTCTATACATTTACTTATTACCATACATGAATTTTAATTGCCCGACACGTCTTTGTGACACATGAACTTTTCACGAATAATATTTTTGAATATTATTTACATTCATGATTAATTTTTATTAATCATTTTAATCAACTAAGGTTACTAGTTAATTACTTGGGCTTTATATTGTTTAATTACTTATTTGGACTTGGACTCATGATTAGTGGACTTAGAAGCCCACACTACATCCTAAATAGATTAATTAGCCCACTTTATTTATGCAAGTATTACTTTTAAGATGAAACTAGATGGATTAGTGCATGGAATCTAGTTACTTGTTCCATTACAAATCTTCCCCATGAAAACACACCTTATAACCAACTTTAAAGCCAAATACATGAAGAACCTAGTGGACTTTTTCCTTCCCCTTTCTCTTCCCAAAACCGTCGGCCACACTAGCATGGGAGGGAGTTTTTACTTTCAATTTTTGGTTACATATTTGCTAGTACTCTTTCACTTTTACACACACTTCAAACACCACTTCATTTTCTCACTTTTTTTCTCTCAAGACTTGTAAGTAACAAGCTTATTTCTCTCTTCTTTCCTTGCTTAAAACCGTGGCCTAAACACCCTTCATCATCATTCTTTGTTTGTTGTTTGATCACTTGTTCTTGCTTAATGAATTACTTACTTGTTATTGTTGTTGATTACTTACATATTATTAAGGATCAAACTCTTTAGTTTTTCCTTCATTTTATCTTGTTCATACAAGAACATGCAAGAACAAAACTCTCTAGTTTGTGTTCTACACTTAATGTTTTAAAGAAAGAAAGTTCATGTTGTAAAATCATACTTGAATTCATGTTAGTAAACTTAAAAGTTTACTTCCTTAAAGATCAAGACTTTGGCTTGAATCTTTAAAGTATGAACAACCATGAACTTGTTACTTGTTTATTTAGTTTATTACTTCGTTTCTTGCATCTTTAAATTCGTGATTTATGTTGTTCTTGGTCAAGTGTTACTAGTTAACTTTGATCTCATTTTTCTAGAACAAAAGTTAACTTTATAAGTTCAAGAACATGGAAGTATAACTTTTTAGTTATAACTTCATACACTTGTGTTAGATTTAACTTAATAACTTTAGATCTAGACTTTTGGGTCTTGGATCTTCAAGATCTAACTAAAAACTATGTTCTACAACTTAAGATCTTGATTAGTTAGTTTACTTTCAAATTTGTAGTTCAATATTACTTTTATAACTCTTGTATGTGTTGGATCTAAGGTCTTGATGTAACTTTGGTTCATCAAACATCATACAACTCTTAAGTGAGTTGTTCTACATATCTTAGACTTACACTAGTGTCATGATAGTCAAAACTTGGTTAATATTACCTTTAGTGTTCATGTATGTGTCGGATCTAAGATCCTGATGTAACTTTGGTTCATCAAACTACTTGCAACACTTAATTGAGTTGTTCTACTTATCTTAGACTTACACTTGTATTATGATGGTCAAAACTTGGTAAAGATGATGTAAACCCATCAACAAGTTGTACACTTGAAGCTACAAGCATCAAGGATGAGAACCGTGATGAACATCAAGCACCAAGAACCCACCGGAACCTACTGTTTACTGTTTTCTGGAACTGATCAAATTACCTGAGCTACTATAAAGTTGATTTTCAGTTAGCTCTGTTCCAGTAGATAATTTTTCGTTTAAGACTCATCTTAATCCGAGTTACGTTTTAGGATCTATGGCCCTCCGAACGTCACTATGTCCTTTTAACGTTGTGCTGAAAATTCCGACCTACTCGCACTTAAACCGTCGCCACGGTCAAACGAAGATGAGTTTGGTTCTGGAATTTTTACAAAAATTAAAGGACTTATATACGGAGCCATGGTCACTAGTATCACCTTATTTCAGTAGGTATAGAGGCCGTGGTGACTGATCGAAGTCAGCCTTTGTTTTAAACTCTTTTCATGAACGAAACTGACTTTACACCTTTTGTTTGATGATGAATGATGATGACCCTTAAGACCTAAATTTCATACTTATAACCCTTTTGGGACGATTTATTGACTTAGTAATATTTGACTTAGGTTGAGGACTTTTCGGAACTACATACTTGCTTACTTCCCGACTCAACTTTACTACTACTTTACCACTGTGAGTTATAGCATCCCTTTTTACTTTAACTATTTTGGGAACTGAGAATACATGCGCATTTTACGTTTTACATACTAGGCACGAGTACTTAAACTTTATATATGTGTGGGTTATACAACGGCAGAAACTTTCCCTTTAGCTCGGTAATGTTTAGTCATTGGTTTTTGAACCGGTGAACGCGAATCTTAGATATGGATCCATAGGGTTTGACATCCCCACTCGGGATAGTAGCGCTAGCATTTAACGGGTGTTTAATACTTCGTAAACATACGCACTTTCCAAGTGTACTTTCAGGAGGTTATAAACGTTAAGTTAGTTACCAAGTGCCCAAGGTTAAACATATACTTTATCATACTATTTTGAAACGCTCTTTGTAGCACTGAAATCTCGTGGCCTACCTTACATACTGTTATACTTAAACTATACCTCACCAACCTTTGTATTGACGTTTTTAAGCATGTTTTCCTCAGGTGCTTAAGGTTAGCCGCTTCCTCTGTTGTACTTGTCTTGCTGTAGACACCCGCTGCTTTAGAGATGTCACCGCATGAACGTTTATCTTGCATTCATAAACATTATTACTTTTGAAACAATGATTTGTAACGACCTAAGGGTCACGCACTATTATCTTTGCTTCTATTCATAGGAGCATACTTTTGATGTAAAACATTCGACGTTAGTTATGACGTCACCTTTTACCATGAATGCCAACGTATTTTGAAATAGCATATAGTGTTTGACCTTGTAATGATCCTGTTGTTGATGATCCGTACATGATGATTTAGTACGGGGTGTCACAACAACCATCTTGTTGTCACTTGCAGCCTGATCAAGTAACAAATTTGCCATGTCTATGGCTTCTTGCACCGTCTTCGGCTTAGAAGTAGTTACACCAGTCCTGATCTTTCCAGTCAAACCTTCGATATATTGTTCCACTTTGCGCCTCTCAGTCGGGACTAACTCTGGGCACATCAACGCTAACTCAAAGAATCTCTTGTTATAACTAACAAGATTAGTACCCACCAGCTTCAACTCATGAAGTTCTCTTTCCATTCTCAAAATCTCATTTCGAGGGCAGTACTCCTCGATCATACGTTGCCTAAAATCTTCCCATGGAGTACCAAAATCCTGATCAAGTCCTACCGACGCAGCATAGTCGTTCCACCATGTTAATGCACTGTCTGATAATGTGCATGAGGCAAACTTCACTTTGTCAACTTCTCTAGTCTCACTGATTCGAAACATAGACTCTAACTTTTCAAACCAATGAGTCAAACTAACTGGTCCTTCCGTTCCTTGAAAAGCATGCTACTTACAGCTGGTAAACATCTTATAAGTACATCCACCCTGATTATTGCTATTGCTGTTGGTACCATTTGTATTGTTACTAGTATTCCCCTGGTTGTTATGAGCCATCTCTGCTCGCTCTGCTGCCATACCCTCAGCAAGTAGTCTTTGGACCATAGCAGCTGTAGATTCTTTCGGAGGCATTATCTTTCTAGACAAAAATAATACACTAAATCGGTTCAATGAAAACAACGGGTTAAAAGTATACTAGCAACGAGTAGTGATGCATAGTAAGCAGTAGTAAATCGTAGAGATTTAGTAGTGATAGCAGTGGATAGTAGTGAGTAGTGTTAGCTAGTAGTAGTAGTAAACACTAGTATAAGTATATATGATAACAGTTTAAGCAGTAGATTATCATGCAGCATAGCTACGTATAAATATACTACCACACATAACATAAACAAGGCATTCGTAGTAGTGTAGTGATTCACAATAGCTCTAGGTACAGGTCGTAGTCTAGTCTCGCTTAGGTGTCTTAAAGACTCATACGGACACTCTAATGCAAATCCAAGTTCCCTACAACCATTAGCAATGATACCAAATGTAACACCCCGTCAGAACACACTAACGAAATATTAACTTCTGGTCCCACAGTTAACGGTCACGCTCTCTATATGAGACGTTTTCCGAAAAGTAATCACATTTATTTCAAAAGCATTTCATTAAAGTAAAATAAGACCAAACGTTGACATTAATGACATAAGTAAATAATCCATAACATTATTTAAAAAGAAATAGTTTCAAATGCGATCAAATGTTCTTGACAAAAAAAAAAACCATGATGGACTCCAATCCAGTGTATGCACCACGTAGCACATAGTCATCAAAGCAATACGGAAGCTAAGTACCTTTAAGAACCTGAGATAAAACATGAAAATGATCAACAAAAATGTTGAGTGAATCTACAGGTTTAAGTAAATCAGTTTATCTTTGTTAGACCACGAGATTTAGTTCAAAGTAGTAAAAGCTATACAACAGTTATGAGCACTTGAATATAAAGCTTTAACCCGCGGATAGCTTAAATGCGCTACACGTCTTCCTTTACCCCATATTCCAAACGCTGATTAAGCATTCGGTTACAAAATTATAAGCACCCAGTTCGTTGAGTGAGGTTTGTCAAACCTACGGTACCGTCCTTATAGTTCGAGCCTTACAAAGTAATTAATATATTCAAGCTAGAGGCTTTTGGACCAAACTCATTGTGCATATTCAGTTTTTGTACTCGTGTCTAATGCGTAAAATAGTTTAAAACATCATGTTATCTCATCCCAAAAAGTAAAAGTGTATGAGACTGTAGACTCACCTTGAGTGCACTTGACAATTCACAAGTAAAAAGTAGTCGAATTACATTGACTGAGTAATGGAACCTAAATGTACCATTATAAAGTTACATATGTTTTTTTCAAAATACAGACTCACAGTACAGTTGTCCTATTGCTCAGACCGATGCCATTGTATAGTAAAAGTCAACACCGAAGTCAACTAGTCAAGCAAGTCAACAAAAAGTCAAACTTAGTCAAAGTGGTCAACCTAGGTCAAATACATCAGTAGGTCATGCCAATGTTATCATAAAGTCAAACCAATGTCAACTTATAAGTTTCACATATTCGTTTAGTCAATTAACGATTTCTAGTTTAACGTTCGTATGTTTTCACGGCAGTCATGCAATCGGACAAGCATAGTTCTTAAATGACACATCAAACAATTATGAACAACTCTAGATCATTAGTCCATGTTATAAGCTTTCTAAAAAGACTAAGCACACTATCATACGATTCCTAGAACTAACGTAGCATGCAACACAATCAAGTTTAGTTTCTGTTTGCGCATCAGTTTTGTAAAAATTCTCATTTAATCTAGAAAATAGCAATTAACAAACGGATAATTGGAAATGACTCTAAACACTCCATATTATCAGTGGTAAAATTATTAAATAAATCTATGTAGCCAATTCATACAGTTTTGACCAACAAATTGGGTTTTCTGATTTAGTCAGAATTCCGACCTTTGGTTTCGGCATGCATATAACACATATCAAAAGAAGTTCTTAGAGCTATACATATAAATTAAATATGCTAAGTAACATATATAATACAACATATCAGAAGCATAAAGTCCAATTCAACTCTTACTTCATGCTAGACATTTATTGGTGCAAAATAGACAGATTCGATCCTAATCAGGTAGCCGTTTTCGGAGTTGAATATATGAATATCTAGGAACATTTAGCACATGAAGTCTATATGAAATATCAAGTACTACTCATGCAATTTACCGAAAACAAAAGCTTGGTCATCAAAAAGCATGTTAAGTGGTCGTTTGGTCAGTGAACTAATTACTAGTCAACAAGCTGTAGCACGAACATTCGGGTAATCATAAAATGACTTTTACAAATCCATTTACTATGATATCCTAGTCCATTTTATGTGTTTTTCAATTCTATATCCATCTAGAATTAGTTCATAAGCCGATTCAATTCACACAAATTGTAGTTTTCATATTATAGCATAATTACATACCGAAACTTCAAACGATCATAACTTAAGCTATACAAAACGAAATCATGCGATTCAAGCGAGCAAACTCAATAGTTTTTCGATAGATATCCATCTAAATACTTTTTATTTACAGAAAACAAAGTCACAAAAACCAGTAGCATAGCAATACAATTCGTGATTAAACCCTAACTCGTAAATCGGACAATATAATGATTAATTACATGTACAAACGCGACCAATTGAGCAATAGAACATCTAATTCATAAGATTAACATTATAAATCAGATTTAGAAATTTAGAGTTTACAATTATACCTTTCTATGACAATCAATACACGTTACTAGATGTAGAATGATGCAAGGAACAAATTCGATGTTCAAGGTTTTTAAAAATAAGAAGTTTATGGTGGTGAATAAATTGTGAGGTTTTGAGGGTGTATATATATAGATGAGGTTTTGAGGGTGTATATATATAGTCTCATGGCTTACGAATTAATAAATATTTATTTATATTTATTTTAGACAATATCATATTTAATATTTAGCATATCTCATATTAAATGTAAGCATAGATTTGATCGATATACTACAAGGGACATGATTTCTATATTCAAGGGATATGAGATCATATCATGTATTATATAATTGGCCAAATAAAGTTGAAAGTGACGCGTTCATTTACTTACGTATGAATATGAATTGAATTAATGAAATGGATTCCACATTTACATTTTTAGTCCTTATATTTCAATATGTATTACAATATTATTTATGTAAATACATCACTTTCTAGAGTCCTTTTAGAATAAACGGTGGGTAATAAAACTCGTGTGTAATTAAAATAATAGTAGCCCATGAATGTTGAAAATCTTGACTACTTTAAGTGTGTGTTTTCCTTAAGGTTAAAACTAGTAGGTTCCATGTGTGGAAATTTGTGTCTAAATGATATGTATTAGATAAGCTTTAATATATATATATATATATATATATATATATATATATATATATATATATATATATATATATATATATATCTATTTTGATTTTCTTATTTTATAATATACGATTTAGTCCTTGATCATTGTAAGTTTATTTATTTAATTAGTTTGATGATGATGTTAAAGATTAAAAGGTTTGTTAATTTCAATTACCCGACAGTCTCGTGAGACCTCTGTAGCAGTTTTCAAAACCTTGTCGTTTTCTCAGTATTTCAAATTATGAAATAAGTTTTTCGGCTAATGTAATTATATATTAAATATGTTAGTTCATCATGAACTCAAGTATGCATTTAATTCAATTAAATACATGAATCGAAAGTAAACACCGTTAAATACTTTAACGGACAGTTAACAAATCTTAACGGAAATAGCTAGGGGATTACAAAACAATAAGCATCGTGAATGGTTTTAGGTTTAAACATGCTAACCCCCTTCTTAATTTCGGGTTGCAACCCCCAAACGAATATATCAATGACATACGATTCATCTAACATATCTTTAAAGAGATTAACAAATGTATCATAATACTCTTGAACTGTACCGTTTTGTAGATACTTTCTTACCACTGACATTTCATCGAACACCTTAGGTGCATTCTTACTTTCCCAAGAATTTACCTCCTCAATACGCCCACTTCCCATCAATGACCTTGAACCATTCATCAAATGCAGATTTTGACACTTATTACGCATATCAGAATCAAAGAATTGATTAATTCGATTATTACCTTGGTTTGTTTTGGACAACTTTTGCATTTCTTCCTTTGGCTTGTACATTGATATCAATCTTTTGTTACCTCTGTCTTCTGAGTTGAGTCTTTTAATTTCACCCGCCAAGTATTTTTGCTGCTCTAACACACTGTTAATTTGATTACTCATTGCTGATATAGTGTGATTCAATTCAGTAAAAGAAACCTTCAGCAGATCCTTCCAAGATTCCTTCAACAATATTTCCGGTAGACAACACCATTTTCTATCAATTAAACTCAAGATTATCCCAATTGAATCGAAAATAGCTCTGATATCAAATGATATGATTATTCCGAATTCACTTAAGAATTGGAGAACAATCAAGCACACAACCAAGAATCTAATAGTTGAAGAATAGATTCTGAAATTGGAATACCAAAGATTGAGATTACAATTAGAATGAATTATTATCACAATCTAAAGATTAGAGAGATAGGGAGAGAAGATGAGTGTGATCACACACATACAAAATCATAAGCTAACTAACTGAGTACAAAGACTTCCTATTTATATTTTTAGCTATCCACTAGAAGACAAATGGTTGGTTATGGGTCGGTTAGTACACGTGCAAGACGTGCTTTGCAGCTGCTTACTTTGATCTCGTGCTACACACGTGTTCCTTGAGTAAACCCATGACAAGATCCTATCCTATTAACACGTTCTTATACGTTCTTATTATCGGAGGTGATCCTCACACATCACTTTTTGATTCATATACATCTAATTATCTATTATACCCTTAAATATATTTAAAATAATAATATAAGTTCAACTCTCTAGATTAATCTAAGGGTATAATTGAGAGTTTATGAGACAAAAGTGTACATAGATAAAAAAATGTTGTGTGAGCCTCCCTCTTATTATCATTCATAACAAATAATAATAATATAATATATATTTATTTATATACATTTACGTATATATTTAATAGATGCCTTTTAATCACAATTATTCTTAATTTGACACTTGGAATTTACAGTTGTCATTAATCCCGTTTGAAACGCACTTGATGACAATTAGGCTAATTAATTCTCTATTTTATATAATTAATATAGATATAGATATATATGCGGCTTAACGTGTAAACCTGTGATATACTCGCGGATATTTCAAACGGGTATCACGGGTTTATGGGTCGGATTTGACTCTCAACGGGTATGACATATCTGTGACCCTTCCGCGACCCGCCAGCGGGTATAAGATTTTACCCCCCCCCCCCCCCCCCCCGTACCCGCGAGTCTAATTTTCTTAATTTACCCGCCCGTCACTGCCACGGATACCCGCAATTCGCGGGTATTTTTCACCCGTTGCTATTGTGACGACCCGGGAATTTCCGACTAAATTTAAACTTAATATTTATATGATTTTGACACGATAAGCAAAGTCTGTTAGATTGAGTCTCAAAAATTTTGAACTGTTTTCATACAACCATTTAACTTCGACTGCTCTCGACGATTCACGAACAATTAATTGTAAATAGATAGGTGTGTATGTATATATAAATAAAAATACGAAATATAATTTGAAGTATTATATGTTGTTGTCATTAAAAATTAATCAAATAAAAAAATAGGATATTATAGTAACTTTTGTTTAATATATATATATGTAGTGACCCGAACTTTTCCATGTTTATATATATTAATTGAGATTGATATTTACATGATTAAATGTTTCCAACATGTTAAGCAATCAAACTTGTTAAGACTTGATTAATTGAAATATGTTTCATATAGACAATTGACCACCCAAGTTGACCGGTAATTCACGAACGTTAAAACTTGTAAAAACTATATGATGATATATATATGGATATATATATAGTTAACATGATACTATGATAAGTAAACATATCATTAAGTATATTAACAATGAACTACATATGTAAAAACAAGACTACTAACTTAATGATTTTTAAACGAGACATATATGTAACGATTATCGTTGTAAAGACATTTAATGTATATATATCCTATTAAGAGATATTCATACATGATAATATCATGATAATATAATAATTTAAAATCTCATTTGATATTATAAACATTGGGTTAACAACATTTAACAAGATCGTTAACCTAAAGGTTTCAAAACAACACTTACATGTAACGACTAACGATGACTTAACGACTCAGTTAAAATGTATATACATGTAGTGTTTTAATATGTATTTATACACTTTTGAAAGACTTCAATACAATTATCAAAATACTTCTACTTAACAAAAATGCTTACAATTACATCCTCGTTCAGTTTCATCAACAATTCCACTCGTATGCACCCGTATTCGTACTCGTACAATACACAGCTTTTAGATGTATGTACTATTGGTATATACACTCCAATGATCAGCTCTTAGCAGCCCATGTGAGTCACCTAACACATGTGGGAACCATCATTTGGCAACTAGCATGAAATATCTCATAAAATTACAAAAATATGAGTAATCATTCATGACTTATTTACATGAAAACAAAATTACATATCCTTTATATCTAATCCATACACCAACGACCAAAAACACCTACAAACACTTTCATTCTTCAATTTTCTTCATCTAATTGATCTCTCTCAAGTTCTATCTTCAAGTTCTAAGTGTTCTTAATATATTTTACAAGTTCTAGTTACATAAAATCAAGAATACTTTCAAGTTTGCTAGCTCACTTCCAATCTTGTAAGGTGATCATCCAACCTCAAGAAATCTTTGTTTCTTACAGTAGGTTATCATTCTAATACAAGGTAATAATCATATACAAACTTTGGTTCAATTTCTATAACTATAACAATCTTATTTCAAGTGATGATCTTACTTGAACTTGTTTTCGTGTCATGATTCTGCTTCAAGAACTTCGAGCCATCCAAGGATCCGTTGAAGCTAGATCCATTTTTCTCTTTTCCAGTAGGTTTATCCAAGGAACTTAAGGTAGTAATGATGTTCATAACATCATTCGATTCATACATATAAAGCTATCTTATTCGAAGGTTTAAACTTGTAATCACTAGAACATAGTTTAGTTAATTCTAAACTTGTTCGCAAACAAAAGTTAATCCTTCTAACTTGACTTTTAAAATCAACTAAACACATGTTCTATATCTATATGATATGCTAACTTAATGATTTAAAACCTGGAAACATGAAAAACACCGTAAAACCGGATTTACGCCGTCGTAGTAACACCGCGGGCTGTTTTGGGTTAGTTAATTAAAAACTATGATAAACTTTGATTTAAAAGTTGTTATTCTGAGAAAATTATTTTTATTATGAACATGAAACTATATTCAAAAATTATGGTTAAACTCAAAGTGAAAGTATGTTTTCTAAAATGGTCATCTAGACGTCGTTCTTTCGACTGAAATGACTACCTTTACAAAAACGACTTGTAACTTATTTTTCCTAATATAAACCTATACTTTTTCTGTTTAGATTCATAAAATAGAGTTCAATATGAAACCATAGCAATTTGATTCACTCAAAACGGATTTAAAATGAAGAAGTTATGGGTAAAACAAGATTGGATAATTTTTCTCATTTTAGCTACGTGAAAATTGGTAACAAATCTATTCCAACCATAACTTAATCAACTTGTATTGTATATTACGTAATCTTGAGATACCATAGACACGTATACAATGTTTCGACCTATCATGTCGACACATCTATATATATTTCGGAACAACCATAGACACTCTATATGTGAATGTTGGAGTTAGCTATACAGGGTTAAGGTTGATTCCAAAATATATATAGTTTGAGTTGTGATCAATACTGAGATACGTATACACTGGGTCGTGGATTGATTCAAGATAATATTTATCGATTTATTTCTGTACATCTAACTGTGGACAACTAGTTGTAGGTTACTAACGAGGACAGCTGACTTAATAAACTTAAAACATCAAAATATATTAAAAGTGTTGTAAATATATTTTGAACATACTTTGATATATATGTATATATTGTTATAGGTTCGTGAATCAACCAGTGGCCAAGTCTTACTTCCCGACGAAGTAAAAATCTGTGAAAGTGAGTTATAGTCCCACTTTTAAAATCTAATATTTTTGGGATGAGAATACATGCAGGTTTTATAAATGATTTACAAAATAGACACAAGTACGTGAAACTACATTCTATGGTTGAATTATCGAAATCGAATATGCCCCTTTTTATTAAGTCTGATAATCTAAGAATTAGGGAACAGACACCCTAATTGACGCGAATCCTAAAGATAGATCTATCGGGCCCAACAAGCCCCATCCAAAGTACCGGATGCTTTAGTACTTCGAAATTTATATCATATCCGAAGGGTGTCCCGGAATGATGGGGATATTCTTATATATGCATCTTGTTAATGTTGGTTACCAGGTGTTCACCATATGAATGACTTTTATCTCTATGTATGGGATGTGTATTGAAATATGAAATCTTGTGGTCTATTATTATGATTTGATATATATAGTTTAAACCTATAACTCACCAACATTTTTGTTGACGTTTTAAGCATGTTTATTCTCAGGTGATTATTAAGAGCTTCCGCTGTCGCATACTTAAATAAGGACGAGATTTGGAGTCCATGTTTGTATGATATTGTGTAAAAACTGCATTTCAAGAAACTTATTTTGTTGTAACATATTTGTATTGTAAACCATTATGTAATGGTCGTGTGTAAACAGGATATTTTAGATTATCATTATTTGATAATCTACGTAAAGTTTTTTAAACCTTTATTGATGAAATAAAGGTTATGGTTTGTTTTAAAATGAATGCAGTCTTTGAAAAACGTCTCATATAGAGGTCAAAACCTCGCAACGAAATCAATTAATTTGGAACGTTTTTAATCAATAAGAACGGGACATTTCAGTTGGTATCCGAGCGTTGGTCTTAGAGAACCAGTAAATTTGCATTAGTGTGTCTTATCGAGTTTGTTAGGATGCATTAGTGAGTCTGGACTTCGACCGTGTTTTCTTTAAAAATGATTGCTTAACATTTTTGTTGGAAACTATATATTTTTAACATATGAATATTATGTGATATATTAATCTCTTATTGTGTTTGATATTATGTGATAGATGTCTACCTCTAGAACAAGTCTCATTGACTCACCTAATAATAATGAAGAGTCAAATGTAAATTGGAATGATTCGGGGACTGATTCACAAGTTCCCGAAGAGGAGCCGGAAGAAGAGTCGGAACCGGAAGAAGAATCGGAACCGGAAGCAGAAATAGAACCGGTGGGGGAAATAATAAAACGGTTAAGTAAAAGAGAATCCTCAACCAACCGACCAAGGTTAATTATGGTCAATGGTGTTTCCGCCAAGGAAGCAAAATATTGGGAGGATTACCCATTCTCCGATGAATCAAATTCCGACGAGAATTCCGATGATGTTATAGAAATTACCCCAACTGAATTTAAAAAGGCAAAAGAAAATAATAAGGGAAAGGGCATAAAAATAGAGAAATCTAATTCCAACCCCGATGAACTTTATATGTATCGTCAACCCCCGAAGTCCTTAAGTTGTAACAATGACCCGGGAACCTCTAAACCACCAGGTTTTTCTAAACCAATGTGGATAACGACGGCTCGTATTAGGGGAACATCATATATCCCTAGAAACTTGGCAAAACGAACCAAAACCGAACAAGAAGAAACGAGCGAGTCGGAATAAGATAGTTATATTCGTGTGGTGTAATATATGTAATATAGTGTGCTTATGCTTTATGATGTATGTAAAAATTGCTTGTATTAATAAGTATTTTTTTTATGAATCTAACTCTTGTCTATTTTACAGTATAAAAACACAAAATGGATAGACAACCCAATATTTTAAGAGACCTACCCGGAGACATGATTGATGAAATCTTGTCTAGAGTCGGTCAGAATTCCTTGGCACAACTATTTAAGGCGAGATCAGTTTGTAAGACATTCGAAGAACGTTCCAAGAATGCCTTGGTTTATAAAAGGCTTTCGTTCGGAAGATGGGGAATATCACATTGGGAAATCCATAAGTTACGATGTGTTTACTTTGACGCATATATTGCGGGGAACCCAAATGCTATTTTACGCAACGGGTTAAGAAATTATTTTGACTCAGTATATCCGAATATAGGACTTCGTGATTTAGAAAAAGCGGCTAACATGCAACATAAAGAAGCATGTTATGCTTACGGGTTAGTAATGTTCGCTTCTCACCAAAGTGAGAACAAGAACATCGGGCTACAACTATTAAACAAAACGTTCCCACAAGTGACGGAGTCGGTAATTGGGGTAAGAAATGAGGTTTTTAGGTTATTACGAGACTGTTGGTCATTACGTAACCCTCGTCCCTTTGATGACGTTACAACACGCTATCTTATCAATGGCCATAACGGTTATGTTTCACAAGACCAAGGATGGGAAGTAGTCCTAGTAAAACCAGAATGCATGACTTGTTTCTGCACGTATGAATTACGTGTCTTTATTGCCTTTGCTGAACGACTTGTGTACTAGCTAGAATTATCTTCACAACTATCTTGTATCAAAGTTATTGTGTGCTATATTTCATGCTTTATGTAAAATAAGCGGTATTGTAAGTTTGTAAAATATTGTATAAAAGTTTGAACGCGAAATATTATTACAATCAGTTTTTCATATAGAATTGTAGTAGTTGAATTGTATATTAGCTACTAAGTATGAACTTAACGGGTAGGTACTACCCGAATTTAAACTTATAAAACGCTAATATGAAGAAAAAGCTTTTATAAATGAGTTCATATTATGCTACAAAATACTATTAACTACTCTTAATATTCTGTATGATTAACTTGTTCCATTTGACTATTTTGAAGGAAATGGCACCGACTACTCGACACACCGTGAATATGAATGAAGAGGAATTCCGTACTTTTCTAGCTTCAAACATAGCCGCAGTACAAGCTGCACTACATACCAACAATAACCTTGGATCTGGCAGTACAGGAAATCGTGTAGGATGCACCTACAAAGAATTCACTGCCTGCAAACCTTTGGAATTTTATGGAACCGAAGGACCGATCGGATTGAAACGGTGGATCGAGAAGGTCGAATCGGTGTTTGCCATAAGTAAGTGTACTGAAGAGGACAAAGTGAAGTACGCTACGCATACCTTCACAGGTTCTGCGTTAACATGGTGGAATACCTATCTAGAGCAAGTGGGACAAGACGATGCGTACGCACTACCGTGGTCAGCATTCAAGCACTTGATGAACGAGAAGTACCGTCCCAGAACTGAGGTCAATAAGCTCAAGACAGAACTTAGAGGGTTACGAACCCAAGGATTTGATATTACCACGTACGAAAGACGATTCACAGAATTGTGCCTATTGTGTCCGGGAGCATTCGAAGATGAGGAAGAGAAGATCGACGCGTTCGTGAAAGGATTACCGGAAAGAATCCAAGAAGATATAAGTTCACACGAGCCCGCCTCCATACAACAGGCATGTAGAATGGCTCACAAACTAGTGAACCAGATTGAAGAAAGAATTAAAGAACAGACTGCTGAAGAGGCCAATGTGAAGCAAGTCAAAAGAAAGTGGGAGGAAAACGGTGATAAGAATCACCAATACAACAACAACAGCAATTACAACAATAATCGCAACAATTATCCCAACAATCGCAACATCAATCGCAACTACAACAAATGGCCCAACAACAACAACAACAACAGCAACTACAACAATCATCCCAACAATAATAATAACCGCAACAACAACAACAATCAGAAGCAGCTATGCCAAAGGTGTGAAAAGTATCACTCGGGGTTCTGCACCAAATTTTGCAACAAGTGTAAAAGAAATGGTCATAGCGCGGCGAAGTGTGAGGTCTATGGACCAGGGGTTAATAGAACGAAAGGAACAAATGGTGTTGGAACGAGTAATGGCGGAGCAAGTAGTGTCGGAGCAAGTTATGCCAATGTAGTTTGTTATAAATGTGGAAAACCGGGCCACATTATTAGAAACTGCCCGAACCAGGAGAACACGAATGGACAAGGCTGCGGAAGAGTTTTCAATATTAATGCGGCAGAGGCACAGGAAGACCCGGAGCTTGTTACGGGTACGTTTCTTATTGACAATAAATCTGCTTACGTTTTATTTGATTCGGGTGCGGATAGAAGCTATATGAGTAGAGATTTTTGTGCTAAATTAAGTTGTCCATTGACGCCTTTGGATAGTAAATTTTTACTCGAATTAGCAAATGGTAAATTAATTTCAGCAGATAATATATGTCGGAATCGAGAAATTAAACTGGTTAGCGAAACATTTAAGATTGATTTGATACCAGTAGAGTTAGGGAGTTTTGATGTGATAATCGGTATGGACTGGTTGAAAGAAGTGAAAGCAGAGATCGTTTGTTACAAAAATGCAATTCGCATTATACGAGAAAAAGGAAAACCCTTAATGGTGTACGGAGAAAAGGGCAACACGAAGCTACATCTTATTAGTAATTTGAAGGCACAAAAACTAATAAGAAAAGGTTTCTATGCTGTTCTAGCACACGTCGAGAAAGTACAAACTGAAGAAAAGAGCATCAATGATGTTCCCGTCGCAAAAGAATTTCCCGATGTATTTCCGAAAGAATTACCGGGATTACCCCCACATCGATCCGTTGAATTTCAAATAGATCTTGTACCAGGAGCTGCACCAATAGCTCGTGCTCCTTACAGACTCGCACCCAGCGAGATGAAAGAACTGCAAAGTCAATTACAAGAACTTTTAGAGCGTGGTTTCATTCGACCAAGCACATCACCGTGGGGAGCTCCTGTTTTGTTTGTCAAGAAGAAAGATGGTACATTCAGGTTGTGTATCGACTACCGAGAGTTGAACAAACTTACCATCAAGAATCGCTACCCACTACCGAGAATTGACGACTTATTTGATCAACTACAAGGCTCGTCTGTTTATTCAAAGATTGACTTACGTTCCGGGTATCATCAAATGCGGGTGAAAGAAGATGATATTCCAAAGACTGCTTTCAGAACACGTTACGGTCATTACGAGTTTATGGTCATGCCGTTTGGTTTAACTAATGCACCAGCTGTGTTCATGGACCTTATGAACCGAGTGTGTGGACCATACCTTGACAAGTTTGTCATTGTTTTCATTGATGACATACTTATTTACTCAAAGAATGACCAAGAACACGGTGAACATTTGAGAAAGGTGTTAGAAGTATTGAGGAAGGAAGAATTGTACGCTAAGTTTTCAAAGTGTGCATTTTGGTTGGAAGAAGTTCAATTCCTCGGTCACATAGTGAACAAAGAAGGTATTAAGGTGGATCCGGCAAAGATAGAAACTGTTGAAAAGTGGGAAACCCCGAAAACTCCGAAACACATACGCCAGTTTTTAGGACTAGCTGGTTACTACAGAAGGTTCATCCAAGACTTTTCCAGATTAGCAAAACCCTTGACTGCATTAACGCATAAAGGGAAGAAATTTGAATGGAATGATGAACAAGAGAAAGCGTTTCAGTTATTGAAGAAAAAGTTAACTACGGCACCTATATTGTCATTGCCTGAAGGGAATGATGATTTTGTGATTTATTGTGACGCATCAAAGCAAGGTCTCGGTTGTGTATTAATGCAACGAACGAAGGTGATTGCTTATGCGTCTAGACAATTGAAGATTCACGAACAAAATTATACGACGCATGATTTGGAATTAGGCGCGGTTGTTTTTGCATTAAAGACTTGGAGGCACTACTTATATGGGGTCAAAAGTATTATATATACCGACCACAAAAGTCTTCAACTCATATTTAATCAGAAACAACTGAATATGAGGCAGCGTAGGTGGATTGAATTGTTGAATGATTACGACTTTGAGATTCGTTACCACCCGGGGAAGGCAAATGTGGTAGCCGATGCCTTGAGCAGGAAGGACAGAGAACCCATTCGAGTAAAATCTATGAATATAATAATTCATAATAACCTTACTACTCAAATAAAGGAGGCGCAACAAGGAGTTTTAAAAGAGGGAAATTTAAAGGATGAAATACCCAAAGGATCGGAGAAGCATCTTAATATTCGGGAAGACGGAACCCGGTATAGGGCTGAAAGGATTTGGGTACCAAAATTTGGAGATATGAGAGAAATGGTACTTAGAGAAGCTCATAAAACCAGATACTCAATACATCCTGGAACGGGGAAGATGTACAAGGATCTCAAGAAACATTTTTGGTGGCCGGGTATGAAAGCCGATGTTGCTAAATACGTAGGAGAATGTTTGACGTGTTCTAAGATCAAAGCTGAGCATCAGAAACCATCAGGTCTACTTCAACAACCCGAAATCCCGGAATGGAAATGGGAAAACATTATCATGGATTTCATCACTAAATTGCCAAGGACTGCAAGTGGTTTTGATAGTATTTGGGTAATAGTTGATCGTCTCACCAAATCAGCACACTTCCTGCCAATAAGAGAAGATGACAAGATGGAGAAATTAGCACGACTGTATTTGAAGGAAGTCGTCTCCAGACATGGAATACCAATCTCTATTATCTCTGATAGGGATGGCAGATTTATTTCAAGATTCTGGCAGACATTACAGCAAGCATTAGGAACTCGTCTAGACATGAGTACTGCCTATCATCCACAAACTGATGGGCAGAGCGAAAGGACGATACAAACGCTTGAAGACATGCTACGAGCATGTGTTATTGATTTTGGAAACAGTTGGGATCGACATCTACCGTTAGCAGAATTTTCCTACAACAACAGCTACCATTCAAGCATTGAGATGGCGCCGTTTGAAGCACTTTATGGTAGAAAGTGCAGGTCTCCGATTTGTTGGAGTGAAGTGGGGGATAGACAGATTACGGGTCCGGAGATTATACAAGAAACTACCGAGAAGATCATCCAAATTCAACAACGGTTGAAAACCGCCCAAAGTCGACAAAAGAGCTATGCTGACATTAAAAGAAAAGATATAGAATTTGAAATTGGAGAGATGGTCATGCTTAAAGTTGCACCTTGGAAAGGCGTTGTTCGATTTGGTAAATGAGGGAAATTAAATCCAAAGTATATTGGACCATTCAAGATTATTGATCGTGTCGGACCAGTAGCTTACCGACTTGAGTTACCTCAACAACTCGCGGCTGTACATAACACTTTCCACGTCTCGAATTTGAAGAAATGTTTTGCTAAAGAAGATCTCACTATTCCGTTAGATGAAATCCAAATCAACGAAAAACTTCAATTCATCGAAGAACCCGTCGAAATAATGGATCGTGAGGTTAAAAGACTTAAGCAAAACAAGATACCAATTGTTAAGGTTCGATGGAATGCTCGTAGAGGACCCGAGTTCACCTGGGAACGTGAAGATCAGATGAAGAAGAAATACCCGCATCTATTTCCAGAAGATTCGTCAACACCTTCAACAGCTTAAAATTTCGGGATGAAATTTATTTAACGAGTAGGTACTGTAGTGACCCGAACTTTTCCATGTTTATATATATTAATTGAGATTGATATTTACATGATTAAATGTTTCTAACATGTTAATCAATCAAACTTGTTAAGACTTGATTAATTGAAATATGTTTCATATAGACAATGGACCACCCAAGTTGACCGGTAATTCACGAACGTTAAAACTTGTAAAAACTATATGATGATATATATATGGATATATATATAGTTAACATGATACTATGATAAGTAAACATATCATTAAGTATATTAACAATGAACTACATATGTAAAAACAAGACTACTAACTTAATGATTTTTAAACAAGACATATATGTAACGATTATCGTTGTAAAGACATTTAATGTATATATATCCTATTAAGAGATATTCATACATGATAATATCATGATAATATAATAATTTAAAATCTCATTTGATATTATAAACATTGGGTTAACAACATTTAACAAGATCGTTAACCTAAAGGTTTCAAAACAACACTTACATGTAACGACTAACGATGACTTAACGACTCAGTTAAAATGTATATACATGTAGTGTTTTAATATGTATTTATACACTTTTGAAAGACTTCAATACACTTATCAAAAAACTTCTGCTTAACAAAAATGCTTACAATTACATCCTCGTTCAGTTTCATCAACAATTCTACTCGTATGCACCCGTATTCGTACTCGTACAATACATAGCTTTTAGATGTATGTACTATTGGTATATACACTCCAATGATCAGCTCTTAGCAGCCCATGTGAGTCACCTAACACATGTGGGAACCATCATTTGGCAACTAGCATGAAATATCTCATAAAATTACAAAAATATGAGTAATCATTCATGACTTATTTACATGAAAACAAAATAACATATCTTTTATATCTAATCCAAACACCAACGACCAAAAACACCTACAAACACTTTCATTCTTCAATTTTCTTCATCTAATTTATCTCTCTCAAGTTATATCTTCAAGTTCTAAGTGTTCTTCATATATTTTACAAGTTCTAGTTACATAAAATCAAGAATACTTTCAAGTTTGCTAGCTCACTTCCAATCTTGTAAGGTGATCATCCAACCTCAAGAAATCTTTGTTTCTTACAGTAGGTTATCATTCTAATACAAGGTAATAATCATATACAAACTTTGGTTCAATTTCTATAACTATAACAATCTTATTTCAAGTGATGATCTTACTTAAACTTGTTTTCGTGTCATGATTCTGCTTCAAGAACTTCGAGCCATCCAAGGATCCGTTGAAGCTAGATCCATTTTTCTCTTTTCCAGTAGGTTTATCCAAGGAACTTAAGGTAGTAATGATGTTCATAACATCATTCGATTCATACATATAAAGCTATCTTATTCGAAGGTTTAAACTTGTAATCACTAGAACATAGTTTAGTTAATTCTAAACTTGTTCGCAAACAAAAGTTAATCCTTCTAACTTGACTTTTAAAATCAACTAAACACATGTTCTATATCTATATGATATGCTAACTTAATGATTTAAAACCTGGAAACACGAAAAACACCGTAAAACCGGATTTACGCCGTCGTAGTAACACCGCGGGCTGTTTTGGGTTAGTTAATTAAAAACTATGATAAACTTTGATTTAAAAGTTGTTATTATGAGAAAATGATTTTTATTATGAACATGAAACTATATCCAAAAATTATGGTTAAACTCAAAGTGAAAGTATGTTTTCTAAAATGGTCATCTAGACGTCGTTCTTTCGACTGAAATGACTACCTTTACAAAAACGACTTGTAACTTATTTTTCCGACTATAAACCTATACTTTTTCTGTTTAGATTCATAAAATAGAGTTCAATATGAAACCATAGCAATTTGATTCACTCAAAACGGATTTAAAATGAAGAAGTTATGGGTAAAACAAGATTGGATAATTTTTCTCATTTTAGCTACGTGAAAATTGGTAACAAATCTATTCCAACCATAACTTAATCAACTTGTATTGTATATTACGTAATCTTGAGATACCATAGACACGTATACAATGTTTCGACCTATCATGTCGACACATCTATATATATTTCGGAACAACCATAGACACTATATATGTGAATGTTGGAGTTAGCTATACAGGGTTGAGGTTGATTCCAAAATATATATAGTTTGAGTTGTGATCAATACTGAGATACGTATACACTGGGTCGTGGATTGATTCAAGATAATATTTATCGATTTATTTCTGTACATCTAACTGTGGACAACTAGTTGTAGGTTACTAACGAGGACAGCTGACTTAATAAACTTAAAACATCAAAATATATTAAAAGTGTTGTAAATATATTTTGAACATACTTTGATATATATGTATATATTGTTATAGGTTCGTGAATCAACCAGTGGCCAAGTCTTACTTCCCGACGAAGTAAAAATCTGTGAAAGTGAGTTATAGTCCCACTTTTAAAATCTAATATTTTTGGGATGAGAATACATGCAGGTTTTATAAATGATTTACAAAATAGACACAAGTACGTGAAACTACATTCTATGGTTGAATTATCGAAATCGAATATGCCCCTTTTTATTAAGTCTGGTAATCTAAGAATTAGGGAACAGACACCCTAATTGACGCGAATCCTAAAGATAGATCTATCGGGCCCAACAAGCCCCATCCAAAGTACCGGATGCTTTAGTACTTCGAAATTTATATCATATCCGAAGGGTGTCCCGGAATGATGGGGATATTCTTATATATGCATCTTGTTAATGTCGGTTACCAGGTGTTCACCATATGAATGACTTTTATCTCTATGTATGGGATGTGTATTGAAATATGAAATCTTATGGTCTATTATTATGATTTGATATATATAGGTTAAACCTATAACTCACCAACATTTTTGTTGACGTTTTAAGCATGTTTATTCTCAGGTGATTATTAAGAGCTTCCGCTGTCGCATACTTAAATAAGGACGAGATTTGGAGTCCATGTTTGTATGATATTGTGTAAAAACTGCATTTCAAGAAACTTATTTTGTTGTAACATATTTGTATTGTAAACCATTATGTAATGGTCGTGTGTAAACAGGATATTTTAGATTATCATTATTTGATAATCTACGTAAAGTTTTTTAAACCTTTATTGATGAAATAAAGGTTATGGTTTGTTTTAAAATGAATGCAGTCTTTGAAAAACGTCTCATATAGAGGTCAAAACCTCGCAACGAAATCAATTAATATGGAACGTTTTTAATCAATAAGAACGGGACATTTCAATATATATATATATATTTTTTTTTTGTAGTAGGCCGTATATATATTGTTAATGGATTTACAAGAGGGGATTTTTCATTGGACCTAATAGCGTAATAGTTGGACTGCGGTGTTATAATTGGGTTTTGGATTTGTGCTAATGTTTTTCTGGTTACCTTAGAGACCCATTTAGGATGCTGTAGAAACAAGTTATGTTTTAAAGATGATAAGATGGCTATGAATATGATAAATGACGTATGATTAAATTGATGATGATAATCGAATGACGAATCTGCGATAATGAAGATGATATTGCTACTCGCTATCTTTCTCGTTTCTGTCTCTGACAAACGTCGACGAAGGAGAGATGATGGTATGAGTATCGATGATGATAACGTTAGATTGTATGATAAAAAAAAGAAAAAAAAAGGAAAACGAAGACAATGATAAATTTTTATTTTTTTTTTATAAAGATGATGATTTTTTTTTTTACGAAGATGATTATGATTACGATTATGGATGATAAATGGTGGTGAATTCTTATGAAGATGATGATTTTGTTCATAATGGGGAATAGTTTTGGGTCTTGTGTTTTTGAAGAAGAAGAGATAGTAGCAGGAACACTCAGATTAAGTAGATTTTTATTACGAATTAATTCACAAAAGCGTAGACAGAGTAATGGTTTCGGCATATGGTTGTTAAACGAGAGGTCCTGGGTTCGAACCCAGGCCACTGCAATATTTTTTTAAAGTTAGGCTTAGAAACTGCTATTGGGCCGAATCCTTTCTCCTCATGCTGGGCCGAATCCTTCCTCCTCATGTTGGGCCGAATCCTTCTCCTCATGTTGGGCCAGGAAACAGAAAATGCGGTTATAGAAATTAAGTTAGGATCTAAATCAGAAAATTAACAGTGGAGCAGTTGGTTGGTGGTGTTTGCGAGTGAGCATGAGGTCGAGGGTTCGAGCCCCGTCTGTGACATTTTCTTTTTAGAAAAGCCTAATGAGATAGTTTTCATACTAAGATCACTTCTACTACTACTACTACTACTACCAAGGTTGTAAAAGACGCGAGACGGGGTCGAGACGGTCGGGTCCTAAAAGGGTCGAGACGGTCGAGACGGGGTCGAGACGGAGGTCTAGACGGATGTTGACTAACGTTGACTTTTAAATAAAAATGTTATATATTATATATATATATATATTGTACATTACATTATTTCAAACATAAGCATTTCACACATGTTTAAATACTTCAACATTTCAAACATAAAAAAAGAAACCCTAAGTAATAGCACAACGTTTAATATTAAAAAAAAAAAAAAAACTTGAAAAAAATCAGAAAAACCCGTTTTTTCCCGTCTCGGACCGTGTTTGACCGTCTTTTGACCGTTTTTTGGCCGATTTCCATTTTTTCAAACGTTTTATGTATAAACGGGACCGGGCACTCCAAAATCCGTCTACACCCCCATCTACACCCCCGTTTTTTCCCGTTTTTTACAACACTGACTACTACTACTACTACTACTATTATTATTATTATTATTATTATTATTATTATTATTATTATTATTATTATTATTATTATTATTATTATTATTATTATTATTATTATTATCATTATTAGAATTATTATTATTATTATTTTTAATACTATCATAATTATTATTGTTATTATTATTATTATTAAAAGAACCTTTATTTTTAAAATCATCATTGTTATTAAAATTATCAGTATTATCAAAAGTATCATTTAAAATTATCATTTTTATTAAGATTTATATTATTATTATAACTAATATTATTAGTAAAACTACCCTTTTTATTTAAAAATTTCATTTTCATTATTATTATAATATCATTATAACAAATAAATATTTTGTATATAAACATATACTTATACTAAAATTATATTAACATTATCTATAATTTTATATTAAAAATATTAACATTTCTATTATGTTTATACAAAATAAATACATATATAACATGCAATTTAGGATATGAATATATTAGAGTTTAATACAAATGATATATATAAACTACAACATTAAATATACAAATACTATATAATTAATAGATGGAATTATTTGATTTTCATAATATATTTTAATATAAATATAAATGATATAGGTTCGTGAATCCGAGGCCAAACCTGCATTGTTCAGTATCGTCGTATGAATATTTTTACTACAAAATATTGTAGAGTGAGTTTCATTAGTCCCTTTTTAAATACTTTTGCAATATATATTTTTGGGACTGAGAATACATGCGCTGCTTTTATAAATGTTTTACGAAATAGACACAAGTAATCGAAACTACATTATATGAGTGAATGATTGAAGCCGAATATGCCCCTTTTGCTTGGTAGCCTAAGAATTAATAAACCGATCTACTAATTGACGCGAATTCTAAAGATAGATCTATTGGGCCTAACGAACCCCATCTAAAGTACCGGATGCTTTAGTACTTTGAATTCGTTTTTATCATGTTCGAAGGATTTCCCGGAATGATAGGAGATATTCTTATATGCATCTTGTTAATGTCGGTTACCAGGTGTTCAATCCATATGAATGATATTTTTGTCTCTATGCATGGGACGTATGTTTATAAGAAATGGAAATATGAAATCTTGTGGTCTATTAAAATTATGAAAATGATCGTTTATGATAAACTAATGAACTCACCAACCTTTTGGTTGACACTTTAAAGCATGTTTATTCTCAGGTATGAAAGAAATCTTCCGCTGTGCATTAGCTCATTTTAAGGATATTACTTGAAGTCATTCATGGCATATTTCGAAAGACGTTGCATTCGAGTCATTGAGGTCATCAAGATTATTATTAAGTCAATTATAGTTAGATATATTATGAAATGGTATGCATGCCGTCAACTTTCGATTAAATGAAAGTTTGTCTTTTAAAAACGAATGCAATGTTTGTAAAATGTATCATATAGAGGTCAAGTACCTCACGATGTAACCAAATGTAATGTATTCGTCCAGATGGATTAGGACGGGTCGTTAGAGCTATCCCTATATTTATAAATTTGTATACCGTCTTACAAACCCGTTGATTTTGATGCATAGGTTTTTATCATATTTGAATACATTTTGGGCAGACTTTTTTGATTAGATTTTATCAAACACTTCGAATTATCATTAGTGATTAGTTACATGATTAGTAATTAGTGATTAAAATTCATATTATACATTTGAATTACGATTAGATTTAGTGATTAGTGGCATGATTAGGTACATGTATACTATTTGTTTGGGCATACACTACCACTTATTCAAGGTTGCAGTGTTTGATAATGTATATGATGATCGACTTGCTCACAAAAAGGTAAACTCTAATTTTTTTATTATTTTGATATTTTCTTGAGTGGTATTATGTTATATCTGATAATTGATTGAGACACCATTGATTCATACCCGTTAGGCCCCATATATATATATATATATATATATATATATATATATATATATATATATATATATATATATATATATATATATATATATATATATATATATATATATATATATATATATATATATATTACGATGGCCCAAGAACACGCTCATTCTTCAGCCGTTGATATATATATATATATATATATATATATATATATATATATATATATATATATATATATATATATATATATATATATATATATATATATATGTTAATGGGGTTTTTTATTGCAAAAGCAATGGATAATTTGGATTTAATTCAAATAATGGAAAGGAATGATGCTGGTTCAGTTGGAATTTATATGCAAGCGGATCTTATTTTAAGAGCGTCTTCTTGAATAACTTTGAGTGTTTGAACATGAACATCGGGGGGTCATCGCGAAGTGTAACATCCTGTCACTTAAGTGCCACTAAGGTTAAACGTATGATTACACTACGAAACTTAATCCGGCGATTCCACCAGCGCATACCGAATACATTGAGTGGTTCATTTCATTAATGTACCAATATCGCGATTCTAAGCCAATCTAATGGATCAATTTAGTATAGTGGGTCAATTTAACCAACCCCGTAAGACTTCTCAACAAAAAGCATTCAAAAACAGAGTATCAGTCTTCGGTACAGACCAGGTGTAACGACCCAACATCGTTTTACCAAAAACACGACTTAATTTTTTTTATAACAGACCATCTGGACGGCGTCTGGACCTCTGGACAGCGTCTAGTAACAAAGAACAGGATGGCGTCCAACAATCAGGACGTCGTCCAGTAACTCTAAAATGTTCTGTGACAGCACACACCCAATCCACGTTATACTGGACGGCGTCCAGGATACCTGATCAGTCCCAAAACTTATAAAATTTCATTTAACACTCCAAAACACTATCAAAACGATTTGTAACAACCCAATCAAGTTTCACATCAACAAAACGTTATATATAAGTGTTTACACCACAAAATACGGATTAAGACACAATAACCCAACCCAATATGAAGAGCATAATCCCGGGGACTACCAAATCCCCAGCCCGCGTCCAAATATCCAAAAGCCAATCCTCCAAGCTTAAGCAATGTCTATCGACCCTAGTCTAGCAACTAGGTAACTCCGCATCAACGATATCTATAAAAAGGTAAACAACGAGAGGGTAAGCAAAACGCTTAGTGAATGCAATAATTATACACATACATATATAATATACCAACTTGCAAACACTTACTCACATACTGCATGCTCGCTAGCAATATAATTAGCCTACCATCTCAAGTAAGAAGCTAATAACCTCCAATACCGCAACTAGTATAATCAATAGCATATAATCGAACAATACAATATGCTACACTACAACGCATACACAATACATATGGTTCACCATACCCACGCTATGGTGCTACCTGCTCTTTGGTTCACACCATACGTCACATGTTATGGCGCTATCGGCTCTTTGGTTCACGTCACTACGCATTTGTCATGATGCTACCGGCTCTTTGGTTCACATCATAACACTGAGTCATACTCATGCTAAGGTGCTACCGGCTCTTTGGTTCACACCCTAACAACTCATGCTATAGTGCTACCGGCTCTTTGGTTCACACTATAACACACGTACTATGATGCTACCGGCTCTTTGGTTCATACCATAGCATACAAATAAATACATTATATACATACACATATAATTATTCCACTCACCTTGGAAACTGTGACGACCCGAAAATTTTTGACCAAATTTAAACTTAATCTTTAAATGTTTCTGACATGATTAGCAAATTCTGTTAAGTTGAATCTAAAAAATTTTGAACAATGTTCATGTATTCATTTAACCTCGCAATGGGACCAAATGTTGATGTATTCGTTCATATGGATTCGGACAGGTCGTCTCATGTGGTATCAGAGCGGTGGTCTTAGCGAACCAGGTCTTACATTAGTGTGTCTAACTGATAGTTGTTTAGATGCATTAGTGGGTCTGGACTTCGACCGTGTTTGCATGTCAAAAGTTTTGCTTATCATTTCTTGTTTAAAATTACCTACTTATCATTCTTAGTCAAGACACATCTTACTGCATTGATTGCATGAATAGTGTATAGACAAAAATTTATATCTTAGTGTATCTGCTAATCTATATCTTGAAATGCCTCGTTCATATCGATTATAAACGTTCCATATTGATTGATTTCATTGTGAGGTTTTGACCTCTATATGAGACGTTTTTCAAAGACTGTATTCGATTTTAAAACAAACCATAACCTTTATTTTATCGATAAAGGTTTAAAAATATTACGACGATTATCAAATAATGATAATATAAATTATAGCATTTTCACACGATTATTACATAATGGTTTACAATAATATTACACATCAATTTAAGTCTTCGAATGCTGTTTAAAAAAAATATTATACAAGCATGCTGACTCCAACTCTTGTCCATAAATTAGCATGCAACAACGGAAGCTCTTAATAATCACCTGAGAATAAACATGCTTTAAACGTCAACAAAAATGTTGGTGAGTTATAGGTTTAACCTATATATTTATCAAATCGTAATAATAGACCACAAGATTTCATATTTCCATTTTTCATAAACATCATCCCATACATAGAGATAAAAATCATTCATATGGTGAACACCTGGTAACCGACATTAACAAGATGCATATAAAATATCCCCTTCATTCCGGGACTCCCTTCTGACATGATAAAATCGAAGTACTAAAGCAGTTCAAATTCTCTGACTGGGGCTTGTTAATGCCCATAGATCTATCTTTAGGATTCGCGTCAATTAGGGTGTCTGTTCCCTAATTCTTAGTCTGTTCCCTAATTCTTAGATTACCAGACTAAAAAGGGGCATATTCGGTTTAATAAATTCAACCATAGAATGTAGTTTCATGTACTTGTGTCTATTTTGTAAAACATTTATAAAACTGCATGTATTCTCATCCCAAAAGATATTAGATTTTAAAAGTGGGACTATAACTCACTTTCACAGATTTTTACTTCGTCGGGAAGTAAGACTTGGCCACAGGTTGATTCACGAACCTATAACAAATATGTACATATATATCAAGTATGATCGAAATATATTCACAACATTTTTATTACGTTTTAATGATTTAAGTTTGTTAAGTTAGCAGTCCAACGTTAGTAATTTACAACTAGTTGTCCATAGTTAGATGCACAGAAATAAATTATATATTATCTCGAATCAATCCACGACCCAGTGTATACAAGTCTCAGGCTAGATCATAACTCAAAGTATATATATTATTTTTGAATCAACCTCAACCCTGTATAGCTAACTCAAGCATTACTGCATATAGAGTGTCTATGGTTGTTCCAAAATAATATATATAGATGGGTCGATATGATATGTCAAAACATTGTATACGTGTCTATGGTATCCCAAGATTATATAATATATGTTAGAATACATGTATAATACAATATAAGTTAGTTAAGTTATGATTTGTATAGATTTGTTACAAATTTCACTAGCTACAACAAGCAAAATTATCCAATCTTGTTTTACCCATAACTTCTTCGTTTTAAATCCGTTTTGAGTGATTCAAGTTGCTATGGTTTCATGATGAACTGAAATTTATGAAACTAAATAGAAAAAGTATAAGTTTATAGTCAAAAATACAGGTTACAAGTCAATATTGTAAGAGGTAGTCATTTAGTCGAAAGAACGACGTCTTGATGACATTTTTGAAAAACATTCTTCCACTTTGAGTTTAACCATGATTTTTGGATATAGTTTCATGTTAATAAGAAAAATCATTTTTCCAGAAGAATAACTTTTAAATCAAAGTTTATCATAGTTTTTAATTATCTATCCCAAAACAGCCCCCGGTTTTACTACGACGGCATATGTCCGGTTTTACAGTGTTCTTCGTGTTTCCAGGTTTTAAATCATTAAGATTGCATAATATATAGATATAGAACACGTGTTTAGTTGATTTTAAAATTCAAGTTAGAAGGATTAACTTTGTTTGCGAACAAGTTTAGAATTAACTAAACTATGTTCTAGTGATTACATGTTCAAATCTTCGAATAAGATAGTTATATATATATATATATGAATCGAATGATGTTATGAACATCATTACTACCTTAAGTTTAGTAGATAAACCTACTGGAAGTGACAAAAATTAATCTAGCTTCAAAGAATTCTTGGATGGCTTGAAAGTTCTTGAAGTAGAATCATTACACGAAAACAAGTTCAAGTAAGATTTCCACTCGAAATAAGATTGTTATAGTTATAGAAATTGAATCAAAGTTTGAATATGAGTATTACCTTGAATTAGATAGATATCTTACTGTAAATAAGAAAGATTTCTTGAGATTGGATGATCACTTGAAATGGATTTGCAAGATTGGAAGTAAGCTAGTAAACTTGAAAGTATTTGTGAAGTGTTCTTGATGTGTTCTTGAATGATGATGTTTCTTGATTGTAATTGAAGCTAGATTGACCTAGATGATCAATATTACTGAAGTATAGACGTTCTCAAACTTAGAGAGAGTTAATATGGAGAGAATTTGGATTAGAAAATCAAAGAAATGTGATGTGTGTGTTGTTTGAAAAAAATGCCTAATGCTTAGTCAATATAAGGTTACTAGTTTTTGTTTTCATGCTCATAAGTCATGCTAGTTGTCATATGATGGTTCCCACATGTCTTAGTGACTCAAAAATGCTGCTAAGAGCTGATCATTAGAGTGTATATACTAATAGTAAATACATCTAAAAGCTGTGTATTATACGAGTACGAATACGGGTGTATACGAGTAGAATTGTTGATGAAAATGAATGAGAATGCAATTGTAAGCATTTTTGATAAGTAGAAGTACTTTGATATGTGTCTTGAAGTCTTTCAAAAGTGTATGAATACATCTTAAAATACTACATGTATATACATTTTAACTGAGTCGTTAAGTCATCATTAGTCGTTACATGTAAGTGTTATTTTGAAACCTTTAAGTTAACGATCTCATTTAATTTAGTTAACCCATTGTTTATTATATCTAATGAGATGTTAAATTATTATATTATCATGATATTATGATGTATGAATATCTCTTAATATGATATATATACATTAAAATGTGGTTACAACAATAATCGTTACATATATGCCTCGTTTCGAAATTCTTAAGTTAGTAGTCTTGTTTTACATATGTAGTTCATTGTTAACATACATAATGATATATATGTAATTATCATTTTATCATGTTAAATATAGTGTAACAATACCTTAATATGATACATATGTAATTAGTAAGACGTTGTTATACCGATAATCGTTATATATATCGTTTCGAGTTTCTTAACTTAGTAATCTCATTTTTATGTATATAAATCATTGTTAATATACCTAGGAAATACTTACTTATCATAATATCATGTTAACTATATATATATATATATATATATATATATATATATATATATATATATATATATATATATATATATATATATATATATATATATATATCATATAGTTTTTACAAGTTTTAACGTTCGTGAATCGCCTGTCAACTCGGGTGGTCAATTGTCTACATGAAACCTATTTCAATTAATCAATTCTTAACAAGTTTGATTGCTTAACATGTTGGAAACATTTAATCAAGCAAATATAGTTTTCATTTAATATATAATCATGGAAAAGTTCGGGTCATTACAGTACCTACCCGTTAAATAAATTTCGTCCCGAAATATTAAACAGTTGAAGGTGTTGACGCATCTTCTGGAAATAGGTACGGGTATTTCAGCTTCATCTGATCTTCACGATCCCAGGTGAACTCGGGTCCCCTACGAGCATTCCATCGAACCTTGACGATCGGTATCTTATTTTGCTTGAGTCTTTTAACCTCACGATCTATTATCTCGACGGGTTCTTCAACGAATTGTAGTTTTTCGTTGATTTTAATTTCGTCTAAAAGAATAGTGAGATCTTCTTTAGCTAAGCACTTCTTCAGATTCAAGACGAGAAAGGTATTATGTACATTGGCGAGTTGTTGAGGTAATTCAAGTCGGTAGGCTACTGGTCCGACACGATCTAAAATCTTGAATGGTCCAATGTATCTTGGATTCAGTTTCCCCCGTTTACCAAATCGAACAACGCCTTTCCAAGGCAAAACCTTAAGCATGACCATCTCTCCAATTTCAAATTGTATATCTGTCCTTTTAAGGTCCGCGTAGCTCTTTTGTCGACTCTGAGCGGTTTTCAACTGTTGTTGACTTTGGATGATTTTCTCGGTAGTTTCTTGGATTATCTCCGGACCCGTAATCTGTCTATCCCCCAATTCACTCCAACAAATCGGAGACCTGCACTTTCTACCATAAAGTGCTTCGAACAGTTCCATTTCGATACTCGAGTGGTAACTGTTGTTGTAGAAAAATTCTGCTAACGGTAGATGTCGATCCCAACTGTTTCCAAAATCAATAACACATGCTCGTAGCATGTCTTCAAGAGTCTGCATCGTCCTTTCACTCTGCCCATGGTTTGTGGATGATAGGCAGTACTCATGTCAAGATGAGTTCCCAATGCTTGCTGTAATGTCTGCCAAAACCTTGAAACAAATCTGCCATCTCTATTAGAGATAATAGATATTGGTATTCCATGTCTAGAGACAACTTCCTTCAAGTATAATCGCGCCAACTTCTCTATTTTATCATCTTCTCTCATTGGCAGAAAGTGTGCTGACTTGGTGAGACGATCGACTATTACCCAAATAGTATCATAACCACTTGCAGTCCTTGGCAATTTAGTAATGAATCCATGGTAATGTTTTCCCATTTCCATTTCGGGATTTCAGGTTGTTGAAGTAGACCTGATGGTTTTTGATGTTAAGCTTTGACCTTAGAACACGTCAAACATTCTCCCATTTATCTAGCAATATCGGCTTTCATACCCGGCCACCAAAAGTACTTCTTGAGATCTTTGTACATCTTTCCCGCTCCGGGATGTATTGAGTATATGGGTTTATGTGCTTCCTTAAGTACCATTTCTCTCACATCTCCAAACTTTGGTACCCAAATTCTTTCAGCCATATACCGGGTTCTGTCTTCTCGAATATTAAGATGTTTCTCCGGTCCTTTGGGTATTTCATTCTTCAAATTTCCTTCTTTTAAAACTCCCAGCTGCGCCTCCTTTATTTGAGAAGTAAGGTTAGTACGAATAATTATATTCATAGCTTTTACCTGCATAGGTTCTCTGTCTTTTCTACTCAAAGCGTTGGCTATCATATTCGCCTTCCCCAGGTGGTATCGAATCTCAAAGTCGTAATCGTTCAACAGTTCAATCCACCTACGCTGCCTCATGTTCAGCTGTTTCTGATTAAATATATTTTGGAGACTTTTGTGGTCGGTATATATGATACTTTTGACCCCATATAAGTAGTGTCTCCAAGTCTTTAATGCAAAAACATCAGCACCTAATTCTAATTCATGAGACGTATAATTTTGCTCGTGAATCTTCAATTGTCTGGACGCATAGGCAATTACATTCGTTTGTTGCATTAATACACAACTGATAGGTCAGATCATGTTGAGATTGAGAGAAATGATAAGATAAAGAGAGATTCGGTAGATAGGAATGAGACTCGGTATTAGAGAGAATCGGTACAATTACATTCCACAGCTTCTAGAACTCAGTTACAATGCAATGGCTATCTAATTAGGACTACTTAGGTTCCTTATATAGCCCTCTTCTAAGGAACCTTCATTTAAGCTTATTTTTACATTAACACTATATAACTTCGGGGTCCTAACAATCTCCCCCTTAGTGTTAAATGTGAACTTTACAACATAATCCTATTTAAAACATCTAAAGGAACTTTGTTCCTCTGAAGTGAACTTTAGATTTGAATCCCTTGAGATTCTCATATCTTCGTATATTCACTCTTTTTTTGAGACGACTTTTTAATCTTGTGAGAATGTATTTGACAATCTCAATGTCTTCAGTTGAATAGCAGTTATTGATCAATCTCCATCTCATGTACTTGAAAGCATACATCAACATTCCGTCTGAGTATCTTCTGAAATCTGAGACTCTGATGAAGATCTTTGTATAGTGAGAATTGACAAATACAAACCCATATGGACAGTCGCTCACTTCAAGTAAGGACATGTATCTTAGCTCTTCAATCACTTGATTTGGTGGTTTGATTCCGAGCTTTTTGTGTCCAGATTCCAATCCCAACTGAAAATCATGAACTGACATCCATCTCATCGAATCAAGAATAAACCTGTAGACTGCCTTCATTGCAGTAGCATGATAAATCGTTACAGATTCATTCAAGTTAATCAGATAGTTATAAATGAAAATAATGTCATCCATCTTCAGTTTATCAAAATCCGCTTCTGAGAATTGGTAATCCTCAGCATCCATTCTTGTAACTTGAAACAATGGCATCTTCACTCCATCCTTATTAATCATCAAAATCTTATTTATGCTTTTAATCTCTGAACTCCGCTGAATTTGAAGTTTCTCTTCATTCTTCATTTTGAATTTGTCACGAACACTCAGATAAGCTTTGAGAAATTCTGGTTTCTTATGATATTTCCAAGCACCCAGAACACTCATTGATGCAGAAAGGACGAGATCAGAATCTCCATAAATTCTATATGCTTGTTGTTCAATGAATGGAGAATGAAGAATACTTTTCTCTTCATCCTCACTCAGTTGGTAATTTACATCACGTTCAAGAACAATCTCTGCAATTTGAAAAGGAACATTCAAATCGGGAGGAGTCATGGTATCTTCTTTGCCATTAGAGAAAATCTCCTTTTCGAAGTGTATTCCAAATTCGTCAGTTGGAGATATCAAATTAACAAATTGATGATCATTGAATTCATTGGCGACACTCGATGACCCCTTTAAAATATCTTCAATGTTGTCAAAGTTTTGATTGTCCTCTTGAGTTAACTCTTTCTCTGATTGATCAGCTGAATCCATAATCATTAACATTCCTGAGTCACCCTCTCTCTGACTTTCCGATTCATCTAGAAAACTTTCACACTAAATTTCTTCAATTTCATCACTAGAATCAGATATATCAACAACATCTTTATCCTTCTGTTGACTAGATGTACAAGCTTCATAAGTTGATCTTTGAAAAACACTGGACCGATAACCACCTTGTCTATTCTCCCCCTCATGAAGATTATCGGGATCAAAATCATCATGATTAGGCATGTGAATTAGTCCAGGTGACTTGCATGGAGATAAAGGATATACTATCCTTGCTTGCTCAAGATAAATCATCATAGTTTCGCGAACTTCATCAAGATCAATTCGTTTAGCAAACTCAGCAAGATAGAGCTCCTCCACCTCATTATCAGAAAGATATTGTAATCCATATCTATTTGAACTTCGAGAAGGTGACCCTGTTGGTTAAACAACAGTGTAACCATGAACAAAAGTAGCATCAGCAGCAACTGTTGAAGGTGATGTCGGTGGAAGTGTTTAAGTTGCCGTGAGGGCAGGTAAGGATGATTGTGCGGTGTTATTCTTATATGTAGGGCTGTACGTACTACTAGTTAGATTCGTGTTATCCCCTTCTGATGGAGGTTGGGTAACAACCGGAGTTGTCACCGGCGAAGTTTCTTTCGAAGCATCTGCCTCCATGACTTTGGTCTCATGGGACTCTGACAAAGTAGTAGAACTACCCGTCTGTTTAGTTCTCACAGAGATATTGCTATCCCCGACTCCTGAAATCATTGATATACCATGAGGTGGCACATCTCTTTCAGTTAAAGACTCTTCCTCCAGACCCTGAGATTCAGAATCCAAAAGAGAAGTGGTTTGAACCAATGGATCACTTTCATGAACCAAGGGAACAGTCTGCTGGAAGTCTGATAAATATCCCGAAGGATTGTCATGTTGACTCGTTTCCATGGGACGCAGCAGATCTTCCTCATCAAGATAAGCCGGACCTCGAGACCCTGTTGTACGTTGAGGTACAGGAGGATTTCCAGCCGATACGCAGGGTGCCTTTTCAAGATTTTTTGGCTCCCCTTCGGCCGTTCTGGACTTCAATGATTGAGTTTCCTCAATCGATTGAGTCAATGCAGACTTTACTGCAAAGGAAGATTTTACTTCCTTAGATACCGAAGCACCTTGCTTTGTAGGATTTATTATTAAGTCCTGTTTAGATTGGATGGGCTTAGTGGTCGTTTTACCAGCCGTGCGTTTAGATCTCTTGCCTACCGAAGCTTGCGCTTCATTTAGCGTAGGGCTTACTATTATTCTTGAATGTGATACGGAGATGGGTGAGGGTGACTTAATTGGTTCTAGGTCTTGGTCCGTATCACCACTGGTTGGATTAACTGTTTGGTGGACGATGGGTGTCGAAGTCCTAGATCTAGTTACTCGTTAGGTTGGTGGAGTCTGAATCATCTCATCAGGCATGTATCGAGTTCTCTTAGGAGAATGTTCAGGAGATGATTCTGATGCTGTTGCTGAAGTGTCACTGCTTACTTCAGGTGTTGTGGAAAGGGTTGGTTCAATCCTAGTTGGACTAGGTTCCCTGATCCTCACGGGTTAAGCTTGGTGTACTACCCTAGATCGTTTGAGGTTTACCCTAAGTGGAGGATTAGCTGGCCCGGGTGGTTGAACTACAGGTTCCTCTACAACCTCTGGGGCTGGAACCACGGCAGGTTCAACTTGTTCTTGTTGTACCGAGTTCGGAAGAGGTATTCCTACAGCCTGAAAATAAGAACGCATACGAGCGTCTTGGGGTTCAGCTAGCCTCACTAGCCAATTTGGAATTGGCTCAGTGAATTGATTATCAGACACCATAGGGGTGTTCATCTTCAGCTCTCCAAACCTTTTCATCTGTAATCCATGTGTACCTGGTACAAAGATATTTGCATTTCTGCAAGCATTGATAGCATCATGGATAAAGATACAGAAAAACCTTTCGCAAGGGATGTATGAACCCCTAGGCTTTTCAACCTGTGCCTGAACCAAATCCCATATAAGTTCTGCATAATCAGGATTCTCTACTCTTATGAATGAGTAGAAAAGTTTGAGCATCGGCACAGTTAAGCTATCAGATCCACTTCTTGTCATCAACAAGCATCTGTTGATGATTGAGAAGATCACATACCACCTTGAATGCAGATATTTCTTCTGAAACTTAGCTGGTGGAACATTGGTAGCTCCAACATAACCAAGATCAAAGACAGAAGTCATCATTTGCTGAGTAGCTGGAAAAGCAGGAGCATTCTGTACAAGAGGAAGTCTAAATATCCTCCTGAAGTCAGCTTTTGTGAAACTCCTGAATCCTTGTACTCCCCTCAGCCTAAATTCAAATCTGGCTAGTTCGCCCTGTGGATTAGTAGAATTTGTTTGTGTGGCCTCCACAAATCTGATTGATCTGTTAAGAATATCCAAGTCTGTTTCTGGCACACTAACTGTGGAGCTCAGAGCATGCCATAAAGTATGCCTATCTAGAATTGCAGTCCAATATTTGTAGGGAATATTGGTTTCAGAGTTGATAAAGTGATTGTTCGCCATTTAGCTGTAAAGATAAGAAATAGAAGACCACAAGATATTTAACAAAAAGCATATATCTCTATTCTTATTTGCCTTTGAAATCCTTTTTATATTTTTTAAATTTTAAAATTTTTATGATTTTTCAAAAATATAAAAGACTTTTATTCTCAAATATGAACAAATAATTGACAACCATGACATTCATATGATATTCATCTTAGTACAAAATCATCATGCAAAGTCAATTATATAACACTTAGTCAATTTCAGCACAATTCAAGCAGATTCGGTAGTTATGAAAACTTTAGATTCTGTAACCAAATAAGCTTGAGTTTTCATATCAGAAAAATATAGAATAAACATGTTAAGTGTTTGAAGATATAAATTAGAAACTTTCAAGGTACCAAGTTTCAGACTCGGTATCAAGAAGGAAAACCAGATTCGGTATCTTCAACAATTAACAGAAAGTCACTCAAACATGCATATTCTATCATATATCATGTAATTTCACAACCATGATCAATCAACCATTCAATTATAAGCATATTAACATGTTAATTGTATGAACAAATTCGGTATCAGGATAAGAACACATTCGGTAGATATAGAATCCATCAAATAAGCAATTAAACATGTAATCAGGCTCGGTCAAATGATAGATCAGTCAATTTAACTCAGATTAGACAAGATTTCATGTTGATTTTCAAAATCAAATGAGTTTAATCAAAGATTAATTGAACTCGACTCAGACTCGGTATAATCAACAAGATTTCAAAAATTAAAGGTCATAATCCAGTTATTTTGAACTTTTCTGGTTGATAAAAACATAATTATCTCAGATCTACAATTATATATCTTAAACATTGATTAAAATGAACAATTACCAAGAATTTGAAGAAACAGAATGACGGACTCGGTAGAATTAGGCAGATTCGGTATAATCAACAGACTCGGTAGGTAATTAATAACAGTAAGAGTAATGTTTGACTTTGACTCTCCTTTTATAGATACCGAAGGTAAAATACCGAATGGGCTTTATAGAATGGGCCTAATATACCGAATTCAGTCCAATTTTTCAAAACATTAACAATTTAACTCCAAATCTTGACAAATTGATTTTTCCTCTTGAAACCATTTTAATCTTTTCATGAAAAACAATTCTGAGACAAATTTTTTTTTTTTTTTTTTAAAACTTTGAACTTACCGAATCTGTGCAGTTAGTTGTCAGACTCGATAAAATGCTAAAAATAGCATTTATTCAGTAAAATTTAAATATTTTTGGATTTTATCCTTTCCAATTTTTTATGAATTTTTCAAAATAAGATTTGTACTCAAAAGAGCTTTGAATTTTATACAAAGTACAAATCTTCAGTGTTACCAATTGTTAACACGGGTTGCATACTGAGATGTATACAAACCATAGTGAATTATTTCAGATAAAAATAAAGAAATTTTTAATTCACTTTTTGAAAAAACAATATTTTTGAATAATTTTCTCATTTTCTCCCTTTTTCTCCCCCTCAAAATGTGATATACAAGAAAGTAAATCAGCATTTTGATTATGTTCCAAAAAAAATGAATTAACTCCCCCTTGAAATAGGATATCAATGAGTTACCTCCCCCTTGCGTAACCATTGAATAAATGTACCTAGGAAGTTATCATTAATCTAAAGGCAGTCCCTTAAAGAAAAATTATCTAAAGCACTGAAACTTAGTTGCTCCCCCTAGAAAGTATCTACTCCCCCTAAACACAAGATCCCAAAAAATAAGTCCCAACAGATCTAAGGAATATCAAGCACTATACTCTACCATGCCAATCTCTTTGATCAAGAATTTTAGCCTAAGTTCATCTAAAGGTTTAGTGAACATGTCAGCTAATTGCACTTTAGTAGGCACAAAGTATAATTCTACATCCCCTTTCTCTACATGGTCCTTAATGAAATGATAACGAATATCTATGTGTTTAGTTTTAGAATGCTGAACCGGGTTGCTTGTTATTGCAATAGCACTTTGTGAATCACAATAGATCAGGGTCTGAGAAATCTTAAAGCCATAGTCCAAGAGTTGAGTTTGCATCCACAAAACTTGTGAACAACAGTGAGCTGCAGCAATGTACTCAGACTCAGCTGTTGATAAAGACACACAGTTCTGCTTTTTAGATGACTAACCAACTAGCCTATTCCCCAACTTCTGAATTGATCCAGATGTGCTTTTTCTATCAACATGGCAACCACCATGATCCGCATCAGTATAAGCAGTGAGATTGAAATCGGATCCATGAGGATACCAGATCCCAAGGTTAGGTGTACCTTTAAGGTATTGAAAAATCCTAACAACCGCTTTGGAGTGAGATTTCTTTGGGTTGGACTGAAAGCAAGCACAGACAGTTACGGCAAGTGTAATGTCTGGTCGACTTGTAGTCAGATACATTAAAGAACCAACCATGCTTCGATAAAGCGTAATATCAAAGGGTTCCCCATTAGTATCAGCATCAAGTAAAGTTCTCATTGGGGTTGACATTGGTTTTAAAGCAGTCATTTTAAAACATTTTAGCATATCATTGATATACATAGTTTGACTGATAAAAATCCGATTTGGTAATTGTTTTACTTGTAACCCCAAGAATAAAGTTAATTGGTCAAGCATGCTCATTTCGAATTTGTTGGCCATAAGGTCACCAAATTCTTTGTATAAGGCCGGGGACGTGGAACCAAAAATAATATCATCAACGTAAATTTGAACCTAGAGAATGTGATCGTGGTTTTTACGGATGAATAGCGTTGTATCAATCGTTCCACGAGAGAAGCCATTGTCCAGCAAATACTTTGTTAAGGTCTCGTACCATGCACGCGGTGCTTGCTTCAGACCGTATAAAGCTTTCTCCAAGTAGTAGACTTGGTTTGGATGAATCGGATCTACAAAGCCCTCTGGTTGATCAACATAGACTTCCTCTTAAAGATAACCATTCAGAAAAGCAGTTTTGACATCCATTTGAAGCACCGTGAACTTCATATGAGAAGTAAATGCGAGGAAAAGACGAATTGCCTCAATCCTAGCAACCGGAGCAAACGTTTCATTATAATCAATGCCTTCTTGTTGTCGATATCCTTTGGCCACAAGACGTGCCTTATTTTGAACCACAATTCCATCAGAATCTTTCTTGTTCTTGAAAATCCACTTTACCCCTATTGGTCGTTGACCCGTTGCTCTTGGAACTAATCGCCATACTTTCAATCGTTCAAATTGATTGATCTCCTCTTGCATTGCAACTACCCAGTATGGATCTAGTAAATCTTGAGCAACCGTTGTTGGTTCAATCTCACTAAGAAAGGCTGTGAATAGACACATATTCTGAGTAGCCCTTCGAGTTGACACTGGAGCAGATGCGTCACCAATAATAAGATCTATTGGATGACTTTTAGTCCATCGGGTGTGTAGAAGAGGTTGTACATCAGTGGTATCCATTGAAACATCAACCGTTGTTGACGTTGAGCCTTGATCCGCTTGATCTGATGTAACATTATCTAATGGATTCAATAGAGTATCTGGAGAAACAGCTGGAGTTGTATCAACTGATGAATCTTGAATTGGGTCAAGATTATCAGTAACAGGAGGTTGGAGGGAGGATGAAGAAGCAACAGATGAATCAGTTGGTGTTGAATCTTCATCAAAAAGACTTTGAAGAGTCTCCACAGTAGTTGACTGTGATGGTGTAACCGGTACGGCTTGAACATATGAATCCCGTTGAGGAGTATAAAGACTATCAAACAAGATATCCAGTTCCTCTGAAGTAATCGTAGGAACACCCTTCTTCGAAAAAATTGAGTTTTGAGCGGAAAAAGTAGTAGCCAGGTTAGGATCGGGTTTTGAACTGAGTTGTTCAAAAGCCATTCCCGAAAATTCATCGAACTTGACGTTGATGCTCTCTTTAATCATCTTTGTCCGCTTATGATAAACACGATAAGCAACTTTGTTCGAGGAATAACCAAGAAATATGGCCTGATCGCCATGAGGATCAAACTTTCCGAGGCTGTCAAAGTCGTTAAGCACATAGCATATACAACCAAAAACACGGAAATATTTGACATTCGGGCGTCTACCATATAATAACTCATATGGAGTTTTATCAAAACGTTTGTTTACAATACAACGATTTTGGGTATAGCATGCAGTTGAAATGGCCTCCCCCCACATTTTTGGAGGTAATTTGGAGTAGGCAAGCATCGTTCGTGCTGCTTCGCACAACGTACGATTACGTCGTTCGACTACTCCATTTTTTTGGGGGGTCCGAGCAGCAGAGAACTGATGTTCAATACCTTGGTCTTTCAAATAACTATCAAGCGGGTCATTCTTAAATTCCGTCCCATTATCAGTTCTGATGCTCTTAACATGTTTGTTAAAAGAGCGTTGAATCTTTTTAATGAATTCAATGATAATGGCGGGGGTTTCTGACTTAGTTCGCAAAAGAAAAATCCATGTAAACCGGGTATAGTCATCAACAATGACAAGCACATGTTTCTTGCCACCGAGGCTAGAAATACGCATGGGCCCATATAAGTCCATATGCAATAATTGTAAAGACGATGAAGTACTGGGGTTTTGCTTAAGCGGATGATTAGTCCGTTTCAGCTTACCCATCACACATGATGGACACACATGATTCTTATCATATTGAAAGGTTGGAATACCATCAACTAAATCTTTCGAGACTAGTCGATTGATACCCTTGTAATTCAGGTGTGACATCCGATGATGCCATAACCATGAATTTTCTTTGGTAGAAAGAGTGGCCAAACACATAGTTGCATGTGATGGTGCATCATTGAGGTCAATAGTATATAGTGAAGCACAACGTTTACCAACAAGAAGATCATTCCCTTCGGTAGATTGCACCGAACATTGTCGACGTTCAAACAGAACTTGGAGATCTCCATCGCAGAATTGGCTCACACTAAATAAACTGCACCCCAAACCCTCAACATATGAAACCCGTTTGATTGTTATGCCATTTTGCACAAAATCTCCGTAACCCGTTATTGTTGCAATCTCATCGTTTTCGAATGTAACCGTTCCTAGGAATTTGTCAATGAAGTTGACAAGCAAGGATTTATCGCCCGTCATGTGTCGAGAACAACCGAAATCGATATACCAAACACAGACGTCGAAACTCTGTAAATGTGAATTTCCTAGAGTTTAGGTACCCAAAGTTTCTTGGGTCCTTTGCGGTTAGTACCAACAATAAACTTTGGATTAACAACAAACTTTGGATCAATGATGAAATAATCACGTAAAGCATCATGCAGTTTAGACAATAAAACATCATTTAAAACCACATTACATGAAGCATCATACGCAATATCAATCTTTACATCGTTATCAGAAGTCTTAACACACAATTTATTCCAAGTAGATGTTTTGTTCACAGACGAAAATTGAAAAACAGGAGAGGATTTCCTAGGCCGACTAGCAGTTTGCTTTGGTTTGGTTGCTACTTTCTTAGTCGTGGACTTAGGAACCCATACAGATTTGTAATTCAAGTTTGGATTATGACCTGTGACACGAAAAACACCGTTGTTAGTTAGACGTCCAAACTTTTCAGTTGACACATGAGATGACTGATTTTGCAGAATTTTCAATTTGATTGTACGTTCTTTTGCATCATACTCACTTAAATCAGGTTTAGAACTTGTGTGTGTTGTAGACTTAACTGATTTCTTTAAAAGACTCTCTTTTGAAGTTTTTGACATAGGAATCATAGGAATCCTTTCAGTTAACACAGAACCTTTTGGAGAATGAATCTTTTTAACAAAAAATTGAGTTGTAGAAACAACTTTCGAACCATGATTGCCAAATTGAGAACGTAGAGGATTTTTAAGAATAGTAATGGGTTTTACATCCTTAGATGTTGTTGTTCCCTTCCCCTTCTTAGTAATCCCATCAGTACATTCAAGCACATTGGTTGCAACATTAGATGTTTGCTTAAGTGTGTTAGCCTGTTTCATTTGAATTATCTTTTGTTTTAAGCTTTTAATCTCAAGACATAATTCTTCAGCATAAACTATCACTTCACCCTCCTTAAAAGCATAAGTACATTCTTTCTTAGGCAGTGAAGGCAATTTATCACACAAAGCAAACATTTGTTCTAATGATTGGCACTTAAGTTGCAAGTCAATATTCTCCTGTTCAAGTTGAGCTACTATACAATTCAAATTACGTACAGCAGGTAAATGCAAGTAATAATCATGTAAAGGATGAAGTTGACTTTTAAAATCTATCAAAGGTTCAATGTTCGGTGCATCCTGAGGTTCTACTTTTTCATCTAAAGAATTTTGACCTAGAGAATCTGTCTCAAAGAAGATAGTTAGTTCATGTGCTAGGTCTTCATGGAAAACATCATCTGGACATGCAGGTAAAGTTGGTAGAATTGGTTTCACATCAAAAATTGGTTCATCAAACACCTCATCTATTGCAGTAATGCTAGAACTAGGTTTGTTAAACACTTCATTCTCAAGCATTAAAATGTATTTCTCTAGCATGAGTGTTGGGATATAAACCAGTCTACGCTTAGGCACATAATCTTCACGTTGCATGTTCTTTTCAGTTTCGACAAGATTTTTCAAGAAATCAGGATTCGATTTACCTATCGTAGCATTGATTTTTTCATACATTAAGCTAATTTGATGGTATTTCCTAGATTTACGATTTTCAATAATATCATCAAAATTAGCATCAGAAGCATGTACAAAATGCGATGGTAAACCAGCTTGAAAATAATCAGAATGATATAATCCTGGAATCTTTTTGGAAGCATTTTCCAAAATTTTCGGATCTTCATAACCCAACCCCCACTTTTCACCATGAATCGTTTTTGGTCTATTCATGAAAATCGTTTCTTTTAAAAGTTCCATATCCATGATAGCTTTGGATTGCTCTGTTCGATAGAGTTTTTCCTCATATCGAGCAAGTTGTGCTTTCATTTGAAAAGATTCTTTTGACAATAAAGAAATTTTAGTGTTCTTTTCAATTATGGTGTTTTCCAATTGAACGATTTTCTTGTTTAGTTTTGAAAGTGTGGGTTCATGTTGGTTTTTCAAATCAGAAATATTTTTTTTCTAAAAATTGAACTTTTTCTGCAAGTCGTTCCGATTTTAAACGATAATCAGTTCTTTCAACTTTAATTGGATGAATTATCTTTTTCAGATCTTCCAACTCAGTTTCTGTAGAGTTGAGTTGGAGAGTCAATTGTTGCACATCCGTTTGTAATTTGGATGAGGAAGGTCTGTTCTCATTCATTTTGATTTTATCTTTTAAAACCTTGTTTTCAGATTTTAAGCCTTTGACTTCTTTTGACATTGAGACCAGATTCTTCATCAAGTCATTTTGCATTTTGATAAAATCAGGTGAGATTTCAGATGATTGTACCTCATCATCATCGGATGTTGAGTCAGAATTCTCCATTGCTTCCTTAGCTTTGATGAGCTTTGTCACCTTGCAAACATTTGCATGTTCCACTTCTGAATCTAAATCGTCAGTCCAGTTAAACCAAGTATCATCAACCAGTTTTAGCTCTCCCCCAGTTTCCACAATCTTAGCCATCAACATTTTCTTCTTGTAGTAAGCTGCATCCTTCTTCTTAGGCATCTTGCACTCACGAGAGTAATGACCAGCTTTGCCACAATTGAAACAAATTGAATCTTCCTTCTTGGAATCATCAGCACGTTGTTGTTTAGATAGATCAGCTTTCTTGTAGTAAGAGGAAGATGATGAGTTTTTGCATTGATTGCTTGATTTGCCTTTAAACTTGTGTTTGTTCAAGGCTTTTGTGAACATGGCTGCCATCTTGACTAATTCAAGGTGAGAATCATCAACATCGGAAAGATTCAAATCTTCTGAATCAATTGATTCTTCAACAAGCACTTTCTTGGACAAGCCTTTGGAAGACGTCAACGATTTGCTCTTCTTTTTAGCAATTAGGGCAAGTGGATCGCCCGGAGAAGACTCTTTCCTTCCTTCTTGAAGTTTAGACACTTCAGGTTGGTAATGCATAAGAACTCCAACAAGCTCATGAATAGTCAACTTGTCAATCTCTTTAGTAGATCGAACAATGGTTCCATAAGGAAGCCAATCAGCATTGAGCTTTTTGAGAAACTTCATGTTGACTTCAGCATTTACTTTTATGATATTGCACCTTTTCAACTCATTAAGAACACCATTGAAACAATGATAGGTATCCTTGAGTGGTTCATCAGTTTCCTGCTTGAAATCTTCATAGAATCCCAAAGCCTTATTCAATTTAGTAACATCTGACATGTCATAACCTTCTTACTATCATTTGATCTCATCCCATATATCTTTTGCTGTTGTGTTGCTATCAACATTTTCAAACAATTCATACGGGATAGCTTGCATAACAATATTCTTTGCCTCTATGTCACCCTGAGCTCTCTCACGCTTATCACCAGAAAGTTCATAGACTAGAATTGGCATACCAGTATCCGGATGATAATCAACAACTGGACCATCTCTCAGAGAAGCCCAAATGTACTTTGCTTTCTCACCCTTATAGTCTATGTACTGAGTGATACGGTGAAGCCACTAAGTGTACTTTCCATCAAACAACACTGGAGGACGGGAATCTGATCCAATGATCAAAGTATCTTGAGTAGACATCTTGAAAATGAGGTAGATTCAGTAAAGATTCTATATTACACAAATCTCAGATGAAAAATCACAACAATCTGATCAGAATGTCAGATTCTGTAACAGATTCGGTACTGTAGCAGATTCGGTAAAGTAGCAAATTCGGTAAAGATTCTGTATATCAGATTCTGTAAAAGAAACTGATCAGAAATACAAGAGACACACCCAGATTCAGTATAGATTTGGTAACCACAAGAATTGTAGCCTGTAACCACTTAAAACAATGAATTAAGTGATACAGAAACTCAGATTCTGTATATGATTCGGTAGTTAGATTCTGTAAGAATTTGAAGTTCAATCTCAATTCAATCCTTTTGAATTTGATTCTGTAACCTTGCTGCACAAGGAAACACGTTAGTATCACACAAAATATCAAAGATACAGAAAGTATAGGATACCGAATGTCAACTGTAGCAGTTGACAATACCGAGTCTAAGTTTAAAACTTAGAAATATGACAGAATCCTTTCTCAAACCACACCAATTAGCTGCGTATGATCAAACCGAATGTGATAGAATCACAATCACACCATAATCTGCAACACTTAAGATGAATTTAAGTAATGAAGTAGACTCGATATAACAGTTACGATACCGAGTGTTGATCAATTCTTCAAAACTTAATGAATTGAAGAAATTGAACCGTCAGAAATGTGATTTAACACCTCACGAACATAACTGAATCCTTAAATCTTCACAAAAATCCAGAATCAAGCTTGAATTAAGCAATACCGAGAGTTTTAGCCACAAACTCTAAAAATCAACTTGATTCTCCATAATTGAAGTTAAAAAGCTGTAATGATGATCGAAACTCTTTCTAAAATACCTAATGCACCTTTGCTGAACTTATCACAAGAATCTGAACGTCATATTATCAAATTCGATGATACCGAATGTGATTCAAAATACCGAGAGTAATCAGATTCTGTAATCTTCAATCTCTGGATCGATATAGTGATGTAGAATCACTTCCTGGAAGCTCTGATACCAAATAATAGGTCAGATCATGTTGAGATTGAGAGAAATGATAAGATAAAGAGAGATTCGGTAGATAAGAATGAGACTTGATATTAGAGAGAATCGGTACAATTACATTCCACAGCTTCTAGAACTCAGTTACAATGCAATGGCTATCTAATTAGGACTACTTAGGTTCCTTATATAGCCCTCTTCTAAGGAACCTTCATTTAAGCTTATTTTCACATTAACACTATACAACTTCGGGGTCCTAACAATAACCGAGGCCTTGCTTTGAGGCATCACAATATATTACAAAATCATCATTCCCTTCAAGCAATGACAATATAGGTGCCGTAGTTAACTTTTTCTTTAAGAATTGAAACGCTTTATCCTGCTCATCCTTCCATTCAAATTTCTTCCCTTTATGCGTTAATGCAGTCAAGGGTTTTGCTATTTTGGAAAAATCTTGGATGAACCTTCTGTAGTAACCAGCCAGTCCTAAAAATTAGCGTATATGCTTCGGAGTTTTCGGGGTTTCCCACTTTTTAACGGTTTCAATCTTTGCCGGATCCACCTAAATACCTTCTTCTTTCACTATGTGACCGAGGAATTGAACTTCTTCCAACCAAAATACACACTTTGAAAACTTAGCGTACAGTTTTTCTTTCCTCAACAACTCTAGCACTTTTCTTAAATGTTCTTCATGCTCTTGATCATTCTTTGAGTAAATAAGTATGTCAGCGATGAAGACAATAACAAATTGTCAAGATATGGTCCACACACTCGGTTCATGAGGTCCATAAACACAGCTGATGCATTAGTTAAACCAAACGGCATAACCATATACTCGTAATGACCGTAATGCATCCTAAAAGCAGTGTTTGGAATATCATCCTCCTTCACCCGCATTTGATGATACCCAGAACGTAAATCAATCTTTGAATAAACTAACGAGCCTTGCAGCTGATCAAATAAGTCATCGATTCTTGGTAGTGGATAGCGGTTCTTGATGGTAAGTTTGTTTAACTCTCGGTAGTCGATACACAACCTGAATGTACCATCCTTCTTTTTGACAAACAAAAAACAGGAGCTCCCCATGGTGATGTGCTTGGACGTATGAAACCACGCTCTAAAAGTTCTTGTAATTGGCTTTGGAGTTCCTTCATTTCACTGGGTGTGAGTCTGTATGGAGCACGAGCTATTGGTGCACCTCCTGGTACAAGGTCTATTTGAAATTCAACGGATTTGTGTGGAGGCAGTCCCGGCAATTCTTTCGAAAATACATCGGGAAATTCTTTTGCGACGGGAACATCATTGATGTTCTTTTCTTCGGTTTATACTTTCTCGACATGTGCTAGAACAGCATAGCAACCTTTTCTTATTAGCTTTTGCGCCTTCAAATTACTAATAAGATTTAGCTTCGCGTTGCTCTTTTCACCGTACACCATTAAGGGTTTTCCTTTTTCCAGTACAATGCGAATTACATTTTTGTAACATATGATCTCTGCTCTCTCCTTTTTCAACCAGTCCATGCCAATTATCACATCAAAACTTCCTAACTCTACGGGTATCAAATCAATCTTAAATGTTTCGCTAACCAGTTTAATTTTTCGATTCCGACATATATTATCTGCTGTAATTAATTTACTGTTTGCTAATTCGAGTAAAAATTTATTATCCAAAGGCGTCAGTGGACAACTTAATTTAGCACAAAAATCTCTACTCATATAGCTTCTATCCGCACCCGAATCAAATAAAACATAAGCAGATGTTTTGTCAATAAGAAACGTACCCGTAACAAGCTCCGGGTCTTCCTGCGCTTCTGCTGCATTAATATTGAAAACTCTTCCACTGCCTTGACCATTAGTATTCCCTTGGTTTGGGCAATTTCTAATAATGTGGCCCTATTTTCCACATTTATAACAAACTACGGCGGCATTATTTGTTCCGACATTATTTGTTCCTTTAATTATGTTGTTCTTCGGACCATAAATCTCACACTTTGCCACGCTATGACCATTTCTCTTACACTTGGTACAAAATGTTGTGCAGAACACATTCCGATGGTACTCTTCACACCTTTGGCATGGCTGTCTCTGCTATTTGTTGTTATTGAAATGGTTGTTGTTGCGATTATTATTATTGTTGGGACAATTGTTGTAGTTGTTGTTGGGACGTTTGTTGTTGTTGCGGTTGATGTCGCGGTTGTTGGGATAGTTGTTGCGATTGTGGTTGTAATTATTGTTGTTGTTGTATTGGTGACCCTTGTCACTGGTTTCTTCCCACTTTCTCTTGACTTGTTTCGTGTTGGTTTCTTCGGCTGCCTGTTCTTTAATTCTTTCCTCAATTTGATTTATGAGTTTGTGAGCCATTCGACTTGCCTTTTGTATGGAGGCGGGCTCGTGTGAACTCACATCTTCTTGAATCCTTTCTGGTAACCCTTTTACAAATGCGTCAATCTTTTCTTCTTCATCCTTAAACGCTCTTGGACACAATAGGCACAACTCTGTGAATCACCATTCGTAGGTGGTAATGTTGAATCCTTGTGTTCGTAATCCTTTAAGCTCTAATTTGAGCTTATTGACCTCGTTTCTGGGACGGTACTGCTCAGTCATCAGGTGTTTGAATGCTGACCACGGTAATATATAAGCAGCATCTTGTCCCACTTGCTCGAGATAAGTATTCCACCATGTTAACACAGTACCTGTGAAGGTATGCGTAGCGTACTTTACTTTGTCTTCTTTAGTACATTTACTTATGGCAAACACCGATTTGACCTTTTCGGTCCACCGTTTCAATCCGATTGGACCCTCGGTTCCATCGAATTCCAAAGGTTTACAGGCAGTGAATTCTTTGTAGGTGCATCCTACACGATTTCTTGTGGAATTAGTTCCACTGCTAGAACCAGAGTTATTGTTGTTATTTTGCATTGCGGCCTGTACTGCGGCTATGTTCGCAGTAAGAAAAACACAGAAGTCTTCCTCACTCATGTTCAAGTTATGACGAGTCGTCGGTTCCATTTCCTTCAAAATAGCCAAAAGTATTGAGTTAATCATATAGAATTTAAGAGTAGTCAATAGTGTTTCGTAGCATAATATGAACTTATTTATAAAAGCGCTTTTTTCATATTAGCGTTTTATAGTTTTAATTCGGGTAGTACCTACCCGTTAAGTTCATACTTAGTAGCTACTATACAATTCAACTACTACAATTCGATATGAAAAACTGATAATAATATTTCGCATTCAAACTTTTATACAATATTTTACAAACTTACAATACCACTATTTTACATATAGCATAAAATATAGCACACAATAACTTTAATACAAGGCAGTTGCGAAGACAATTCTAGTTAATACACAAGTCGTTTAGCAAAGGCAATAAAGACACGCAATTCATATGTCCAGAAACAAGTCATGCATTCGGGTTTTACTAGTATTATTTCCCATCCTTGGTCTTGTGGAAAATAACCGTTGTGACCGTTGGCTAGGCAGCATGTTGTAACATTTTCAAAAGGACGGGGGTTACATAATGCCCAACAGCCCCGTAATAATCTAAAAATCTTATTTCTCACCCCAGCTACTGAATCTGTCACTTGTGGGAATGTTTTATTTAGTAGTTGCAATCCTATGTTCTTTTTCTCGATTTAGTGAGAAGCGAACATTACTAACACGTAGACATAACATACTTCTTTATGTTGCATGTTTGAAGCTCTTTCTAGAGAACGAAGTCCTATGTTGGGATAGGTAGAGTCAAAATAGGCTCTCAACCCGTAGCGTAAAATTACATCTGGGTTCCCCGCATTCAATGCTTTAAAGAAAATACGGCGTAACTTATGGTCTCCCCAATGTGATATACCCCATCTATTAAAGGAAAGCCTTTTATAAACTAAGGCATGCCTGGAACGTCTTTCAAATGTTTGACAAACTAATTTCGCCATAAATAATTGTGCCGATGAACTCTGACCGACTCTAGACAAGATTTCATCAATTACGTCCCTGTGTAGGTCTTCTAAAATATTCGGTTGTCTATCCTTAACATCCATTATGTGTTTTTATACTGTAAAATAGACGAGGATTAGATTCGTAAAAGATAATTAACAAACAATACAAGCAATTTTTACATATAACATGAAAATACAAGCACACTACAATACATAAATTACACATCATGATTACAACTCTTTATTCCGACTCACTCGTTTCTTCCTCTTCGGACTTGGTTCGTTTCGCTAATTTCCTAGGGATATATGGTGCTCCCCTAATACGATCTGTTCTTTTCTAAAATGGTCTAGAAAAACCTGGTGGCTTAGATATTCCCGAATTATAGTGAAAGTTTAAGAAATACGGGTGTTTACGGTATACCCCATCAGGGTACTTCATGTTAACATAAAGTTCATTGGTTTTGGGCGATTCCTTTTCCCTTATTTTTTTCTTTTTCTTTTTCAAATTGGGTCAAGGTAATTTCTATAACATCATCGGAATCCTCATCGGGATCCGATTCATCAGAAAACTGGTAATTTTCCCAATATTTTGCTTCCTTGGCTGAAACACCATTGACCATTTTTAACTTTGGTCCATTGGTTGAGGATTTTCTTTTATTTAACCGTTTTTCTGTAGTTATTAATATTTCTTCTTCCGGAACCTCTTCTTCTTCCGGTTCCTCTTCTTCTAATTCCTCCTCTTCCGGTTCCTCCTCTTCCGGTTCTTCCTCGGGAATTTGTGAATCTTCCCAAAATATATTCGACTCTTCATTATTATTAGATGAGTCGATGGGATTTGTACTAGAGGTAAACATCTATCACACAATATCAAACACGTTAAGAGATTAATGTATCACATAATATTTACATGTTAATAATATATAGTTTCCAACAAAAAGTGTTAAGCAATCGTTTTTAAAGAAAACACGATCGAAGTCCAGACTCACTAATGCATCCTAACCAACTCGGTAAGACACACTAATGCAAATTTCTGGTTCTCTAAGACCGACGCTCAGATACCAACTGAAATGTCCCGTTCATATCGATTATAAACGTTCCATATTAATTGATTTCGTTGCGAGGTTTTGACCTCTATATGAGACGTTTTTCAAAGACTGCATTCGATTTTAAAACAAATCATAACCTTTATTTTATTGATAAAGGTTTAAAAATATTACGACGATTATCAAATAATGATAATCTAAAATATAGCATTTTCACACGATTATTACATAATGGTTTACAATAATATTACACATCAATTTAAGTCTTCGAATATAGTTTTTAAACAATATTATACAAGCATGCTGACTCCAACTCTTGTCCATAAATTAGCATGCAACAGCGGAAGCTCTTAATAATCACCTGAGAATAAACATGCTTTAAACGTCAACAAAAATGTTGGTGAGTTATAGGTTTAACCTATATATTTATCAAATCGTAATAATAGACCACAAGATTTCATATTTCCATTTTTCATAAACATCATCCCATACATAGAGATGAAAATCATACATATGGTGAACACCTGGTAACCGACATTAACAAGATGCATATAGAATATCCCCATCATTCCGGGACTCCCTTCGTGAAAGGACCCGTTCATATACATTATAAACGATTCACAATAGTTGATTACATTGCGAGGTATTTGACCTCTATATGATACATTTTACAAACATTGCATTCGTTTTTAAAAGACAATCTTTCTTTACATCGAAAATTGACAGGCATGCATACCATTTCATAATATCCACTATCCAACTATAAATTGATTTAATAATAATCTTTGATGAACTCAATGACTCGAATACAACGTTCTTCGAAATATGCTATGAAAGACTCCAAGTAATATCTTTAAAATGAACAAATGCATAGCGGAAGATTTCTTTAACACCTGAGAATAAACATGCTTGAAAGTATCAACCAAAAGATTGGTGAGTTCATTAGTTTATCATAATCATTTATTTCCATCATTTTAATAGACCACAAGAATTTCATTTCCAGTTCTCATAAATATACGTCCCATGCATAGAGACAAAAATAATCATTCATATGGTGAACACCTAATAACCGACATTAACTAGATACATATAAGAATATCCCCTATCATTCCGGGATCCTCCTTCGGACATGATATAAATTTCGAAGTACTAAAGCATCCGGTACTTTGGATGGGGTTTGTTAGGCCCAATAGATCTATCTTTAAGATTCGCGTCAATTAGGGTGTCTGTTCCCTAATTCTTAGATTACCAGACTTTAATAAAAAGGGGCATATTCGATTTCAATAATTCAACCATAGAATGTAGTTTCAATTACTTGTGTCGATTTCGTCAAACATTTATAAAAGCGCATGTATTCTCAGTCCCAAAAATATAAAGGGTAAAAAGGCAAATGAAACTCACCATACTGTATTTCGTAGTAAAAATACATATAACGTCATTGAACAAGTGCAAGGTTGGCCTCGGATTCACGAACCTAAATTAATTATATATTTATGTGTTGGTCAATATTTGTCTAACAAATTAGGTCAAGTCATAGTGTACCACAATCCTAATGCTCGAGACTAATATGAAAAAGTCAACAAAAGTAAATTTGACTCAAAATAATTTCCAAAAATCTATACATGATTAAAATATAGTTTAAATATCGTCGTTTTATATTTCTAAATATTTTTAAAAGATTTATTAGAGTAAATAATATAATTTATTTATTAATAAATAAAATTTTATATTAAATTTATATAATAAAATATACTTTTATATATATTAAGTAATAAAATTTATAGGGTTCATTTAATATCATAAAGATAATATGATAGGTATTATTAAAGTAAGTTATTACACGTAGTAAAATATGTTTGTATCACATATTTATTTGATAAAATAATATCTATAATGTTAGTAAGTAAAAGTTGTATTATTTTGTAATAATAATTATTATTATAAAAATATCAATATTTATAATTACTAAGATGACATTATGATAAAACGATAATTCTAATTATGATAACTTTAATATTTACAATAATTTTTAATATTATCTTTAAAAGAATAATTCTATTTAAAATAATAATAATAATAATAATGATATTTTATAGTAACAATGACATTTCTGTTAAAATGATAATTTTTGTTAAAATGATAGTTTTAATACTAACGATACTTTTAATAATAATAGTAATGATAAAAATAATAAGAACGATAATTTTATCTAAACCAATATCTTATAATATTTTATTTTCATCATGATACTCTTACCCATTATTTCCTAATCGTTTCGTTTAATAGCTTTTAATCGTCTTTTATATCGTGTTCATAATAATGATAATAATAGTAATCAAAATAATTAGGTGTTACAAATATTTGTTTTAATTACACTAATATTAATAATGATAGTTACTATAACATTATTAACGATAATACTAATAATTATCTTAATGATAATATAGTAATAATAATAATAACAATAACAATAACCATTTTTAAATAATGATATATATATATTAATAATGATAATGATAATAATAATAATAATACCAATAATAATAATAATAATAATTATAATAATAATTGGATAATAATAATAATACTAATTATAACTTTAACGATAATAACGATAGTAATAATAAAAAATAACATTTTTAATGATAAATCCCTTTTATTGATAAAGATAATAATAATGATAATAATAAGATAAAACTAGAACGACGATAAAAACGACGATAATAATAATTATTTTTAATAAAAATATCGAAAATTCAATTGATTATAACTTCTAATCCATTCATTGAAACCATTCGATATCTAAAGGAAAAGTTCTTAATTTTTCGCTAGCTTTCCAAGGACATGCATATCTTATACCTTATCTCAACCGCAAGTGTAACTAATTCAAGATCCTAACCTGTCTAAGGGCAATATCAAAAGTACAAGCATGCATAATCCTAAATACTCGAGCACTAGTCAGGGATACACTATTATTATTATGTAAAAGTTAAATTATGAGTACTCACGTATCAATATTGAGATTCAATATTGCAGGAAAGGTACGTAGATGCAACGGAAATGATAAACATTATATTGACCTCACGAGCATACCCATGAACCATACTCAATCACCTCTATAGTTATAACCCATAATTTCCTTAATCCAATCCCACTCGAAAAACAATTTCGAAATCACTTGGACAGCACTCCGTCGTAATATTTTATGTATACTAATAATATCTTGAAATAATACGGAGTAAATATATATGTAAATCGATTGAGAGAGTTTAGAGAAAAATATTTTCAAGTTTCTATGAAATAATGAAACCTATTGAATTCTATTTATAATAGATTTTTGAATTATTAAAGTGAATTATTAAAGCATGAATTATTAAAGTGAATTATTAAAGTATGAATTATTAAAGTGAATTATTAAAGTATGAATTATTAAAGTGAATTATTAAAGTATAAATTATTAAAGTGAATTATTAAAGTATGAATTATTAAAGTGAATTATTAAAGTTAAAGTAAAGTAAAAATAAAATAAAGGTAAAGTTTAAGTATAATAAAAGTATAAAACTATGTACGTATAATACGCGTATAAATATATATAATATTAATTTAAATCGTTATATATAATTAATAAAATAAAATATAAATATCGTTATCTTTATCATACTAGTTAAGTAATGAGTTGTCAAAAGTGGTTCTAGATATTTATAAAAGTTATATACGTTTTAATAATAAAGTTCTTTTTAAACTGAAAACATTTTTGTACGTTTGAAACTAAATAGATCAATCGAGTCTTTATGATATTCAATCTTTCACTATCCTTTGTCTAGTTCTTAATGATTGACAATTTGTTCTTATTTATAAATCACTTTACCATTTTCCGAATATTGTTAAAATGGAAAGATTTCTCAAATCAACGTGGGCCTTTCAACAGAGACTTGCAATCATAATTCAATATATCTGATAATTCAATCATTTGATCTTATCTTCTAATTCCATTGATAAACATTTTGAAACAGATACAATCATATAAAGTATTTAATCTAATATTTTATTTACGTTTCAAGTTATAATATATATACACATATACATATATAATCATATTCGTTTAATGGTTCGTGAATCGTTGGAACTTGGTCGAGGTTGAATGAATGTATGAACATAGTTTAAAATTCTTGAAATTTAACTTTACAAATATTGCTTATCGTGTCGAAAATATATAAAGATTAAAGTTTAAATTTGGTTGAAAATTTCCGGGTTGTCACAGTACCTACCCGTTAAAGAAATTTCGTCCCGAAATTTGCGTGGAAAGGTCGTGAATGATAATAAGTATGTTTTCATGATGCATACGGGCTGAAAATTAGAGTTTTATCATCAGCGAATAATTTGGACAAACAATCCATTTATATGAAGAGTACGAATGAAGCTAACATAGAAGAGTGAAATGAGTAAGTGTAGATTCATCTTATCATTTGACATAGATATGATTGATTCCCAGATTTCAAGGGATTTGAAGAAAATCTTCTTAATAAGATTTGACTCTCCGGTAATCAAGGGAATTAGGATCCGCTTTAAATGTGATCGTCCATTTTAATTGTTCTGTCGGAGATTTTCTTATAAATTTACCTCCTTCATTTCCTTACAACTCACACCTTCTGTTGATGCATTTTATGCAAGTCCCTAGACATCTACCCACATCCATTGCAGGTACAACAGTTTACAGGCCACCATGATTGCTCGTTATTATCCTATCAGTGTTTGTATGTAGTTACAGGAACTGCAGGAACGAGATTTAGATGTTTGACTATGTTAGACTTAGTCAGACGTACGAGTGAAGCCTCACTAGTACGGCTGACAGGCTCATACGCACGGTTGATGCTGAGCTAAGTCACAATTACAACCTAAATGAGAAGACACGAGTGAGTGATCACCCGTACGGCTGATGAAGCCAACTCGTACGTGTGATGAATGAATCGTATGGGTGAGTCAACAGCAGGGGTATATAAAGTCTTATGTTCTTCATTTTAGGTTAAGCCTCTCATTTGTTACACACGCTCAGATCTAGTGGCTCCTCCGATTCTCTCTCAGCCCAAATCACCCAGGTGGTGAATAATAGCTCTAGGTGTTGATCTAATCACACTTGATTTAGTTGTGGTTTGACTAAATTAATCAAAAAAAAAACTTAACCTATTCATTAGAGGGTTTGATTCACTTATTCCGCCATTGTGTGAGTTAAATCTGTTGATTTCTAAGTTCCTAGTCATGTTTCATCACCTTCTATTCTTTCCCCCTCAACTCATATTTTAAAGTATTCATCAATATGCTCCATCCAGTTCTGATTCTCGATATACTTCTAACTTTCATATCGGTCATTTTTCTTTTTCATCTACCGCCAGAAGAATCTATTTACTTCTACTATACTCTTGGGTTTATAGTGTTTCTAGTTCTCCCGTGTCTTTATATTGCTATATGCATCGATATATATGGTTTATAATTTCTGGTTTATCATTGGGCTTTATATGTTCCCTTATATTTCAAAGTCTCTGCTTCTGTCTTCTATAATCATTATCATTCACAGTTAATGCTCTCTTTTATTTGCTGCAATTTATACTCCAATTTCTATTTCGGAGTTTTGTCCTTTCGTTTCTTCTTCTTGCGATTAAGCACCGCTTGTAATGGTCCAGAATTCACAGATATGAATTTCGGAATGAACATTGTTAATGTTCTAGGAAGGAAATTGTGATGGCACGATCCTGACTTGTCAAATTACTAGAATACCTTGGAAAAGGGCGAATCATCAAGAAATATTTTCTTGATATTTTAGAGGTTAAATAGAATACAAGAGTCGTATAACATGGCACATGATGATGTTATGATCTGTGAATCATCACGTTCCATTTAGAAACTCAGCATGACTTACTGTAATATAATCACGTTGATCAAGTGTCATTATATTATACTAATTCATGCTTCAGTTCCCAACACTATTTCAAAATATTCCTATTTTAAACTTGAATATTTCAGAATTTAGAAACTAAAATAGTTTCTTTTATGATGTAATACAGATAGCGCGAAGAGGTAAATGATTTCAAATAAGAAAAATTAAGAAAATATCTTCAGAAATATGGAGGATATTTATAATGAAAGATATGATGATATTTTAGAATTTCTAATATCAGAGGATGATGAAGAATATTGTCCACATGGGTTTAGAGTCAGGAGCAAGGTATTCGTTAATGACTTCAGCAGGTACTGAATCATTTGGATCCTTTGATGTCAGGTTCAGTCGTTGTAATTTGTCCACAGCCTCCTTCCTACTTTGCTCAATCCGTTTTCCAGTTCCAAAACTTCTCTTTTTCTGCGCTTTGCCAGCACACTTCATCATTATCATCCAACTTTTACCGTTTAAAGTCTTTTATAGTTTTTGCTGCTTCATCAGCATTTTTTTCCCATTTTCGGAGAACCAATTCATAGTTCGGAGTGTTTTTCAGAAACTTCACATTCAAATTAAGTCCAGAAGATAGACGTTATATATACACATATAACTGTTGGCGTAGACATGCTGCGAGATTTCAAAATACTGATTGCTAATTCCCAATGATTCATATGGCAATTCTCATTACAAGATGCGAATGATGGGGTTTCAATAAATAATTATAATGACTTTTTGGAGAGGCTAAAGTTAAAGGGTAATGAAGTTGTTGGTACATCTGCTAATAATGTGGTGGAATGTAAAAGGTTCCCTGGTAACGATGGTGTATATCTCAAGTTTATAATAAGGTTAGTCTGACTGAAAAGTCGAAGTTGACTTGCTGGAGCTGTGACAAAACTGGCTACTTTGAATAGGAGTCGCAAAGTTATTTTTGCTAATAAATGCCAAAGAATCTGACGCGGATACGTTGTTTAAACTTTTACTTTGGCCTCAAGAGTTTTTCGGGTACATAACTGTGGGTAACATGTGGTTCGATCATCATCTCGATTGCTCATCATTCGAAGTGTCTTCAGAAATTTTCGAAGGGTTTGAACACAGATTGTAATCGTTAACATACATTTGATGTTCTAACACAGTTTTGAAGTCAAAATATAGCTTGTGAAAGATGTAAGGATCTAAGAGTGATGATTTTGGTCATATCTCGAGTTGAATTTTGAGATTTCAAAATCAGAATATGTAATTAAATTTTGAATGAGTATGGTTGTTTTGATTTCTATAAAAGAATGTATATTGTTGTGAAAGTATGGAGTATAATGGATGATTTGCTGAATCAGATTCGAAGAATGTAACATATTATTTGTGATTTACGGTTGAAACTAGAATTGAATAATCCCTAAAGGCTTTAAAAAGTACATAACTTTTACGCAGTATTTCTTTAATGACATTGAAATTATGAATCAATAATTCGTTATTTGTTGATGTATGATGTTCGGTTCGTGGATTTCTTGTGAATTTCGCAAAGTACGAATGATGTTATCTGAAAAGTTTCGGGTACATTGATGATGAAAGTGTAAAATCAAATATATACTTGATTTATTATGAATTGGAATTTGTTGAATTGTGACAGAGATTGTAGTTAACGCTGGTTAAGTTGCGGCCGAAGGACGTACATTATTGCATATTTGTAATATGAATTAACCGAGTAGTTAAGATTCACACACAATAGCTTAGCACGAAAAGATTTATTTAGATATATATATATATATATATATATATATATATATATATATATATATATATATATATATATATATATATATATATATATATATATATATATATATATATATATATATAATACATATAATTTCTTCAGAGGGAATGAGTTAATTCTTCATAACTCGTTGTTACAATATACACGTTATTGATTCGTAATGATGTCCACAGTGATTCTTGAAATGACGGAGTTTGTGATGTTATCGGTGTTGTTGATTCGGATGTTGACTGTACTGACGATGCTGGTAACGCTGACGGTACTGTTGATGCTGTTGGTAAAGCAAGTTTAGCTTGTTAATCACACACCATTTTTGTCAGGGGTTCTACTCTTCCTTCTATCATTTTGGTTCGCTTAACTGATTTATGGTTAGGGCTAGATTAGATAATCTCTAAGACTTTAGAGATTACATAATCGCTGCGGAAAGTTTCTCCAATGAAGTTATGAATTAATACTTCGTCAGTTATTGTTGTTGGTACTCCTTGGTATCTATGGTGCGTATGACGTTGATGCTCGTGGGACAGATTGTGAAGTTGAGGTTTACGACGCGGTTGTGGTTGGAGGTGGTAATGGTACTGTTGGCGTTGATGATGGTGGTACTGGTTATGCTGCTGATGCTGCTGCTGGTGTTTGTAATCTCTGCACCATATTGTCCAAAGCCACTACCCGAGCGCGAAGCTCGTTGACTTCTTCTATTACACCGGGGTGATTATCGGTTCGGACGAGCGGATAAAAAAAATCTAAAATTTGATGTAATATATAATCGTGACGAGATACTCTGGAAGTGAGCGAGAATATGGTATTTCGGATAGGTTCACCGGTAAATGCTTCAGGTTCTTCGTCAAGAGGGCAATGTGGTGGATGGAAGGGATCACCTTCTTCTTGTCTCCAATGATTGAGGAGGCTACGAACCCATCCCCAATTCATCCAGAATAGGTGATGACTGATTGGTTGATCTATTTCGGTCGCACTGCTTTCGGTGCTTGAATGAGATTCCATTTTGGAATCTGAGTGACTTGAACTGATGACAAATTCCATTTCGTACGATTGGATAAAGGATTTTTTTTTTCAATATGAAATGATTTTGGCTAACGGATGGTATTCTAATTACATAGTATATATATATATATATATATATATATATATATATATATATATATATATATATATATATATATATATATATATATATATATATATATATATATATATATATAAGATTTCGTAGATTACAGAGGACTTTGCGGGATATGTCAGGCAAAGTTTAAAGTAACAGATAAGATAAGATATGATTTAGCAGATATGCTAAGATATGAATTTTTGTGTATACACTATTCATGCAATCAATGCAGCAAGATGTGTCTTAGACTAAAAATGATAAGCAGGTAATTTTCTGAGAATGATAAGTAGTTAATTTTTGACACAAAATGATAATCAAAACTTTTGACATGCAGACACGGTCGAAGTCCAGACTCACTAATGTATCCTATCGACTTATCAGTTAGACACACTAATGCAGACCTGGTTCGTTAAGACCACCGCTCTGATACCAACTGAAAGGACCCATTCATATACATTATAAACAATTCACAATAGTCGATTACATTGTGAGGTATTTGACCTCTATATGATACATTTTACAAACATTGCATTCGTTTTTAAAAGACAATCTTTCTTTACATCGAAAATTGACAGGCATGCATACCATTTCATAATATCCACTATCCAACTATAAATTGATTTAATAATAATCTTTGATGAACTCAATGACTCGAATGCAACGTTCTTCGAAATATGCTATGAAAGACTCCAAGTAATATCTTTAAAATGAGCAAATGCACAGCGGAAGATTTCTTTAACACCTGAGAATAAACATGCTTGAAAGTATCAACCAAAAGGTTGGTGAGTTCATTAGTTTATCATAATCATTTATTTCCATCATTTTAATAGACCACAAGTGTAACATCCCGCCTTTTTCCATTTACTTTTCCGTTTAACTATTTAAGTTCCGTTAGATGTTTATAACACATCTCGTTAATATGCGTTTGAATTATCTTGTTAGGTAATTCCCGCACCCGATTTAAGTTGAGGGACCAATCTTGCCAAATGTTGAAACTTGTGACTAGGTCAAAGAGTCAAACTCTCATTCTATCCATTCATTCATCTCTTCCAATTTCTTAATACTTCAACTTTTCCTCTCAACTTCAAGAACAAAGATTCATCATCCAAAACCGAGCTAGTGATCTTCTTGCCAAACAAATTGCATATTTGAACTCCTCGTGATCTCCTCTTCGTTTCCATACCGATTTCATCAATTTTGGGTAACTTTCTAAAATCACTAATTCTTGTGTTCTTGAGATTTTTAAGTTATAAGGTTGTTAATTAGTGTCTATGGCTCGAGTCTAGTTTGTTTATGTGATTTATATGCTCGATCTCGTGGTTTTAGTGTAACTAGCATGAACTTGAATTTTGTTGTGTTGTTCTTGAATTTAGGATGATCATATGTTGTTAGATGTTAAAAGTTGATGTTTTAATTGTGTTTCTAGTGTTACTAGCTTCATTATGATGTATAGTTTGATTAATGAAACCTCCTAAACTTGATTATGAAATTTGGTGAATTTAGATTAAGGTTTCATGAACTTAAAATGGACTTTTAATGATTTGAATGACATGGAATGTTAGTTGTAAGTGTTAGGTTGTGTTGTATGCTTAATTACCTTCAAAACGGCATATCATATGTATAAATTGGATTCCCGAAACTTAAATTAAAATTGATAAACTTGAAACTTGAAAATAAACCTCTATTGATCGCTTGACGGGATTTCGGTTATAGTATATTATGTTTTTGCTTGATGAAAAGTGCTTAGTTGCGTTCCTTGTCGAAAGAACTTTCCGATGATATAAAATACATGTTCTACTTGTTTGCGGTTTGTAATTTGGGTTGGTTTGATTGTTGGTTCGTGCACTTAGAGTTGCAGCAAACAGGGTCTGGAAACAAGCCAGGACGCCGTCCAGAAAAGCAGGACGCCGTCCCAACCTTAAAAGAGGGACGCCGTCTAGCTCTCAGGGACGCCGTCCCAACCTTAAAAGAGGGACGCCGTCTAGCTCTTTGGGACGCCGTCCCATTGTGCTAAAACTGACTGTTCGCCTTGGTCGTTTGACATGAAAATGTTTGCTATGCTACGGACCTCCGATTAACATGAAACTTGGCCAACATGCTCATATATGATTATATAACTTAGAAAAATTGTCGGATATCCAACCCGACCCCGTTGACTTTTCTGTTGACTTTGACCCGACCAAGTTGACTTCTAATCAAACTTAACCAAATACTTGTGCAATCGTTCTAACATGTTTTTATACTTGTACCTTGCATGAAACATGACAACTTGACTCACATGCTACATTATTGAGTCGTAACGAGCCATAGGACTAATTGAACATCTTTGACCTATCGTGTTTACCGTTATTGATACGACCTATTGTTTAGGTCAAGACTAGCATTGTTCTTTGCACACATTTACTTGTCGAAGTACTTTACTACTCGTACACTCAAGGTGAGATCATAGTCCCACTTTTACTCTTTTGAACTTACATTTGGGATGAGAAAACATAAACATTTCTTTTACTAAGTGAACACAAGTACAGGAAAACAAACATTCTACATACGAGTTTAGAACAAAATCCTCAATTCGATTATCATTAGTTACACTTGCCGGGTGTAAGCGAGAACTTATGTTGTATGGATCCATATGGGTTTGACAAACCCTCATTCAAACGGTTCGCTACCGTTTACGAATGAAATATATTTTCGAGAAACAGTGTATGTTCTAGCACTAAGTGATGGGGTTCAATGGAAGGAAACGTTAAGCATTGATAATTGGGTGCTCGTGAAACAAACTTTTGGAATGTATTACTATTATTTCATTGATGCAAATCTTGTGGTTCACTTGTACTTACTTACTTAAACCTATGATTTCACCAACGTTTTCGTTGACAGATTTCTATGTTTTTCTCAGGTCCTTGAACGATACATGATACATGCTTCCGCTCATTATTTGATACTTGCATTGGATGTCGAGTATATGTGCATTTCATGGAGCGTCTTTTGATTTTACTTTAAACCGTGTCGCCTAGATTTCATTCGTATTATAACGTTGTAACTTAACTACTGGTTGAACAATTCTTGTAAACTTTGGGAACAATCTTTATTTTGAAATGAAGGCGACATATTTTGGTCAAACTTTGTCTTAAAGACTTATGACCACGTAACGGGACCTAAGTAGACGGCGCCGTCAAACATGATTTGGTCGGGACGCTACAGATGGTATCAGAGCGTTGGTTGTAGGGATTTAGAGTTCATTAGTGTCAACCCCGAGTCATAGGGTACATTGGTGAGTCTAGACTACAACCGGCATATAGACTTGAAGTAGGAATTACTTGACTACTTGTGCATTTATACTCGAACGCTTCTACTCATATCTACTCTTAGTTCATCTTAATCTCACGTTGTTTAATTTGATTGACACGCCACCTTGACTATATGAAATGATGTCGAATGCACATATGAATCAGGGTAATATAATTTCCGGGATTATATTACGGTGACTCATATGAACGTTCCGACATTATGACATAAAGAATTTAAGGCGAGTCGAGGAAAAACTTCTCTTTATCTTTATTCTATATCACGGTTAGTATTATTGAGAATACTAATCAATGATATTCTTGTGTCTTGAAGGAACAATGGCTCCTCGTCGTGTACGCCGCAATGAAACTCCCGAACAAGCTCTCGAACGGATGATAGCAACCGCCGTAGATGCGGCCATGGCCGGTCACTCATCCAACAACAATAATAATAACAACCACAACAACAACAACAACAACAACAACAATGGAGCCGGAAACTCAAACGAGGGATGCTCCTATAAAGCTTTCATGGGGTGCAAACCTCACACTTTTGATGGAACCGGGGGACCGGTCGTGCTCACCCGATGGTTTGAGCAAACGGAAGCCGTCTTTAGCATAAGCGGTTGTCGGGACCAAGACAAGGTCAAATACTCCACTCACACTTTCTCCGGAATTGCTCTAACATGGTGGAACACCTATGTTCAATCGGTGGGTACCGATGAAGCTCATGCCCTCTCTTGGGCCGATCTAAAGGAAAAGATGATTGTTGAATATTTTCCGCGCGAAGAAACCCGAAAGCTTGAGGAAGAACTAAGAGCTTTGAAAGCGGTCGGAAACGATCTCAAAGCTTATAATCAACGCTTCGCCGAACTATCCTTGATGTGTCCTAATCTTGTTAACCCCGAATCTCAAAGGATTGAGCTCTACATGCTCGGTCTTCCAAAAAGCATCAAACAAGGGGTGATGTCATCCAAACCCACTACTCATCAAGCCGCTATGAACATGGATCGCCAACTAATTGAAACGGTTGACGAAATCGTAGTTCCGGCACCTAAGGCCGAGGATAAATCGGGCGGCAACAAAAGAAAGTGGGAACCCTCCCAATCAAGCAACAACAACTTTGCCAAGAAATCTTTCACTTTCGACGGCAAGAAGGGTTATGCCGGGAATCTACCTCTATGCAACAAATGCAACAAACATCACTTTGGTGAATGTGGCAAGTTAATTTGCCACCGGTGCCAAGGAGTTGGTCATAAGGCCAACGATTGTAAAAGTGCCACTCCCGTTGCTCGAAAGTGGCCCAATGCACCAAAGACGGGCACTTGTTACGAATGTGGTCAAACGGGTCATTATAGAAATGCATGCCCGAAAAGGAAAGATAACACCAATACGCGCGGCCGAGCTTTCAACATCAACACCGAGGAAGCCCGGGATGACACTGAACTAGTCACGGGTACGTTTCTTCTCAACAATTCTTATGTCTCTTGCTTATTCGATTCAGGTGCCGATAAATGCTTTGTATCCAAGACTTTGACTCATTCTTTTAGCACTCCACCTCTTCCATTAGATACCACTTATACCATTGAAGTGGCTAACGGGAAACTATTAAGTGCCAACACATATTACCGAGGGTGTACGATAAACATTTTGGGTAAGGAATTTGAAATTGACTTGATACCCATGGAACTAGGAAGCTTTGATGTAATAATCGGTATGAATTGGCTAGCCAAAACGAAATCTCACATCCTTTGTGATCTTAACGCAATCCGAATTCCTATCGAGAATGGTGAACCTTTGATTGTTTATGGCGATAAGAGTTGCACCAGACTCAACCTCGTTTCGTGCCTTAAAGTTAGAAAACTGCTCCGTAAGGGTTGTTTTGCGATCCTTGCCCACGTTAAGAAAGTCGAGTCCGATGATAAGCATATCGATGATGTGCCAATTGTTAGTGACTTTTCCGATGTATTTCCCGACGAATTGCCGGGTCTTCCACCTCATCGACCGGTTGAATTCCAAATCGATCTTATTCCGGGAGCCGCACCCGTAGCACGTGCACCATATAGACTCGCTCCATCTGAAATGCAAGAATTGCAAAGTCAAATCCAAGAACTACTTGATCGTGGTTTTATCCAACCTAGCCATTCACCTTGGGGCGCTCCGATTTTGTTTGTTAAAAAGAAAGACGGATCCCTACGAATGTGCATTGATTATCGTGAACTAAATAAATTGACGGTTAAGAACCGATATCCTCTTCCTCGCATCGATGACCTCTTTGATCAACTACAAGGGTCTTGTGTATATTCAAAAATCGATCTCCGCTCGGGTTATCATCAATTGAGGGTTAAGGGGGAAGATGTCTCCAAAACCGCTTTCCGAACTCGTTATGGTAGTTATGAATTCCTTGTCATGCCATTTGGACTCACTAACGCACCGGCGGTGTTCATGGATCTTATGAACCGCGTGTGCAAACCGTATCTCGATAAATTTGTTATTGTGTTCATCGATGACATATTGATCTATTCTAAAAATGAAGAAGAGCACGAACAACATCTCCGACTTGTGCTTGAACTTTTAAGACAAGAACAACTCTATGCCAAATTCTCCAAGTGTGAATTTTGGTTAAAGGAAGTTCAATTTCTTGGTCATGTTGTAAGTGACCAAGGTATTAAAGTCGATCCAACAAAAATCGAAGCCATTAGCAAATGGGAGACTCCTACTACTCCTACTCACATTCGTCAATTTTTGGGTCTCGCCGGGTACTATCGTAGATTCATCGAAAATTTCTCTTTGGTTGCACGTCCTCTAACCGCGTTGACTCACAAGGGAAAGAAATTCATTTGGGCGACCGAACATGAATCCGCATTCCAAATCTTGAAAACGAAGCTAACCACCGCTCCTATCTTGTCACTTCCCGAAGGCAATGATGACTTTGTTGTATATTGCGATGCCTCAAAACATGGTTTTGGGTGTGTATTGATGCAACGAACGAAAGTCATTGCTTATGCTTCTCGACAACTCAAAATTCATGAACGAAACTATACGACACATGACCTCGAACTCGGAGCCGTTGTCTTTGCACTTAAAATGTGGAGACACTATCTTTATGGAACCAAGAGTACTATCTTCACCGATCACAAAAGCCTTCAACACATTTTCGATCAAAAGCAACTAAACATGAGACAACGAAGGTGGATTGAAACCTTAAACGATTACGATTGCGAGCTTCGTTACCATCCCGGGAAGGCAAATGTAGTAGCCGATGCCTTAAGTCGAAAAGAAAGAGCGGTGCCTCTCCGTGTCCGAGCTTTAAACATCACCATCCACACAAACCTTAATAGCCAAATTCGGGTAGCCCAAGATGAGGCTCTCAAGGATGAAAACATCTCTCTCGAACACTTGAACGTCCTCACCTCTCGATTCGAAGTTAAAGAAACCGGACTCCGATATTTCGCCGGAAGAATTTGGGTGCCTAGTTATGGGGATCTACGAAGCCTTATTTTAGATGAAGCCCATAAGTCACGATACTCGATTCACCCCGGTGCCAATAAGATGTACCACGACCTTAAACAACTATATTGGTGGCCGAACATCAAAAGGGACGTAGCTACTTATGTTTCCAAGTGTTTGACATGTTCCAAAGTCAAAGCCGAACACCAAAGACCGTCCGGACTACTTCAACAACCCGAGATCCCGCAATGGAAGTGGGAAAGGATAACGATGGATTTTATCACCAAGCTACCAAAAACGACGGGCGGTTATGATACCATTTGGGTTATTGTTGACCGTCTCACCAAATCCGCACACTTCCTTGCCATGAAAGAAACGGACAAAATGGAGAAACTTGCACAACTTTACATTAAGGAGATCGTAGCCCGACACGGTGTACCTTTATCGATTATCTCCGACCGAGATGGCCGTTTCGTTTCTAGATTTTGGCGTACATTGCAAGAAGCGTTGGGAACGCGTTTAGATATGAGCACCGCATATCATCCTCAAACCGATGGACAAAGCGAACGTACAATTCAAACCTTAGAGGACATGTTACGAGCTTGCGTGGTTGATTTCGGAAAAGCTTGGGACAAGCACTTACCTCTCGCCGAGTTCTCTTACAACAATAGTTATCACGCGAGTATTAAAGCCGCACCTTTTGAAGCGCTATATGGCCGCAAATGTCGTTCACCTCTTTGTTGGGCCGAGGTAGGCGACGTGCAAATCACCGGACCCGAACTCATTCACGAAACCACCGAGAAAATCGTTCAAATCCGAGATAGGCTTAGGACGGCCCGAAGTCGTCAAAAGAGCTATACCGACAAACGACGCAACGATCTTGAATTTCAAGTCGGTGACCGAGTAATGTTAAAAGTCGCACCTTGGAAGGGTGTAATCCGTTTTGGGAAACGCGGGAAGCTAAATCCGCGGTATATTGGTCCTTTCGAAATCTTGGAGCGTATTGGAACCGTTGCTTATCGTTTGGATCTTCCGCCTCAATTGAACTCCGTTCATCCTACCTTCCATGTATCTAACTTGAAAAAGTGTCTTGCTGAACCCGATATCGTCATCCCTCTTGAGGAACTTACTATTGATGACAAGCTTCATTTTGTGGAGGAACCGGTTGAAATTGTGGATACCTCCGTCAAGACATTGAAACAAAGCCGAATCCCGATTGTTAAAGTTCGTTGGAATGCCAAAAGAGGACCCGAGTTTACTTGGGAAAGACAAGATCAAATGCAAAGGAAGTATCCTCATCTATTCGTGAATTCGGAAACGCAAGATCTCGAGGAAGAAACAACGACTACTACGCCTACTTAAATTTCGGGACGAAATTTCTTTTAAGGTGTAGGTAATGTAACATCCCGCCTTTTTCCATTTACTTTTCCGTTTAACTATTTAAGTTCCGTTAGATGTTTATAACACATCTCGTTAATATGCGTTTGAATTATCTTGTTAGGTAATTCCCGCACCCGATTTAAGTTGAGGGACCAATCTTGCCAAATGTTGAAACTTGTGACTAGGTCAAAGAGTCAAACTCTCATTCTATCCATTCATTCATCTCTTCCAATTTCTTAATACTTCAACTTTTCCTCTCAACTTCAAGAACAAAGATTCATCATCCAAAACCGAGCTAGTGATCTTCTTGCCAAACAAATTGCATATTTGAACTCCTCGTGATCTCCTCTTCGTTTCCATACCGATTTCATCAATTTTGGGTAACTTTCTAAAATCACTAATTCTTGTGTTCTTGAGATTTTTAAGTTATAAGGTTGTTAATTAGTGTCTATGGCTCGAGTCTAGTTTGTTTATGTGATTTATATGCTCGATCTCGTGGTTTTAGTGTAACTAGCATGAACTTGAATTTTGTTGTGTTGTTCTTGAATTTAGGATGATCATATGTTGTTAGATGTTAAAAGTTGATGTTTTAATTGTGTTTCTAGTGTTACTAGCTTCATTATGATGTATAGTTTGATTAATGAAACCTCCTAAACTTGATTATGAAATTTGGTGAATTTAGATTAAGGTTTCATGAACTTAAAATGGACTTTTAATGATTTGAATGACATGGAATGTTAGTTGTAAGTGTTAGGTTGTGTTGTATGCTTAATTACCTTCAAAACGGCATATCATATGTATAAATTGGATTCCCGAAACTTAAATTAAAATTGATAAACTTGAAACTTGAAAATAAACCTCTATTGATCGCTTGACGGGATTTCGGTTATAGTATATTATGTTTTTGCTTGATGAAAAGTGCTTAGTTGCGTTCCTTGTCGAAAGAACTTTCCGATGATATAAAATACATGTTCTACTTGTTTGCGGTTTGTAATTTGGGTTGGTTTGATTGTTGGTTCGTGCACTTAGAGTTGCAGCAAACAGGGTCTGGAAACAAGCCAGGACGCCGTCCAGAAAAGCAGGACGCCGTCCCAACCTTAAAAGAGGGACGCCGTCTAGCTCTCAGGGACGCCGTCCCAACCTTAAAAGAGGGACGCCGTCTAGCTCTTTGGGACGCCGTCCCATTGTGCTAAAACTGACTGTTCGCCTTGGTCGTTTGACATGAAAATGTTTGCTATGCTACGGACCTCCGATTAACATGAAACTTGGCCAACATGCTCATATATGATTATATAACTTAGAAAAATTGTCGGATATCCAACCCGACCCCGTTGACTTTTCTGTTGACTTTGACCCGACCAAGTTGACTTCTAATCAAACTTAACCAAATACTTGTGCAATCGTTCTAACATGTTTTTATACTTGTACCTTGCATGAAACATGACAACTTGACTCACATGCTACATTATTGAGTCGTAACGAGCCATAGGACTAATTGAACATCTTTGACCTATCGTGTTTACCGTTATTGATACGACCTATTGTTTAGGTCAAGACTAGCATTGTTCTTTGCACACATTTACTTGTCGAAGTACTTTACTACTCGTACACTCAAGGTGAGATCATAGTCCCACTTTTACTCTTTTGAACTTACATTTGGGATGAGAAAACATAAACATTTCTTTTACTAAGTGAACACAAGTACAGGAAAACAAACATTCTACATACGAGTTTAGAACAAAATCCTCAATTCGATTATCATTAGTTACACTTGCCGGGTGTAAGCGAGAACTTATGTTGTATGGATCCATATGGGTTTGACAAACCCTCATTCAAACGGTTCGCTACCGTTTACGAATGAAATATATTTTCGAGAAACAGTGTATGTTCTAGCACTAAGTGATGGGGTTCAATGGAAGGAAACGTTAAGCATTGATAATTGGGTGCTCGTGAAACAAACTTTTGGAATGTATTACTATTATTTCATTGATGCAAATCTTGTGGTTCACTTGTACTTACTTACTTAAACCTATGATTTCACCAACGTTTTCGTTGACAGATTTCTATGTTTTTCTCAGGTCCTTGAACGATACATGATACATGCTTCCGCTCATTATTTGATACTTGCATTGGATGTCGAGTATATGTGCATTTCATGGAGCGTCTTTTGATTTTACTTTAAACCGTGTCGCCTAGATTTCATTCGTATTATAACGTTGTAACTTAACTACTGGTTGAACAATTCTTGTAAACTTTGGGAACAATCTTTATTTTGAAATGAAGGCGACATATTTTGGTCAAACTTTGTCTTAAAGACTTATGACCACGTAACGGGACCTAAGTAGACGGCGCCGTCAAACATGATTTGGTCGGGACGCTACAACAAGAATTTCATTTCCAGTTCTCATAAATATACGTCCCATGCATAGAGACAAAAATAACCATTCATATGGTGAACACCTGATAACCGACATTAACTAGATACATATAAGAATATCCCCTATCATTCTGGGATCCTCCTTCGGACATGATATAAATTTCGAAGTACTAAAGCATCCGGTACTTTGGATGGGGTTTGTTAGGCCTAATAGATCTATCTTTAGGATTCGCGTCAATTAGGGTGTCTGTTCCCTAATTCTTAGATTACCAGACTTTAATAAAAAGGGGCATATTCGATTTCGATAATTCTACCATAGAATGTAGTTTCAATTACTTGTGTCTATTTCGTCAAACATTTATAAAAGCGCATGTATTCTCAGTCCCAAAAATATAAAGGGTAAAAAGGCAAATGAAACTCACCATACTGTATTTCGTAGTAAAAATACATATAACGTCATTGAACAAGTGCAAGGTTGGCCTCGGATTCACGAACCTAAATTAATTATATATATTTATGTGTTGGTCAATATTTGTCTAACAAATTAGGTCAAGTCATAGTGTACCACAATCCTAATGCTCGAGACTAATATGAAAAAGTCAACAAAAGTAAATTTGACTCAAAATAATTTCTAAAAATCTATACATGATTAAAATATAGTTTAAATATCGTCGTTTTATATTTTTAAATATTTTTAAAAGATTTATTAGAGTAAATAATATAATTTATTTGTTAATAAATAAAATTTTATATTAAATTTATATAATAAAATATACTTTTATATATATTAAGTAATAAAATTTATAGGGTTCATTTAATATCATAAAGATAATATGATAGGTATTATTAAAGTAAGTTATTACACGTAGTAAAATATATTTGTATCACATATTTATTTGATAAAAAAATATCTATAATGTTAGTAAGTAAAAGTTGTATTATTTTGTAATAATAATAATTATTATAAAAATATCAATATTTATAATTACTAAGATGACATTATGATAAAACGATAATTCTAATTATGATAACTTTATTATTTACAATAATTTTTAATATTATCTTTAAAATAATAATTCTATTTAAAATAATAATAATAATGATATTTTATAGTAACAATGACATTTCTGTTAAAATGATAATTTTTGTTAAAATGATAGTTTTAATACTAACGATACTTTTAATAATAATAGTAATGATAAAAATAATAAGAACGATAATTTTATCTAAATCAATATCTTATAATATTTTAATTTTATAATGATACTCTTACCCATTATTTCCTAATCGTTTCGTTTAATAGCTTTTAATCGTCTTTTATATCGTGTTCATAATAATGATAATAATAGTAATCAAAATAATTAGGTGTTACAAATATTTGTTTTAATTACACTAATATTAATAATGATAGTTACTATAACATTATTAACGATAATACTAATAATTATCTTAATGATAATATAGTAATAATAATAATAACAATAACAATAACCATTTTTAAATAATGATATATATATATATATATTAATAATGATAATAATAATAATAATACCAATAATAATAATAATAATAATAATAATAATAATAATAATAATAATAATAATAATAATAATAATAATTGGATAATAATAATAATACTAATTATAACTTTAACGATAATAATGATAGTATTAATAAAAAAATAACATTTTTTTAATGATAAATCCCTTTTATTGATAAAGATAATAATAATGATAATAATAAGATAAAACTAGAACGACGATAAAAACGACGATAATAATAATCATTTTTAATAAAAATATCGAAAATTCAATTGATTATAACTTCTAATCCGTTCATCGAAACCATTCGATATCTAAAGGAAAAGTTCTTAATTTTTCACTAGCTTTCCAAGGACATGCATATCTTATACCTTATCTCAACCGCAAGTGTAACTAATTCAAGATCCTAACCTGTCTAAGGGCAATATCAAAAGTACAAGCATGCATAATCCTAAATACTCGAGCACTAGTCAGAGATACACTATTAGTATGTAAAAGTTAAATTATGAGTACTCACGTATCAATATTGAGATTCAATATCGCAGGAAAGGTACGTAGACGCAACGGAAATGATAAACACTATATTGACCTCAGGAGCATACCCATGAACCATACTCAATCACCTCCATAGTTATAACCCATAATTTCCTTAATCCTATCCCACTCGAAAAACAATTTCGAAATCACTCGGACAGCACTCCGTCGTAATATTTTATGTATACTAATAATATCTTGAAATAATACGGAGTAAATATATATATGTAAATCGATTGAGACAGTTTAGAGAAACATATTTTCAAGTTTCTATAAAATAATGAAACCTATTGAATTCTATTTATAATTGATTTTTGAATTATTAAAGTGAATTATTAAAGTATGAATTATTAAAGTGAATTATTAAAGTATGAATTATTAAAGTGAATTATTAAAGTATGAATTATTAAAGTGAATTATTAAAGTATGAATTATTAAAGTGAATTATTAAAGTTAAAGTAAAGTAAAAATAAAATAAAGGTAAAGTTTAAGTATAGTAAAAGTATAAAACTATGTACGTATAATACGCGTATAAATATATATAATATTAATTTAAATTGTTATATATAATTAATAAAATAAAATATAAATATCGTTATCTTTATCATACTAGTTAAGTAATGAGTTGTCAAAAGTGGTTCTAGATATTTATAAAAGTTATATACGTTTTAATAATAAAGTTCTTTTTAAACTGAAAACGTTTTTGTACGTTTGAAACTAAATAGATCAATCGAGTCTTTATGAGATTCAATCTTCCACTATCCTTTGTCTAGTTCTCAATGATTGACAATTTGTTCTTATTTATAAATCACTTTATCATTTTCCGAATATTGTTAAAATGGAAAGATTTCTCAAATCAACGTGGGCCTTTCAACAGAGACTTGTAATCATAATTCAATATATCTGATAATTCAATCATTTGATCTTATCTTCTAATTCCATTGATAAACATTTTGAAACAGATACAATCATATAAAGTATTTAATCTAATATTTTGTTTACGTTTCAAGTTATAATATATATACACATATACATATATAATCATATTCGTTTAATGGTTCGTGAATCGTTGGAACTTGGTCGAGGTTGAATGAATGTATGAACATAGTTTAAAATTCTTGAAATTTAACTTTACAAATATTGCTTATCGTGTCGAAAACATATAAAGATTAAAGTTTAAATTTGATTGGAAATTTCCGGGTTCTCACACTTCGGACATGATAAAATCGAAGTACTAAAGCAGTTCAAATTCTCTGACTGGGCTTGTTAATGCCCATAGATCTATCTTTAGGATTCGCGTCAATTAAGGTGTCTGTTCCCTAATTCTTAGATTACCAGACTAAAAAGGGGCATATTCGGTTTAATAAATTCAACCATAGAATGTCGTTTCATGTACTTGTGTCTATTTTGTAAAACATTTATAAAACTGCATGTATTCACATCCCAAAAGATATTAGATTTTAAAAGTGGGACTATAACTCAATTTCACAGATTTTTACTTCGTCGGGAAGTAAGCCTTGGCCACGGGTAGATTCACGAACCTATAAAAAATATGTACATATATATCAAGTATGATCGAAATATATTCACAACATTTTTATTACGTTTTAATGATTTAAGTTTGTTAAGTTACCAGTCCAACGTTAGTAATTTACAATTAGTTGTCCATAGTTAGATGTACAGAAATAAATTATATATTATCTCGAATCAATCCACGACCCAGTGTATACAAGTCTTAGGCTAGATCACAACTCAAAGTATATATATTATTTTGGAATCAACCTCAACCCTGTATAGCTAACTCAAGCATTACTGCATATAGAGTGTCTATGGTTGTTCCCAAATAATATATATATATATGGGTCGATATGATATGTCAAAACATTGTATACGTGTCTATGGTATCCCAAGATTACATAATATATGTTAGAATACATGTATAATACAATATAAGTTGGTTAAGTTATGATTTGTATAGATTTGTTACAAATTTCACGTAGCTACAACAAGCAAAATTATCCAATCTTGTTTTACTCATAACTTCTTAGTTTTAAATCCGTTTTGAGTGATTCAAGTGGCCATGCTTTCATAATGAACTGAAATTTATGAAACTAAACAGAAAAAGTATAAGTTTATAGTCAGAAATATAGATTACAAGTCACTCTTGAAAGAGGTAGTCATTTCCGTCGAAAGAACGACATCTTGATGACCATTTTGAAAAACATACTTCCACTTTGAGTTTAACCGTGATTTTTGGATATAGTTTCATGATCATAAGAAAAATCATTTTCCCAGAAGAATAACTTTTAAATAAAATTTTATCATAGTTTTTAATTATCTATCCCAAAACAGCCCCCGGTTTTACTACGACGGCGTATGTCCGGTTTTACGGTGTTCTTCGTGTTTCCACATTTTAAATCATTAAGATAGCATATCATATAGATATAGAACATGTGTTTAGTTGATTTTAAAAGTCAAGTTAGAAGGATTAACTTTGTTTTCGAATAAGTTTAGAATTAACTAAACTGTGTTCTAGTGATTACATGTTCAAATCTTCGAATAAGATAGTTATATATATATATATATATATATATATATATATATATATATATATATATATATATATATATATATATATATGAATCGAATGATGTTATGACTGTAGCGACCCGAACTTTTCCATGTATATATATATTAAATGAAATTGTTATTTACATGATTAAGTGTTTCCAACATGTTAAGCAATCAAACTTGTTAAGACTTGATTAATTGAAATGAGTTTCATGTAGACAATTGACCACCCAAGTTGACCGGCGATTCACGAACGTTAAAAATTTGTAAAAATTACATGATGATATATATATATATGTATATATATATATATATAGTTAACATGATATTTTGATAAGTAAGTATCTCACTAAGTATATTAACAATGAGTGATATACATAAAAATAAGTTTATTGAGTTAAGAAACTCGAAACGATATATATAACGATTATCGTTATAACAACGTCTTACTAAATACATATGAATCATATTAAGATATTGATACACTATGTTTAACATGATAAAAAGATAATTAAACATATCATTAAGTATGTTAACAATGAACTACATACGTAAAACAAGACTACTAACTTAAGAATTTTGAAACGAGGCATATATGTAACGATTATCGTTGTAACGACATTTTAATGTATATATATATATATATCATATTAAGATATATTCATACATCATAATATCATGATAATGTAATAATTTAACATCTCATTAGATATAATAAATAATGGGTTAACAACATTAAATGAGATCGTTAACTTAAAGGTTTCAAAACAACACTTACATGTAACGACTAATGATGACTTAACGATTCAGTTAAAATGTATATACATGTAGTGTATTTAGATGTATTAGTACACTTTTGAAAAACTTCAAGACATATATCAAAGTGCTTCTACTTAACAAAAATTCTTACAATTGCATTCTCATTCATTTTCATCAACAATTCTACTCGTATGCAACCGTATTCGTACTTGTACAATACCCAGCTCCTAGACGTATATACTATTGGTATATACACATAATAATTCAGCTCTTAGCAGCCCTAGATAGTCAACAAACATGTGGAACTAACAATTAGACAACTAGCATGACTTATGAGCAAGGAAACAAAAACAAGAACTCCTTTTAACCCCACTCACCTTCACCACTCACCACCCACTCCATTTCACTTCCAATTTTCTTTCCAATTCTATATCAAAACACACACACTCTTCTATGAATGTCTAAGTTACTATTTTTCCAGCAAAAATCATCATATACAAGCTTTGGTTATTATCTATAATCATCATAAAAATAATTACTCAAGAACACATCAAGAACACTTCCAAGTTTACAAGTTTACTTCCAAGTTTCTTAATCCATTCTAAGCAATCATCTAAGATCAAGAAACCTTTGTTATTTATAGTAGGTTATATTTCTAAATCAAGGTAATATTCATATTCAAGCTTTGATTCAATTTCTATAACTATAACTATCTTAATTCGAGTAATAATCTTACTTGAACTTGTTTTCGTGTCATGATTTTATTTCAAGAACTTTCAAGCCATCAAAGATCCTTTGAAGCTCAAGTTATTTTTTCATCATTTCCAGTAGGTTTACCTACTAAACTTAAGGTATTAATGATGATCATAACATCATTCAATTCATATATATATAACTATCTTATTCGAAGATTTAAACTTGTAATCACTAGAACATAGTTTAGTTAATTCTAAACTTGTTCGTAAACAAAGTTAATCCTTCTAACTTGACTTTTAAAATCAACTAAACACATGTTCTATATCTATATGGTATGCTAACTTAATGATTCAAAACCTGGAAACACGAAAAATAGTGTAAAACCGGATATACGCCGTCCTAGTAACACCGCGGGATGTTTTGGGTTAGTTAATTAAAAACTATGATAAACTTTGATTTAAAAGTTGTTCTTCTGGGAAAATGATTTTTCTTATGAACATGAAACTATATCCAAAAATCATGGTTAAACTCAAAGTGGAAGTATGTTTTCCAAAATGGTCATCTAGACGTCGTTCTTTCGACTGAAATGACTACCTTTACAAAAATGACTTGTAACCTATATTTACGACTTTAAACATATACTTTTTCTGTTTAGATTCATAAACTTAAGTTCAATATGAAACCATAGCAACTTGAATCTCTCAAAACGGATTTAAAACGAAGAAGTTATGGGTAAAACAAAATTGGATATTTTTACTAGTTTTAGCTACGTGAAAATTGTAACAAATCTATACTAATCATATCCTAGCTAACTTATATTGTATTATAAATGTATTCTAACATATATTATGTAATCTTGAGATACCATAGACACGTATACAATGTTTTAACATATCATATCGACCCATCTATATATATTATTTTGAACAACCATAGACACTCTATATGCTATAATGATCAAGTTCACTATACAGGGTTGAGGTTGATTCCAAAAATATATATACTTTGAGTTGTGATCTAGCCTGAGGCTTGTATACACTGGGTCGTGGATTGATCCAAGATAATTTATATTGATTTATTTTCTGTACATCTAACTGTGAATAACTAGTTGTAGGTTACTAACAAGGACAGCTGACTTAATAAACTCAAATCATTAAAACGTAATAAAAAATATTGTAAATATATTTTGAACATACTTTGATATATATATATATATATATATATATATATATATATATATATATATATATATATATATATGTACATATTTGTTATAGGTTCGTGAATCGACCAGTGGCCAAGTCTGTAGTGACCCGAACTTTTCCATGTTTATATATATTAAATGAAATTGATATTTACATGATTAAGTTTTTCCAACATGTTTAGCAATCAAACTTATTAAGACTTGATTAATTGGAATAGGTTTCATATAGACAAATGACCACCCAAGTTGACCGGTGATTCACGAACGTTAAAACTTGTAAAAACTATACGATGAAATATATATGGTTATATATATAGTTAACATGATTTTATTATAAGTATATATCTCATTAGGTATTTTAACAATGAGTTATATACATAAAAATGAGACTATTAAATTAAGAAACTCGAAAACGATATATATAACGATTATCGTTATAACGTCTTACTAGTTACATATGAATCATATTAAGATATTGATATACTTGGTTAATTATGTTAAATGATAAGTAAATATATCATTAAGTGTATTAACAATGAACTACATATGTAAAAATAAGACTACTAACTTAATGATTTTGAAACGAGACATATATGTAACGATTATCGTTGTAACGACATTTAATGTATATAGATCTTATTAAGAGATATTCGTACATCATAATATCATGATAATATAATAATTTAAAATCTCATTTGATATTATAAACATTGGGTTAACAACATTTAAAAAGATCGTTAACCTAAAGGTTTCAAAACAACATTTACATGTAACGACTAACGATGACTTAACGACTCAGTTAAAATGTATATACATGTAGTGTTTTAATATGTATTCATACACTTTTGAAAGACTTCAAGACACTTATTAAAATACTTTTACTTAACAAAAATGCTTACAGTTACATCCTCGTTCAGTTTCATCAACAAATCTACTCGTATGCACCCGTATTCGTACTCGTACAATACACAGCTTTTAGATGTATGTACTATTGGTATATACACTCCAATGATCAGCTTTTAGCAGCCCATGTGAGTCAACTAACACATGTGGGAACCATCATTTGGCAACTAGCATGAAATATCTCATAAAATTACAAAAATATGAGTAATCATTCATGACTTATTTACATGAAAACAAAATTACATATCCTTTATATCTAATCCATACACCAACGACCAAAAACATATACAAACACTTTTATTCTTCAATTTTCTTCATCTAATTGATCTCTCTCAAGTTCTATCTTCAAGTTCTAAGTGTTCTTCATAAATTCCAAAAGTTCTAGTTTCATAAAATCAAGAATACTTCCATGATTGCAAGTTTACTTCCAAGTTTTCTAAATCCATTCCAAGTAATCATCCAAGATCAAGAAACCTTTGTTACTTACAGTAGGTTATCTTTCTAATACAAGGTAATAATCATATTCAAACTTTAATTCAATTTCTATAACTATAACAATCTTATTTCGAGTGGAAATCTTACTTGAAATTGTTTTCGTGTCATGATTCTGCTTCAAGAACTTTCAGGCCATCCAAGGATCCATTGAAGCTGGATCCATTGAAGCTAGATCCATTTTTCTAATTTCCAGTAGGTTTATCCAAGGAACTTGAGGTAGTAATGAATTTCATAACATCATTCGATTCATACATAAAAAGCTGTCTTATTCAACGTTATAAACTTGTAATCACTAGAACATAGTTTAGTTAATTCTAAACTTGTTCGCAAATAAAGTTAATCCTTCTAATTAGACTTTTAAAATCAAATAAATACATGTTCTATATCTATATGATATGCTAACTTAATGATTTAAAACCCGGAAACACGTTAAACACCATAAAACTGGATATACGCCGTCGTAGTAAAATCGGGGGCTGTTTTAGTTGGGATAATTAAAAGCTAAGAAGAACTTTGATTTAAAAGCTATACTTCTGGAAAAATGATTTTTCTTATGAACATGAAACTATATCCAAAAATCATGGTTAAACTCAAAGTGAAAGTATGTTTTTCAAAATGGTCATCAAGATGTCGTTCTTTCGATGGAAATGACTACCTCTTTCAAAAACGACTTGTAACTTGTATTTCCGACTATAAACTTATACTTTTTCTATTTAGATTCATAAAGTTAAGTTCAATACGAAACCGTGGCCACTGGAATCACTCAAAACGGATTAGAAACGAAGAAATGGCGAGTAAAACAAGATTGATAAAAACTACTCATTTTACCTACGTGAAAGTTAGTAATAAATCTATTCCAACCATAACCTAATCAACTTATATTGTATATTATATAATCTTGAGATACCATAGACACGTATACAATGTTTCAACCTATCATGTCGACCCATCTATATATATATATTGCGGAACAACCATAGACACTCTATATGTGAATGTTGGAGTTAGCTATACAGGGTTGAGGTTGATTCCAAAAAATATATATATATATATATATATATATATATATATATATATATATATATATATATATATATATATATATATATATATATATATATATATATATATATATATATATATATATAGTTTGAGTTGTGATCAATACTGAGATACGTATACACTGGGTCGTGGATTGATTCAAGATAATATTTATCGATTTATTTCTGTACATCTAACTGTAGACAACTAGTTGTAGGTTACTGACGAGGACAGCTGACTTAATAAACTTAAAACATCAAAATGTATTAAAAGTATTGTAAATATATTTAGAACATACTTTGATATATATGTATATATTGTTATAGGTTCGTGAATCAACCAGTGGCCAAGTCTTACTTCCCGACGAAGTAAAAATCTGTGAAAGTGAGTTATAGTCCCACTTTTAAAATCTAATATTTTTGGGATTAGAATACATGCAGGTTTTATAAATGATTAATAGACACAAGTACGTGAAACTACATTCTATGGTTGAATTATCGAAATCGAATATGCCCCTTTTTATTAAGTCTGGTAATCTAAGAATTAGGGAACAGACACCCTAATTGACGCGAATCCTAAAGATAGATCTATTGGGCCTAACAAACCCCATCCAAAGTACCGGATGCTTTAGTACTTCGAAATTTATATCATATCCGAAGGGTGTCCCGGAATGATGGGGATATTCTTATATATGCATCTTGTTAATGTCGGTTACCAGGTGTTCACCATATGAATGATTTTTATCTCTATGTATGGGATGTGTATTGAAATATGAAATCTTGTGGTCTATTGTTACGATTTGATATATATAGGTTAAACCTATAACTCACCAACATTTTTGTTGACGTTTAAAGCATGTTTATTCTCAGGTGAATACTAAGAGCTTCCGCTGTTGCATACTAAAATACGGACCAGATTTGGAGTCCATGTTTGTATGATATTGTGTAAAAACTGCATTCAAGAAACTGATTTCGATGTAACCTATTTGTATTGTAAACCATTATGTAATGGTCGTGTGTAAACAGGATATTTTAGATTATCATTATTTGTTAATCTATGTAAAGCTTTTTAAACCTTTATTTATGAAATAAAGGTTATGGTTTGTTTTAAAAATGAATGCAGTCTTTGAAAAACGTCTCATATAGAGGTAAAAACCTCGCAACGAAATCAATTAATATGGGACGTTTTTAATCAATAAGAACAGGACATTTCAGTTGGTATCCGAGCGTTGGTCTTAGAGAACTAGAATTTTGCATTAGTATGTCATATCGTGTTTGTTAGGATGCATTAGTGAGTCTGGACTTCGACCGTGTTTACTTGAAAAAAGAAAAAAAAAAGAAGATTGCTTAACAAATTTTGTTGGAAACTATATATTTTTAACATGTGAATATTATGTGATATATTAATCTTTTAACGTGTTTGATATTATGTGATAGATGTCTACCTCTAGAACTAGTCCCATTGATTCATCTAATAATAATGAATAGTCAAATGTAAATTGGAATGATTCGTGGACTGATTCACAAGTTCCCGAAGAGGAACCAGAAGAAGAGTCGGAACCGGAAGAAGAATCGGAACCGGAAGAAGAATCGGAACCGGAAGAAGAACCAGTGGGGGAAATAATAAAACGGTTAAGTAGAAGAAAATCCTCAACCAACCGACCAAAGTTAATTATGGTCAACGGTGTTTCCGTCAAGGAAGCAAAATATTGGGAGGATTACCAATTCTCCGATGAATCGAATCCCGACGAGGATTCCGATGATGTTATAGAAATTACCCCAACTGAATTTAAAAAGGCAAAAGAGAACAATAAGGGAAAGGGCATAAAAATAGGGAAATCTGATTCTAACCCCGATGAACTTTATATGTATCGTCAACACCCGTATTTCTTAAATTGTAACAATAACCCGGGAACCTCTAAACCACCAGGTTTTTCTAGACCAATATGGAAAACGACGGCTCGTATTAGGGGAACATCATATATCCCTAAAAACTTAGCAAAAAGAACCAAGTTCGAAAAAGAAGAAACGAGTGAGTCAGAATAAGATAGTTGTATTTGTGCGGTGTAATATATGTAATATAGTGTGCTTATGCTTTACGATATATGTAAAAATTGCTTGTATTAATAAGTATCTTTTATAAATCTAACTCTTGTCTATTTTACAGTATAAAAACACAAAATGGATAGATAACCCAATATTTTAGAAGACTTACCCGGAGACATGATTGATGAAATCTTGTCTAGAGTCGGTCAGAATTCCTCGGCACAACTATTTATGGCAAAATCAGTTTGTAAGACATTCGAAGAACGTTCCAAGAATGCCTTGGTTTATAAAAGGCTTTCGTTTGAAATATGGGGGATATCACATTGGGAAACCCATAAGTTACGATGTGTTTACTTTGATGCATATATTGCGGGGAACCCAAATGCTATTTTACGCAACTGGTTAAGAAATTATTTTGACTCAATGTATCCGAATATAGGACTTCATGATTTAGAAAAAGCGGCTAACATGCAACATAAAAAAGCATGTTATGCTTACGGGTTAGTAATGTTCGCTTCTCACCAAAGTGAGAAAAAGAACATCGGGCTACAACTATTAAACAAAACGTTCCCACAAGTGACGGAGTCGGTAATTGGGGTAAGAAATGAGGTTTTTAGGTTATTACGAGACTGTTGGTCATTACGTAACCTCGTCCTTTTGACGACGTTACAACACGTTGTCATACTATCGGTCACAACGGTTACGTTCCACAAGACCAACGATGAGAAGTGGTATTAGTAAAACCAGAATGCATGACTTGTTTCTGGACGTATGAATTACGTGTCTTTGTTGCCTTTGCTGAACGCCTTATTTATTAACTAGAATTATCTTCGCAACTACTTTGTATCAAAGTTTTATGTGCTATATTTCATGCTATATGTAAAATAGCGGTATTGTAAGTTTGCAAGTTATTGTATAAAGGTTTGAATATGATATTTTTTTTTGTTGTGATTAGTTTTTCATATACAATGGTAGTAGTTGAAATGTTATGTTAGCTACTAAGTATGAACTTAACGGGTAGGTATTACCCGAATTAAAGAGTATAAAATGCTAATATGAAGAAAGAGCTTTTATAAATAAGTTCATATTACGCTACGAAATAGTATTGACTACTCTTGATATTCTATATGATTAACTCGTTTCATTTGACTATTTTGAAGGAAATGGCACCGACTACTCGACACACCTTGAATATGAGTGAAGAGAAATTTTGTGCCTTTCTTGCTTCAAACCTAGCCGCAGTACAGGCTGCGCTACATACCAACAATAACCTTGGATCAAGCAGTACAGGAAATCGTGTAGGATGCACCTACAAAGAATTCACTGCCTGCAAACCTTTGGAATTTGATGGAACCGAAGGACCGATCGGATTGAAACGGTGGACCTAGAAGGTCGAATCGGTGTTTGCAATAAGTAAGTGTACTGAAGAGGACAAAGTGAAGTACGCTACGCATACCTTCACAAGTTCTGAGTTAACATGGTGGAATACCTATCTAGAGCAAGTGGGACAAGATGATGCTTACGCACTACAGTGGTCAGCATTCAAGCACTTGATGAACGAGAAGTACCGTCCCAGAACCGAGGTCAATAAGCTAAGGACAGAACTTAGAGGGTTACGAACCCAAGGATTTGATGTTACCACGTACGAAAGACGATTCACAGAATTGTGCTTATTGTGTCCGGGAGCATTCGAAGATGAGGAAGAGAAGATCGATGCGTTTGTGAAAGGATTACCGGAAAGAATCCAAGAAGATATAAGTTCACACGAGCCCGCCTCCATACAACAGGCATGTAGAATGGCTAACAAACTAGTGAACCAGATTGAGGAAAGAATTAAAGAACAGACGACTGAAGAGGCCAATGTGAAGCAAGTCAAAAGAAAGTGGGAGGAAAACGGTGATAAGAATCACCAATACAACAACAACAGCAATTATAATAATAATAGCAACAATTATCCCAACAATCGCAAGATCAATCGCAACTACAACAAACGGCCCAACAACAACAAAAACAACAACAACAACAACAACAACAACAACAACAGCAACTACAACAATCGTCCCAACGACAATAACAACCGCAACAACAACAATAATCAGAAGCAGCTATGCCAAAGGTGTGAAAAGTATCACTCGGGGTTCTGCACCAAATTTTGCAACAAGTGTAAAAGAAATGGTCATAGCGCGGTGAAGTGTGAGGTCTACGGACCAGGGGTTAACAGAACGAAAGGAACAAATGGTGTCGAAACGAGTAATGGCGGAGCAAGTAGTGTCGGAGCAAGTTATGCCAATGTAGTTTGTTATAAATGAGGAAAACCGGGCCACATTATTAGAAATTGCCCGAACCAGGAGAACATGAATGGACAAGGCCGCGGAAGAGTTTTCAATATTAATGCGGCAGAGGCACAAGAAGACCCGGAGCTTGTTACGGGTACGTTTCTTATTGACAATAAATCTGCTTACGTTTTATTTGATTCGGGTGCGGATAGAAGCTATATGAGTAGAGATTTTTGTGCTAAATTAAGTTGTCCATTGACACCTTTGGATAGTAAATTTTTACTCGAATTAGCAAATGGTAAATTAATTTCAGCAGATAATATATGTCGGAATCAAGAAATTAAACTGGTTAGCGAAACATTTAAGATTGACTTGATACCAGTAGAGTTAGGGAGTTTTGATGTGATAATCGGTATGGACTGGTTGAAAGAAGTGAAAGCAGAGATCGTTTGTTACAAAAATGCAATTTGCATTATACGATAAAAAGGAAAACCCTTAATGGTGTACGGAGAAAAGGGCAACACGAAGCTACATCTTATTAGTAATTTGAAGGCAAAAAAACTAATAAGAAAAGGTTGCTATGCTATTCTAGCACACGTTGAGAAAGTACAAACTAAAGAAAAGAGCATCAATGATGTTCTCGTCGCAAAAGAATTTCCCGATGTATTTCCGAAAGAATTATCGGGATTACCCCCACATCGATCTGTTGAATTTCAAATAGATCTTGTAACAGGAGCTGTACCAATAGCTCGTGCTCCTTACAGACTCGCACCCAGCGAGATGAAAGAACTGCAAAGTCAATTACAAGAACTTTTAGAGCGTGGTTTCATTCGACCAAGTACATCACCGTGGGGAGCTCCTGTTTTGTTTGTCAAGAAGAAAGATGGTACATTCAGGTTGTGTATCGACTACCGAGAGTTGAACAAACTTACCATCAAGAACCGCTACCCACTACCGAGAATCGATGACTTATTTGATCAACTACAAGGCTCGTCTATTTATTCAAAGATTGACTTACGTTCCGGGTATCATCAAATGTGGGTGAAAGAAGATGATATTCCAAAGACTGCTTTCAGAACACGTTACGGTTATTACGAGTTTATGGTCATGCCGTTTGGTTTAACTAATGCACCAGCTATGTTCATGGACCTTATGAACCGAGTGTGTGGACCATACCTTGACAAGTTTGTCATTGTTTTCATTGATGACATACTTATTTACTCAAAGAATGACCAAGAACACGGTGAACATTTGAGAAAGGTGTTAGAAGTATTGAGGAAGGAAGAATTGTACGCTAAGATTTCAAAGTGTGCATTTTGGTTGGAAGAAGTTCAATTCCTCGGTCACATAGTGAACAAAGAAGGTATTAAGGTAGATCCGGCAAAGATAGAAACTGTTGAAAAGTGGGAAACCCCGAAAATTCCGAAACACATACGCTAGTTTTTAGGACTAGCTGGTTACTACAGAAGGTTCATCCAAGACTTTTCCAGAATAGCAAAACCCTTGACTGCATTAACGCAAAATGGGAAGAAATTTGAATGGAAGGATGAACAAGAGAAAGCGTTTCAGTTATTGAAGAAAAAGCTAACTACGGCACCTATATTGTCATTGCCTGAAGGGAATGATGATTTTGTGATTTATTGTGATGCATCAAAGCAAGGTGTCAGTTGTGTATTAATGCAACGAACGAAGGTGATTGCTTATGCGTCTAGACAATTGAAGATTCACGAACAAAATTATACGACGCATGATTTGGAATTAAGCGCGGTTGTTTTTGCATTAAATACTTGGAGGCACTACTTATATGGGGTCAAAAGTATTATATATACCGACCACAAAAGTCTTCAACACATATTTAATCAGAAACAACTGAATATGAGGCAGCGTAGGTGGATTGAATTGTTGAATGATTACGACTTTGAGATTCGTTACCACCCGGGGAAGGCAAATGTGGTAGCCGACGCCTTGAGCAGGAAGGACAGAGAACCCATTCGAGTAAAATCTATGAATATAATGATTCATAATAACCTTACTACTCAAATAAAGGAGGTGCAACAAGGAGTTTTAAAAGAGGGAAATTTAAAGGATGAAATACCCAAAGGATCGGAGAAGCATCTTAATATTCGGGAAGACGGAACTCGGTATAGGGCTGAAAGGATTTGGGTACCAAAATTTGGAGATATGAGAGAAATGGTACTTAGATAAGCTCATAAAACCAGATACTCAATACATCCTGGAACGGGGAAGATGTACAAGGATCTCAAGAAACATTTTTAGTGGTCGGGTATGAAAGCCGATGTTGTTAAATACGTAGTAGAATGTTTGACGTGTTCTAAGGTCAAAGCTGAGCATCAGAAACCATCAGGTCTACTTCAACAACCCGAAATCCCGGAATGGAAATGGGAAAACATTACCATGGATTTCATCACTAAATTGCCAAGGACTGCAAGTGGTTTTGATACTATTTGGGTAATACTTGATCGTCTCACCAAATTAGCACACTTCCTGCCAATAAGAGAAGATGACAAGATGGATAAGTTAGCACGAGTGTATTTGAAGGAAGTCATCTCCAGACATGGAATATCAATCTCTATTATCTATGATAGGGATGACAGATTTATTTCAAGATTCTGGCAGACATTACAGCAAGCATTAGGAACTCGTCTAGACATGAGTACTGCCTATCATCCACAAACTGATGGGCAGAACGAAAGGACGATACAAATGCTTGAAGACATGCTACGAGTATGTGTTATTGATTTCGGAAACATTTGGGATCGACACCTACCGTTAGCAGAATTTTCCTACAACAACAGTTATCATTCTAGTATTGAGATGGTGCCGTTTGAGGCACTTTATGGTAGAAAGTGCAGGTCTCCAATTTGTTGGAATGAAGTGGGGGATAGACAGATTACGGGTCCGGAGATAATACAAGAAACTACCGAGAAAATCATCCAAATTCAACAAAGATTGAATACCGCCCAGAGTCGACAAAAGAGCTACGCGGAGAGTAAAAGAAAAGATATAGAGTTTGAAATTGGAGAAATGGTCATGCTTAAGGTTTCACCTTGGAAAGGCGTTGTTCGATTTGGTAAACGGGGGAAACTAAATCCAAGGTACATTGGACCATTCAAGATTATAGATCGTTTCGGACCAGTAGCTTACCAAATGGAGCTACCTCAACAACTCGCGACTGTACATAACACTTTCCACGTCTCAAATTTGAAGAAATGTTTTGCTAAAGAAGATCTCACTATTCCATTGGACGAAATCCAAATCAATGAAAAACTTTAATTCATTGAAGAACCCGTCAAAATAATGGATCGTGAGGTTAAGAGAGTTAAACAAAACAAGATACCGATTGTTAAGGTTCGATGGAATGCTCGTAGAGGACCCGAGTTCACCTGGGAGCGTGAAGATCAGATGAAGAAGAAATACCCGCATCTATTTCTAGAAGATTCGTCAACACTTTCAACAGCTTAAAATTTCGGGACGAAATTTATTTAACGGGTAGGTACTGTAGTGACCCGAACTTTTCCATGTTTATATATATTAAATGAAATTGATATTTACATGATTAAGTGTTTCCAACATGTTAAGTAATCAAACTTATTAAGACTTGATTAATTGGAATAGGTTTCATATAGACAAATGACCACCCAAGTTGACCGGTGATTCACGAACGTTAAAACTTGTAAAAACTATACGATGAAATATATATGGTTATATATATAGTTAACATGATTTTATTATAAGTATGTATCTCATTAGGTATTTTAATAATAAGTTATATACATAAAAATGAGACTATTAAATTAAGAAACTCGAAAACGATATATATAACGATTATCGTTATAACGTCTTACTAGTTACATATGAATCATATTAAGATATTGATACACTTGGTTAATTATGTTAAATGATAAGTAAATATATCATTAAGTGTATTAACAATGAACTACATATGTAAAAATAAGACTACTAACTTAATGATTTTGAAACGAGACATATATGTAACGATTATCGTTGTAACGACATTTAATGTATATAGATCATATTAAGAGATATTCGTACATCATAATATCATGATAATATAATAATTTAAAATCTCATTTGATATTATAAACATTGGGTTAACAACATTTAACAAGATCGTTAACCTAAAGGTTTCAAAACAACATTTACATGTAACGACTAACGATGACTTAACGACTCAGTTAAAATGTATATACATGTAGTGTTTTAATATGTATTCATACACTTTTGAAAGACTTTAAGACACTTATCAAAATACTTTTACTTAACAAAAATGCTTACAATTACATCCTCGTTCAGTTTCATCAACAAATCTACTCGTATGCACTCGTATTCGTACTCGTACAATACACAGCTTTTAGATGTATGTACTATTGGTATATACGCTCCAATGATCAGCTCTTAGAAGCCCATCTAAGTCACCTAACACATGTGGGAATCATCATTTGGCAGCTAGCATGAAATATCTCATAAAATTACAAAAATATGAGTAATCATTCATGACTTATTTACATGAAAACAAAATTACATATCATTTATATCTAATCCATACACCAACGACCAAAAACACCTATAAACACTTTCATTCTTCAATTTTCTTCATCTAATTGATCTCTCTCAAGTTCTATCTTCAAGTTCTAAGTGTTCTTCATAAATTCCAAAAGTTCTAGTTTCATAAAATCAAGAATACTTCCAAGATTGCAAGTTTACTTCCAAGTTTTCTAAATCCATTCCAAGTAATCATCCAAGATCAAGAAACCTTTGTTACTTACAGTAGGTTATCTTTCTAATACAAGGTAATAATCATATTCAAACTTTAATTCAATTTCTATAACTATAACAATCTTATTTCGAGTGGAAATCTTACTTGAAATTGTTTTCGTGTCATGATTCTGCTTCAAGAACTTTCAGGCCATCCAAGGATCCTTTGAAGCTAGATCCATTTTTCTCATTTCCAGTAGGTTTATCCAAGGAACTTGAGGTAGTAATGATGTTCATAACATCATTCGATTCATACATAAAAAGCTGTCTTATTCAACGTTATAAACTTGTAATCACTAGAACATAGTTTAGTTAATTCTAAATTTGTTCGCAAATAAAGTTAATCCTTCTAACTAGACTTTTAAAATCAACTAAACACATGTTCTATATCTATATGATATGCTAACTTAATGATTTAAAACCCAGAAACACGATAAACACCATAAAACTGGATATACGCCGTCGTAGTAAAATCTGGGGCTGTTTTGGTTGGGATAATTAAAAGCTAAGAAGAACTTTGATTTAAAAGCTATACTTCTAGAAAAATGATTTTTCTTATGAACATGAAACTATATCCAAAAATCATGGTTAAACTCAAAGTGAAACTATGTTTTTCAAAATGGTCATCAAGATGTCGTTCTTTCGACGGAAATGACTACCTATTTCAAAAACGACTTGTAACTTGTATTTCCGACTATAAACTTATACTTTTTCTATTTAGATTCATAAATTTAAGTTCAATACGAAACCGTGGCCACTGGAATCACTCAAAACGGATTAGAAACGAAGAAATGGCGAGTAAAACAAGATTGATAAAAACTACTCATTTTACCTACGTGAAAGTTAGTAATAAATCTATTCCAACCATAACCTAATCAACTTATATTGTATATTATGTAATCTTGAGATACCATAGACATGTATATAATGTTTCGACCTATCATGTCGACCCATCTATATATATTGCGGAACAACCATAGACACTCTATACGTGAATGTTGGAGTTAGCTATACAGGGTTGAGGTTGATTCCAAAAAATATATATATAGTTTGAGTTGTGATCAATACTGAGATACGTATACACTGGGTCGTGGATTGATTCAAGATAATATTTATCAATTTATTTCTGTACATCTAACTGTGGACAACTAGTTGTAGGTTACTAACGAGGACAGCTGACTTAATAAACTTAAAACATCAAAATGTATTAAAAGTATTGTAAATATATTTTGAACATACTTTGATATATATGTATATATTTTTATAGGTTCGTGAATCAACCAGTGGCCAAGTCTTACTTCCCGACGAAGTAAAAATCTGTGAAAGTGAGTTATAGTCCCACTTTTAAAATCTAATATTTTTGGGATGAGAATACATGCAGGTTTTATAAATGATTTACAAAATAGACACAAGTACGTGAAACTACATTCTATGGTTGAATTATCGAAATCGAATATGCCCCTTTTTATTAAGTCTGGTAATCTAAGAATTAGGGAACAGACACCCTAATTGACGCGAATCCTAAAGATAGATCTATTGGGCCTAACAAACCCCATCCAAAGTACCGGATGCTTTAGTACTTCGAAATTTATATCATATCCGAAGGGTGTCCTGGAATGATGGGGATATTCTTATATATGCATCTTGTTAATGTCGGTTACCAGGTGTTCACCATATGAATGATTTTTATCTCTATGTATGGGATGTGTATTGAAATATGAAATCTTGTGGTCTATTGTTACGATTTGATATATATAGGTTAAACCTATAAATCACCAACATTTTTGTTGACGTTTAAAGCATGTTTATTCTCAGGTGAATACTAAGAGCTTCCGCTGTTGCATACTAAAATAAGGACAAGATTTGGAGTCCATGTTTGTATGATATTGTGTAAAAACTGCATTCAAGAAACTGATTTTGATGTAACATATTTGTATTGTAAACCATTATGTAATGGTCGTGTGTAATCAGGATATTTTAGATTATCATTATTTGATAATCTACGTAAAGCTTTTTAAACCTTTATTTATGAAATAAAGGTTATGATTTGTTTTAAAAATGAATGCAGTCTTTGAAAAACGTCTCATATAGAGGTCAAAACCTCGCAACGAAATCAATTAATATGGAACGTTTTTAATCAATAAGAATGGGACATTTCAAAGTCTTACTTCCCGACGAAGTAAAAATTTGTGAAAGTGAGTTATAGTCCCACTTTTAAAATCTAATATTTTTGGGATGAGAATACATGCAGCTTTATAAATGTTTTACAAAATAGACACAAGTATAAGAAACTACTTTCTATGGTTGAATGATCGAAGCCGAATATGCCCCTTTTGCTTGGTAACCTAAGAATTAGTAAACCAGTCAACTGATTGACGCAAATCCTAAAGATAGATCTATTAGGCCCAACAAACCCCATCCGTTGTAGCGGATGCTTTAGTACTTCGAGTTTTTATATCATGTCTGATGGATGTCCCGGAATGATGGGGATATTCTTATATGCATCTTGTTAATGTCGGTTACCAGGTGTTCACCATATGAATGATTTTTATCTTTATGTATGGCATGTATATTGAAATATGAAATCTTGTGGACAACAAAAATTTTTGTTGACGTTTAAAGCATGTTTATTCTCAGATGATTATTAAGAGCTTTCGCTGTTGCATGCTAAAATATGGACAAGATTTAGTGTCAACATGATTGTATAATATTGTTTAAAACTGTATTCAAGATTTACTTTGTTGTAACATATTAATATTGTAAACCAATATGTATTGGTAGTGTGTAAGTGTTATATTGTTAGATTATCATCTCTGGATAATCTAGGTGGTGACTTTTTAACCTTGTCAATAAAATAAAGGTTATGGTTTGTTTTAAAAACGAATGTAGTCTTTGAAAAATGTCTCATATAGAGGTCAAAACCTTGCAACGAAATCAATTTATATGGAATGTTTATAATCAACTTGAATCAATTAATATGCATTAGTGTGTCTTATCGAGTTTGTTAGGATACATTAGTGAGTCTGGACTTCGACCGTGTTTTCTTTAAAAATGATTGCTTAACACTTTTGTTGGAAACTATATATTATTAACATGTAAATATTATGTGATATATTAACCTCTTAATATGTTTGATATTGTGTGATAGATGCCTACCACTAGTACAAATCCCATCGACTCACCTAATAATAATGAAGAGTCGAATATATTTTGGGAAGATTCACAAATTCCCGAAGAAGAACCGGAAGAGGAGGAACCAGAAGAGGAGGAACCGGAAGAAGAGAAACCGGAAGAGGAGGAACCGGAAGAGGAAGAACCAGAAGAAGAAGAAGAGGTTCCGGAGGAAGAAATATTGATACCTACAGTAAATCGATTAAATAGAAGAAAATCCTCAACCAACGGACCAAAGTCAATAATGGTCAATGGTGTTTCCGCCGAGGAAGCAAAATATTGGGAAGATTACCAATTTTTCAATGAATCGGATCCTGATGAGGATTCCGATGATGTTATAGAAATTACCTTGACCGAATTTAATAAAGCAAAAGAAAATAATAAGGGAAAAGGTATAAAAATAGAGAAACCTGATTCCAACCCCGATGAACTTTATATGTATCGGCAACATCCGTATTTCCTAAAATGTAACAATAACCTAGGAACCTCTAAACCACCAGGTTTTTCTAAACCATTGTGGAAAACGACGGCTCGTATTAGAGGAACACCATATATCCCTAGAAAATTAGGAAAACGAACCAAGTCCGAAGAAGAAGAAACCAGTGATTCAGATTAAAGGGTTGTAATCATGTTGTGTATTATATGTATTGTAGTGTGCTTGTACTTTTATGTTCTATGTAAAAATTGCTTGTATTGTTTGTTAATTATCTTTTACGAATTTAATCCTTGTCTATTTTACAGTATAAAAACAAAATGGACGTTAAGGGTAGAAAACCGAATATTTTAGAAGACCTACCAGAGGATATGATTGAGGAAATCTTGTCTTGAGTCGGTCAGAATTCATCAACACATTTAGTTATGGCGAAATTAACTTGTCAAAAATTTGAAAGACTTTCCAGAAATGCCTTAGTTTATAAAAGGCTTTCCTTTGATAGGTGGGGTATATCACATTGGGGAGACTTTAAGTTACGCCGTGTTTTCTTTAAAGAGTTAAATGCGGGGAACCCAAATGCAATTTTACGCTACGGGTTAAGAACCTATTTTGACTCAACATATCCCAACATAGGATTTCGTGAATTAGAAAGAGCTTCTAACATGCAACATAAAGAAGCATGTTATGCTTACGGGTTAGTGATGTTCGCTTCTTACCAAAGTGAGAAAAAGAACATCGGATTGCAGCTTTTAAATAAAACTTTCCCACAAGTGACGGATTCAGTAGTTGGGGTGAGAAACAGGGTTTTTAGATTATTACGGGGCTGTTGGACATTACGAAACCCTCGTCCTTTTGACGACATTACAACATGCTGCCTAGCCAATGGTCATAACGGTTATTTTCCACAAGACCAAGGATGGGAAGTCGTCTTAGTAAAACCAGAATGTTTGACTTGTTTCTGGACTTATGAATTACGTGTCTTTATTTCCTTTGCTGGACAACTTGCGTATTAACTAGATTTATCTTCAAAACTGTCCTGTATCATAGTGTACTATATTTCATGTTATATGTAATATAGCGAAGTTGTAAGTTTGAAGAATATTTGTATGTGATATATTATTATAATCAGTTTTTCATATGGAATTGTAGTAGTTGAATTGTATATTAGCTACTAAGTATGAACTTAACGGGTAGGTAGTACCCGAATTTAAACTTAAATCTTATATGATTTCGACACGATAAGCAAAGTCTGTAAAACTGAGTCTCAAAATTTTTGAAGTGTTTACATGAATTCATTTAACCTTTGATTGTTTTCAACGACTCATGATACGATTGCTTGTAAATGGGTATGCATATATATTTGTATATAATAATATGAAATAGTATATATCGTAATTGTTATAATTAATTTTGTAAAAATAAAAATAATATATATAAAGTATCTATATATAAATAAAATAGATAAAATATATATTTTTGGTTTCGAATTTATTTAGGAAACGATAGTAACACCCAGTTATCATTCGAATAATATTACACAAGTTAAAAATGAACTATATAAATTTTAGTTTGTACTTAAAAAATATATTTAGAAGCTATTTGATTAAATTTAAAAATATTTAATTTTTAGTTGGGATTGAGCTCGAATGACAGATCAAAATTTAGGATCGATATTAAACAAGTTTAATGCGAACTTATTTGATTTTTAAATAAACGGGGATCCGAAAATGAGTTCTATATATTATAGGATCATTAAAAATATATTTAGGAACTATTTTTTGAATTTTAAAACTTTTTATATTTTACTTGGGGTTGGGAGTGAACAATTAATGTAATTTTTATTTAATAGTTAATGACCGAATTTTATACTATAGTGACCAGAATAAATAAATGGTCTTAATTTAAAAATTTGGGATTTTTTAGGAACAATTTTATATTTTAACTGTTTAGCAATGGACACGAAATAATATCACCCGTACAGAACTGTCGGCAGTTATGATTGGCTTTAATAATTGGTGCACGTTTGATTATAATAGAAAATTTGATTTCCTTTAAAAAGTCTGGTTGCTAAACTATTAATTACTATTGATACAGTGTTAAATTATTATTAATAATCGATTCACTGTTTTTCTTTTTCTTTGTCTAATTCATATATGAATACACACTGCATATGTGATTACATATATCACCACTTTTTGCTAGATCAAACTTCCTTCATAACCATCACCATCTCAACATCTTCCATCGTGAACCACCACCACCTTCAACACAATTAGTCCATCGTGACCACCACCCCACCATCTTTAAACTGAAACACGACAAACCACCACTATGTCACCCGTTACCACCACTCTACAACCTTCGGCCACCAAAGAAACATCTCAATCATCACCCTCTCATTCTCTTTCTCTCTCTCTTCGCGAATAACCACCCAACCGCCACCATCACTATTTTATATGGCTGTAACTTATTTGGAGATGCAAACAGTCGTGAATCTCAACAAACCCACAAAAGAAACGCTGCTATTCTGCAGTTCCGTTTGCTTTCATTTTTCTGTTACAACGAAGATTGAGGGTGGATTACAATTGTGGCGATGTCAAAAGCTTATAGTGATATTACTTTGATGGTGAGCTAGAAGATGGATGATGAGGTCTTGAGTTGTAAGTAGTTGTCACTCGAGTTGCTGCAGTGTAGCATTTGTCTTTTCTTTCTCTCGTGCGAAACACAACGAACAAAAGCAAGAAGGGCAGCTACTCGTTAATCTTCCTTCTTCCTTTTTGTTTTCAAAACTATCGTCAAACATTACTAGATTGTTATATTTTTTTTTGTTACGGAATCAAATGAAGCCAGTATTACACGTACACTTTTGTTTTTATCGTTACCAGATTCTTTTCTTTACTTTTAACGGGCTACTAAGAGTTTGTTATTGGACCATATAATTTTTCTATAATGATGGGCCAGAAATTCTTTCGCCATTGGGCCAAGAAGGTTATTAGATATTGATGACCAATACTATGATGAAATAGTAATGATGTCGTGATAATGATATAGATGTTAGAGTATCACGAAGTGAAGATGATAAGATGATAATGGACGATGATAGTGTTATAATGGTGATGGTGAAATGAGACCGATGATGATATCGGTGAAGAGAATATAGAATTATGATGATGAAGATTGTATGATGTAGTGATGTTAAGTTATGATTATGATTATAATGATGAATGATAATGACGATGGGCAATGTTTCTGTGGTGTTAATCGATGATGATTATAGGATGTTGATGATGATTGAACAGTTCATAAATAATAAATAGTTAATTAAGCAAAATAATACAAGAATAATTTAACAGTGTAGTGGTTTGGAAGGGTGTTTATTGATCGAGAGGTCACAGGATCGAAACCAGGCCACGACAAAGTTTTTTTTTATTTAACAACAGATCTGGGTGGGCTGAAGAAAATTGGGCCAAGTGCGATTGAGCTTATCGACTAACGGGCTTCATTTAGATTTAGGAATTAGCTGTTGGGCCGTATATGAATTGCAGTTGGGCTAAAATAAGTACGGGTTATATAGAATAAATACCAAATATAAATCAAAAAATTAGAAATAGATGAATGGTTTAGAAGGTGTTATGGGTGAGCAAGAGGTCTCGGGTTCGAGTCCCGTTCATGGCAGATTTTTTTTAAAGCTTTAAAGGTAGTCCATCTCATTTATTATCATATTTATCATTATTTTTATTTTTATTATTATTATTATTATTATTATTATTATTATTATTATTATTATTATTATTATTATTATTATTATTATTATTATTATTATTATTATTATTATTATTATTATTATGATTATGATTATGAGATGATTTATATTACTATTATTATTATCATTTAAAATGAGCATTAGGATTATTATTACTATTATTATTATTAATATTGTTATTAGTATTATCTCTAAAATTATCATTGTTGAAATTATTATTATTAACAAAAGTATTTTTAGTAAAATTACTATTTTAATTATCATTATAAGTATTATTATTTTTATTATCATTACTATAAAAATAACACAAACTATTAATATTATCATTAATATTAGTATTAGTATCATTGTAGACTTATTATTATTATTAACAAAAGTATTATTATAAAGATTATCATTAGTAATAAGATCGTTATAATAAATATTATTATTAAGTATTATGTATTATTATCAAAATTATTATTTACATTATCATTACTATTTTAACAAACAAATGAAATATATACATATAAAATATTTGATACATGTAACATAACAAAAGTTATATTTTTATATAGTAAAAAAAATGAAATATATAAATTAATACTATAAAAATTATATCACTAATAATAATACATATAAATTAGTTTGATTACAATTAGAGGTGTTAATATATATAATTGATATAGGTTCGTGAATCTGAGGCCAACCCTATAAATGTTCAATGACGTCCTATGTATTTTTACTACAAAAAACAGTATGGTGAGTTTCATTTGCCTTTTTACCCTTTATATTTTTGGGCTGAGAATACATGCGAAAATTTTTATAAAGGTTTTACGAAATAGACACAAGTAATTGAAACTACATTATATGGGTGAATGATCGAAGCCGAATATGCCCCTTTTGCTTGGTAACCTAAGAATTAGTAAACCGATCTACTAATTGACGTGAATCCTAAAGATAGATCTATTGGGCCTAACGAACCCCATCCAAAGTACCGGATGCTTTAGTACTTCGATGTTGTTTTATCATGTCCGAAGGATTTTCCGGAATGATAGGGGATATTCTTATATGCATCTTGTTAAAGTCGGTTACCAGGTGTTCACCATATGAATGATTTTTGTCTCTATGCATGGGACGTATATTTATGAGAAATGAAAATAAAAATCTTGTGGTCTATTAAAATGATGGAGCTGATTATTTATGTTAAACTAATGAACTCACCAACCTTTTGGTTGACACTTTAAAGCATGTTTATTCTCAGGTATGAAAGAAATATTCCGCTGTGCATTTGCTCATTTTAGAGATATTACTTGGAGTCATTCATAACATATTTCAAAATACGTTGCATTCGAGTCGTTGAGTTCATCAAGATTATTATTAAGTCAATTATAGTTGGATATATTATGAAATGGTATGCATGCCGTCAACATTCGATGTAATGAAAGTTTGTATTTTAAAAACGAATGCAATGTTTGTAAAATGTATCATATAGAGGTCAAGTACCTCGCGATGTAACCAAATGTTATTGTATTCCTTCTTATGGATTAGGATGGGTCTTTACATGTGGTATCAGAACTGGTATAATGCCGTCCATGTGTGGCAGGTTAGTCGTAAAGGAGTTCTCACAATGTTACCTGTGACGAAGCATTGGCTCTTACTCCTTGCTATCCCTTACGAGGGTTGGCAGTTGCCGAGAGGCAGGCCCTAAAATCAGTATCTGAGGTACACTCAGTGGTCACCAGGCGGTTAGCTGGGAAGGCACTGGGTGGGACGGTGGTTGTCCCCACTGTATTTACATGTGGTATCAGAGCGGTGGTCTTAGCGAACCAGGTCTTGCATTAGTGTGTCTAACTGATAGTTGTTTAGATGCATTATTGGGTCTGGACTTCGACCGTGTCTGCATGTCAAAAGTTTTGCTTATCATTTCTAGTCGGAAATCATCTGCTTATCATCCTTAGAAAATTACCTACTTATCATTTTTAGTATAAACACGTCTTACTGCAGTTAGTGCATCGATAGTGTATAGACAAAATTCATATCTTAGCGTATCTGTTACTATAGACTTTACCTAACAGCTTCCGTAGATTCATCCATAACTTATGGGATTTTAGTATTATATATCCATATGTAAATTTGTATTGCAGGGTACTAATCTACATCCTATAATATATTTCTTATCGAAAATCCTTCATCTGATCGTACGAGATGAATTCCTCAACCAGTTCGAATTCCTCGGATTCCGACAGCTATTCCGACATGGATTTTCACTCGAGCTCCGAAAGCAGTATAACCGGAATGGATCAACCATTTAGCCATCATCTATTCTGGATGAATTGAGGATGGGTTCGTAGTCGACTTAATCTATGGAGACGCGAAGAAGGCGATCCTTTCCATCAATCAAATTCACCTCTTGGTGAAGAACCTGAAGCACTTACCAGCGAACCTGTCCGAAACACCATTTTCACACTCATTTCCAGAGTATCTCGCCACGATTATATTCTATCTAAAATTCGAAACCTTATTCATCCGCTCGTTCCGACCAACAATCATCCCGGAATAATAGAAGAAGTCAACGAACTTCGCGCTCGAGTAATCAATCTGGAGAATATGGTGCAAAATTTACCAGCTTCAACAACATCACCAGCACCAACAGTACCATCAGTAATAGCACAAGTACCAACAACAATCCATGCTTCAACATCCCATTCAGTACCTCGAGTACAATCATCGTTCTATGTATCGTTCTACATCAATTATCTTCGTTCTTCATGGCGATTATGTAATCTCTAATGTTTTAGAGATTATGTATTCTAGTTATAACGGTAAATCAAATGAGATTAATATTATATTAACTCATTGAATCTATGATTACATCTGAAGAAAATATATATGTAAGTATATTTTCATAAAGATTGTAATTAAAAATTCTTTCATACAAACTGTTAATGGTGAAAATATTTTAACGGGTAGGTAATACCCGAGGAATATTTAGATTTCACATTAATAAGTTACACTGTACATTCTTCGAATCTGATTCAACAGTCATTTACTATCCTACTTACATCCACAGATATATGTATCCGTACACCGCAAAATAACCATTTTTATTCAAATTCATATTTGGATTTTGATTTATCAGAATCCAACAAGTGGCATAATGAAGAAAACATTAAACAAAATAAAATTTGTTAGAAACAAAAAAATTAACTATGAGAAATTTTGTTAAGAATCCACGCTAACTGTTCCTAGCTAACTGTTCCTAGTTAACCGTTAATTCCGTATTACCTTTTATTTATCGCAATTTATTTATCGCAATTTTAATTCTCACAAATTTATTTATCGTCATTTAATTTCTATTATTTATTTTACGCACTTTAATCGAGACACGTATACAAGGTTTTGACATATCATATCGACGCATCTATATATATTATTTGGAATAACCATAGACACTCTATATGCAGTAATGCTGGAGTTAGCTATACAGGGTTGAGGTTGATTCTACAATAATATATATACTTTGAGTTGTGATCGAGTCTGAGACATGTACACGGGTTATGATACGTATTAATTAATTCGAATATTATAAATTAAACTATATATGAATTATTGTACTGTTAACTGTGGACTATTGACTGTGGACTAATAATATTGGACAATTAAAATGAATTAAAATATTGATTATAACATATGAAACTAAACAATTTTTCAAGTTTGCCACTTGATTTTATCTTAAACCTCATTTGTATCTTGATGATTACAATCTACGTTCAAACCTTTCATAAATTCTTGAAAACACCTCAAATCGAGAGGATGAACCAACCGCACTTCATCTACGAAAGAAAAGATTGATGTATATAGTTATGCACCTGAAAACACTCTGAACCTGAGTAAACGTTTAACACGTATCTGTGCTAAATCCTTTTGGTATTTATTACCAAAAATAATCATGCAATCCCTTTCCAAAGTAGCCAATTTTGTCACAGCTCCAGCAAATCAATTTTGACTTTCATTCGGATTAGCCTTATTATAACCTTGCTATATAAGTTTGCCTTGCGTCATCGTTATCAGGGAACCTTTTATATTCCACCATATTACCAGCAGACGTACCAGCAACCTCGTTGCTTTTTGGCTTAAATCTCTCTGATAAATCATTATATTTATTCATAGAAACCCTATCATATACTCATCCGCATCTTGTAACGAGAACTGCCATACCAATTACCGAGAATCAGCAATCAGTACTTCGAAAACTCACAGCATATCTACATCAACAGTTATATGTATAACATTTATCTCTTAGAATTATGATCTTTCATTCTGAAATTCTGAAAAGCACTCAGTCTACAAATCAATACTCTGAATGTTGAAAAAGCTGAATGAAGCAGCAGAAACTGTAGACAACTGTAAACGACCTTAATCATCAGAAGTTTGATGATAAAGAATAGTATGTTGGTAAAGCTCAGAAAAGTTGGAACTGGAAAACGGATTGAGCTAACTGCGAAGGTGACCAAAGACAAATAGAAGGACCATACCCTATATTCAAAGAATCCAGGTAACTCTGAATCCGTTGAAATCTTTAGAGAATATCTTGCTCCGAAGTCATGTTAAAAACTTGCAGAAAATTTTTCTTCATCAACCTTCGAACATGGAAATTCCAAAATATCATCATAAATATCTTCGATATTTTTGAGGATATTTTCATAAATATTCTCGTCCGAAATTATATACCTCTTCGTGCTTCCTGTGTTTCATTATATTGGAAACTTCTGTAAAATATAAGTTTAAATTATGAATGAATTCTAGAGAATTGTAAAGAAAATGATGCATGAATTAGTATAATATAATGACACTTGATCAACGTGATTATATTACAGTAAGTCATGCTGAGTTTCTAATTAAACGTGATGATTCACAGATCATAATGTCATCATGTGCCATGTTACATAACTCTTTCATTCTGCTTTACTTCTGAACATATCAAGAAAGTATATTCTCGATAGTTCTATTCTCAGTGATTCTGGTAATTTGACAAATCAAATCGTGCTATTACGTTCATTCTTGTTTAGAACATTAAGTTCATTCGAAACTCCATACTTACGAATTCTGGACCATTACTCACTTTACTAGAGGTCGAGAAGAAAATAAAAAGGCAAAGAGCTCCAAAATATAAGAGAAAATATAAAGCCCAATAACAACACGGAGATTACAAACCGTAGATATTAATACGAATAGCAATATAAAGACACTGTAGAATTAAGAATAGTATCACCCCAAAGTAATAGTAAAAGTAAACATATTTGTTTGATGGAAGAATTGAAAAGAAGGAGGACAGAAATGATAATTAGGAAAATATCAAGGATTAGAAATGGATTAAGCATTTTCACAATCTTGGGATGTAGGAACTAAGAAAGAAAGTATAGGAATGGTGAGAATAATAGAACGGAAGAGTTTAATTTATAATAGAAATATCAGACAGGGTAATCGAGGCAGATCACCATATTTAATAATAGAGATCTTAATTTCTTTACTCGCTGAAGAATCAAATCTTATATAGATAATGAAGATTTTCTTTAAATCCCATGAATTCCAGAAATCAACCATGACTACGTCAAAAGTCAAGACGAATCCTATTTTCCTCATCACACTATTTTGTGACAGCTTCACTCGTACGCTTCACAGAATCGAATTGTTTCATCAAAATTACTCAATATTGATAAAACTCTATTTATCAACTCATAATCGTCATAAATATTTTTTTATTGTTAGTCATGATGACCTCGATCAAATTTCGGGACGAAATTTCTTTAACGGGTAGGAACTGTGATGACCCGAAAATTTCTGACCAAATTTAAACTTAAATCTTATATGATTTCGACACGATAAGCAAAGTCTGTAAATCTGAGTCTCAAAATTTTTGAACTGTTTACATGAATTCATTTAACCTTTGATTGTTTTCAACGACTCACGATACGATTGCTTGTAAATGGGTATGCATATATATTTGTATATAATAATATGAAATAGTATATATCGTAATTGTTATAATTAATTTTGTAAAAATAAAAATAATATATATAAAGTATCTATATATAAAAAAATAGATAAAATATATATTTTTGGTTTCGAATTTATTTAGGAAACGATAGTAACACCCAGTTATCATTCGAATAATATTACACAAGTTAAAAATGAACTATATAAATTTTAGTTTGTACTTAAAAAATATATTTAGAAGCTATTTGATTAAATTTAAAAATATTTAATTTTTAGTTGGGACTGAGCTCGAATGACAGATCAAAATTTAAGATCAATATTAAAAAAGTTTAATGCGAACTTATTTGATTTTTAAATAAACGGCGATCCGAAATGAGTTTTATATATTATAGGATCATTAAAAATATATTTAGGAACTATTTTTTGAATTTTAAAACTTTTTATATTTTACTTGGGGTTGGGAGTGAACAATTAATGTAATTTTTATTTAATAGTTAATGACCGAATTTTATGCCATAGTGACCAGAATAAATAAATGGTCTTAATTTAAAAATTTGGGATTTTATAGGAACAATTTTATATTTTAACTATTTAACAATGGACACGAAATAATATCACCCGTACAGAACTGTCGGCAGTTATGATTGGCTTTGATAATTGGTGCACGTTTAATTATAATAGAAAATTTGATTTCCTTTAAAAAGTCAGGTTGCTAAACTATTAATTACTATTGATACAGTGTTAAATTATTATTAATAATCGATTCACTATTTTTCTTTTTCTTTGTCTAATTCATATATGAATACACACTGCATATGTGATTACACATATCACCACTTTTTGCTAGATCAAACTTCTTTCATAACCATCACCATCTCAACCTCTTCCACCGTGAACCACCACCACCTTCAACATGCTTAGTCCATCGTGACTACCACCCCACCATCTTTAAACTGTAATACAACAAACCACCACTATGTCACCTGTCACCACCACTCTACAACCTTCGGCCATCATAGAAACATCTCAATCGTCACCCTCTCATTATCTTTCTCTCTCTCTTCGCGAATAACCACCCAACCGCCACCATCACTATGTTATACGGCTGTAACTTATTTGGTGATGCAACCAGTTGTGAATCTCAACAAACCCATAAAAGAAACGCTGCTATTCTGCAGTTTCGTTTGCTTTCATTTTTTTTGTTACAACGAAGATTGAGGGTGGATTACAATTGTGGCGATGTCAAAAGCTTATAGTGATATTACTTTGATGGTGAGCTAGAAGATGGATGACGAGCTCTTGGGTTGTAAGTAGTTGTCACTCGAGTTGCTGCAGTGTATCATTTGTCTTTTCTTTCTCTCATGTGAAACACAACGAACAAAAGCAAGAACTGCAACTACTCGTCAATCTTCCTTCTTCCTTTCTGTTTTCAAAACTATCATCAAACATTATTTTTTTTTGTTACGGAATCAAATGAAACCAGTATTACATGCACACTTTTGTTTTTATCGTTACCAGATTCTTTTCTTTACTTTTAACGGGCTACTAAGAGTTTGTTATTGGACCATATAATTTTTCTATGATGATGGGCTAGAAATTCTTTTGCTATTGGGCCAAGAAGGTTATTAGATATTGATGACCAATACTATGATGAAATAGTAATGATGTCGTGATAATGGTATAGATGTTAGAGTATCACGAAGTGAAGATGATGAGATGATAATGGACGATGATAGTGGTATAATGGTGATGGTGAAATGAGACCTATGATGATATTGGTGAAGAGAATATAGAATTATGATGATGAAGATTGTATGATGTAGTGATGTTAAGTTATGATTATGATTATAATGATGAATGATAATGACGATGGTGTAATGTTTCTGTGGTGTTAATCGATGATGATTATAGGATGTTGATGATGATTGAGCAGTTCATAAATAATAAATAGTTAATTAACCAAGATAATACAAGAATAATTTAACAGTGTAGTGGTTTGGAAGGGTGTTTATTGATCGAGAGGTTACAGGATCGAAACCAGGCCACGTCAAAGTTTTTTTTTTATTTAACAACAGATCTGGGTGGGCTGAAGAAAATTGGGCCAAGTGTGATTGAGCTTATCGACTAGCGAGCTTCATTTGGATTTAAGACTTAGCTGTTGGGCCGTATATGAATTGCTGTTGGGCCAAAATAAGTACGGGTTATATAGAATAAATACCAAATATAAATCAGAAAATTAGAAATAGATGAATGGTTTAGAAGGTGTTATGGGTGAGCAAGAGGTCTTGGGTTCGAGTCCCGTTCATGGCAGATTTTTTTTAAAGCTTTAAAGGTAGTCCATCTCATTTATTATCATATTTATTATTATTATTATTATTATTATTATTATTATTATTATTATTATTATTATTATTATTATTATTATTATTATTATTATTATTATTATTATTATTATGATTATTATTATTATTATAATTATGATTATGATTATGATTATGAGATGATTTGTATTACTATTATTATTATCATTTAAAATGAGCATTAGGATTATTATTACTATTATTATTATTAATATTGTTATTAGTATTATATCTAAAATTATCATTGTTGAAATTATTATTATTAACAAAAGTATTTTTAGTAAAATTACTATTTTCATTATCATTATAAGTATTATTATTTTTATTATCATTGCTATAAAAATAACACAAACTATTATTATTATCATTAATATTAGTATTAGTATCATTGTAGACTTATTATTATTATTAACAAAAGTATTATTATAAAGATTATCATTAGTAATAAGATCGTTATAATAAATATTATTATTAAGTATTATGTATTATTATCAAAATTATTATTTACATTATCATTACTATTTTAACAGACAAATGAAATATATACATATAAAATATTTGATACATGTAACATAACAAAAGTTATATTTTTATATAGTAAAAAAAATGAAATATATAAATTAATACTATAAAAATTATATCACTAATAATAATATATATAAATTTGTTCGATTACAATTAGAGGTGTTAATATATATAATTGATATAGGTTCGTGAATCTGAGGCCAATAATATAATTGTTCAATGACGTCCTATGTATTTTTACTACAAAATACAGTATGGTGAGTTTCATTTGCCTTTTTACCCTTTATATTTTTGGGCTGGGAATACATGCTCAAATTTTTATAAAGGTTTGAAAAAATAGACACAAGTAATTGAAACTACATTATATGGGTGAATGATCGAAGCCGAATATGCCCCTTTTGCTTGGTAACCTAAGAATTAGTAAACCGATCTGCTAATTGACGCGAATCCTAAAGATAGATCTATTGGGCCTAACAAACCCCATCCAAAGGTCCAGATGCTTTAGTACTTCGATGTGGTTTTATCATGTCCGAAGGATTTCCCGAAATGATAGAGTATATTCTTATATGCATCTTGTTAATGTTGGTTACCAGGTGTTCACCATATGAATTATTTTTGTCTCTATGCATGGGACGTATATTTATGAGAAATGAAAATGAAAATCTTGTGGTCTATTAAAATGATGGAACTGATTATTTAAGTTAAACTAATGAACTCACCAACCTTTTGGTTGACACTTTAAAGCATGTTTATTCTCAGGTATGAAAGCGATCTTCCGCTGTGCATTTGCTCATTTTAGAGATATTACTTGGAGTCATTCATCTCATAACATATTTTGAAAGACGTTGCATTCGAGTCGTTGAGTTCATCAAGATTATTATTAAGTCAATTATAGTTGGATATATTATGAAATGGTATGCATGCCATCAACATTCGATGTAATGAAAGTTTGTCTTTTAAAAATGAATGCAATGTTTGTAAAATATATCATATAGAGGTCAAGTACCTCGCGATGTAACCAAATGTTATTGTATTCATTCTTATGGATTAGGACGGGTCTTTACAACAGGTACGGCGTTAACATGGTGGAATACCTATCTCGAGCAGGTAGGACAAGATGCTGCTTACGCACTACTGTGGTCAGCATTCAAGCAATTGATGAACGAGCGGTATCGTCCCAGAAACGAGGTCAATAAGCTCAAGGTAGAACTTAGAGGATTACGAACGCAAGGTTTCGATATCACCACGTACGAACGACGATTCACAGAATTGTGCCTATTGTGTCCCAGAACGTTTGAAGATAAAGAAGAGAAGATCGACGCATTTGTAAAAGGGTTATCGGAAAGGATTCAAGAAGATGTGAGTTCACACGAGCCCGCCTCCCTACAAAAGGCAAGTCGAATGGCTCACAAATTAGTGAACCAGATCGAAGGAAGGATTAAAGAGCAGGTGACCTAAGAGGCTAACATGAAACAAGTCAAGAGAAAGTGGGAAGAAACCAATGACAAGAGTCACCAATACAACAACAACAATCACAACCACAATCGCAATAACTATCCCAACAACCGCAACATCAATCGCAACAACAACTTCAACAAACGTCCCAACAACAACTAAAATAACCATCCCAACAACAATAACAACAACAGCAACAATAACAATCCCAACAAGAATCTCAATAACAACAATGGCAACAAAAACCAAAAACAGCCATGCCAAAGATGTGAAGAGAATCACCCGGGGTTCTGCACAACATTTTGCAACAGGTGTAAAAGGAATGGTCATAGCGCGAAGAAGTGCGAGATCTACGGACCAATACATAATAGAACTAAAAGAACAAATAATGTCGGAACAAATAACACCGCCATAGTTTGTTTTGGATGTGGAAAACTGGGCCACTTTAGTAGAAATTGCCCGAATCAGGGGAATACTAATGGGCAGGGCCCCGGAAGAGTTTTCAATATTAATACGGCAGAAGCGCAGGAAGACCCGGAGCTTGTTACGGGTACGTTTCTTATTGATAATAAATCTGCTTATGTTTTATTTGATTCAGGTACGGATAGAAGCTATATGAGTAGCGATTTTTGTGCTAAACTAAGTTGTCCACTGACGCCTTTGGATAATAAATTTTTACTCGAATTAGCAAACGGTAAATTAATTACAGCAGATAATATATGTCGGGATCGAGAAATTAAACTGGTTAGCGAAACGTTTAAGATTGATTTGATACCAGTAGAGTTAGGGATTTTTGATGTGATAATCGGCATGGACTGGTTGAAAAAGGAGAGGGCAGAGATCGTATGTTACAAAAATGCAATTCTCATTGTACGAGAAGAAGGAAAACCCTTAATGCTGTATGGAGAAAAGAGCAACGCGAAGTTACATCTTATTAGTAATTTGAAGGCGCAAAAACTAATAAGAAAAGGTTGCTATGCTATTCTAGCACACGTCGAGAAAGTACAAACTGAAGAAAAGAACATCAATGATATTCCCGTCGTAAAAGAATTTCCCGATGTATTTCCGAAAGAATTATCTGGACTACCTCCACACCGATCCGTTGAATTTCAAATAGATCTTGTACCGGGAGCTGCACCAATAGCTCGTGCTCCATACAGACTCGCACCTAGTGAAATGAAGGAACTTCAAAGCCAATTACAAAAACTTTTAGAGCATGGTTTTATACGACCAAGTACATCATCATGAGGAGCTCCTATTTTGTTTGTCAAAAAGAAGGATGGTACATTCAGGTTATGTATCGACTACCGAGATTTGAACAAACTTACCATCAAGAACCGTTACCCACTACTGAGAATCGACGATTTATTTGATCAACTACAAGGCTCGTCGGTTTATTCGAAGATAAATTTACGTTCCGGGTATCATCAAATGCGGGTGAAGGAGGATGATATTCCGAAGACTGCTTTCAGGACGCGTTACGGTGATTACGAGTTTATGGTTATACCGTTTGGGTTGACTAATGCACCAGCTGTGGTCATGGACCTCATGAACCAAGAGTGTGGACCATACCTTGACAAGTTTGTCATTATTTTCATCGATGACATACTTATTTACTCAAAGAATGATCAAGAGCACGAAGAACATTTTAGAAAAGTGCTAGAGTTGTTGAGGAAAGAAAAACTGTACGCTAAGTTTTCAAAGTGTGCATTTTGGTTGGAAGAAGTTCAATTCCTCGGTTACATAGTGAACAAAGAAGGTATTCAGGTGGATCCAACAAAGATTGAAACAGTTGAAAGATGGGAAACCCCGAAAACTCCGAAACATATATGCCAATTTTTTGGATGGAAGGTTCATTCAAGATTTTCCAAAATAACAAAACCCTTGACTGCATTAACGCATAAAGGGAAGAAATTTGAATGGAAGGATGAGCAGGAGAAAGCGTTTCAATTGTTGAAGAAAAAGTTAACTACGGCACCTATATTCTCATTGCCTGAAGGGAATGATGATTTTGTGATATATTGTGATGCCTCAAAGCAAGGCCTCGGTTGTGTATTAATGCAACGAACGAAGGTAATTTCTTATGCGTCCAGACAATTGAAGATTCAAGAGCAAAATTATACGACTCACGATTTGGAATTGGGCACTGTTGTTTTTGCATTAAAGACTTGGAGGCACTACTTATATGGGGTCAAAAATATTATATATACCGACCACAAAAGTCTCCAACACATATTTAATCAGAAACAACTGAACATGAGGCAGCGCAGGTAGATTGAATTGTTGAATGATTATGCATTTGAGATTCGTTACCACCCGGGGAAGGCAAATGTGGTAGCCGATGCCTTGAGCAAAAAGGACAGAGAACCCATTCGAGTAAAAGCTATGAATATTATGATTCACACTAACCTTACTACTCGAATAAAGGAGGCGCAATAGGGAGTTTTAAAAGAGGGAAATTTAAAGGATGAAATACCCAAAGGATCGGAGAAGCATCTTAATATTCGGGAAGACGGAACCCGGCATAGGGCTAAAAGAATTTGGGTACCAAAATTTGGAGATATGAGAGAAATGATACTTAGAGAAGCTCATAAAACTAGATATTCAATACATCTTGGAACGGGGAAGATGTACAAGGATCTCAAGAAACATTTTTGGTGGCCGGGTATGAAAGCCGATGTTGCTAAATACGTAGGAGAATGTTTGACGTGTTCTAAGGTCAAAGCTGAGCATCAGAAACCATCAGGTCTACTTCAACAACCCGAAATCCTGGAATGGAAATGGGAAAACATTACCATGGATTTCATCACTAAATTGCCAAGAACTGCAAGTGGTTTTGATACTATTTGGGTAATAGTTGATCGTCTCACCAAATCAGCACACTTCCTGCCAATAAAAGAAGATGACAAGATGGAGAAGTTAGCATGACTGTATTTGAAGGAAGTCGTCTCCAGACATGGAATACCAATCTCTATTATGTCTGATAGGGATGGCAGATTTATTTCAAGATTCTGACAGACATTACAGCAAGCATTAGGAACTCGTCTAGACATGAGTACTGCCTATCATCCACAAACTGATGGGCAGAGTGAAAGGACGATACAAACGCTTGAAGACATGCTACGAGCATGTGTTATTGATTTCGGAAACAGTTGGGATCGACACCTTCCGTTATCAGAATTTTCCTACAACAACAGCTACCATTCAAGCATTGAGATGGTGCCGTTTGAAGCACTTTATGGTAGAAAGTGCAGGTCTCCGATTTGTTGGAATGAAGTGGGGGATAGACAGATTACGGGTCCGGAAATAATACAAGAAACTACCGAGAAAATCATCTAAATTCAACAACGGTTGAAAACCGCCCAAAGTCGACAAAAGAGCTACGCTGACATTAAAAGAAAAGATATAGAATTCAAAATTGGAAAGATGGTCATGCTTAAAGTTGCACCTTGGAAAGGCGTTGTTCGATTTGGTAAACGAGGGAAACTAAATCCAAGGTATATTGGACCATTCAAGATTATTGATCGTGTCAAACCAATAGCTTACCGACTTGAGTTACCTCAACAAATCGCGGCTGTACATAACACTTTCCACGTCTCGAATTTGAAGAAAAGTTTTGCTAAAGAAGATCTCACTATTCCGTTAGACGAAATCCAAATTAACAAAAAACTTCAATTCATCGAAGCACCCGTCAAAATAATGGATCGTGAGGTTAAAAGACTTAAGCAAAATAAGATACCAATTCTTAAGGTTCGATGGAATGCTCGTAGAGGACCCGAGTTCACCTGGGAACGAGAAGATTAGATGAAGAAGAAATACCCGTACTTATTTCCAGAAGATACGTCAACACCTCCAACTGCTTAAAATTTCAGGACGAAATTTATTTAAGGGTAGGTACTGTAGTGACCCGAACTTTTTCATTTATATATATATTAAATGAAATTGTTATTTACATGATTAAGTGTTTCCAACATGTTATGCAATCAAACTTGTTAAGACTTGATTAATTGAAATGAGTTTCATGTAGACAATTGACCACCCAAGTTGACCGGCAATTCACGAACGTTAAAAATTTGTAAAAACTACATGATGATATATATATATATATATGTGTGTGTGTGTATGTATATATATATATATATATATATATATATATATATATATATATATATATATATATATAGTTAACATGAGATTTTGATAAGTAAGTATATCACTAAGTATATTAACAATGAGTGATGTACATAAAAATGAGTTTATTGAGTTAAGAAACTCGAAACGATATATATAACGATTATCGTTATAACAACGTCTTACTAAATACATATGAATCATATTAAGATATTGATACACTATGTTTAACATGATAAAATGATAATTAAACATATCATTAAGTATGTTAACAATGAACTACATATGTAAAACATGACTACTAACTTAAGAATTTTGAAACGAGGCATATATGTAACGATTATCGTTGTAATGACATTTTAATATATATATATATATATATATATATATATATATATATATATATATATATATATATATATATATATATATATATATATATATATATATATATATATATATATATATATATATATTGTGACAACCCAGGAATTTCCAACCAAATTTAAACTTTATCTTTATATTATTCCAACACGATAAGCAAAGTTTGTTAAGTTAAATCTCAAGAATTTTAAATTGTGTTCATACATTCATTATAACCTCGACCAAATTCCAACGATTCACGAACCGTTATATATAAATAAATATGTATATATATATGTATATATATTATAACTTGAGAATATTAATAAAGTATTAAACGTATAATATTTTACATGAACGTATTTGTTTCAATATGTTTATCGATGGAATTAGAAGATAATATCAAATGATTAATTTATCAGATACATTGTGATATGATTACGGGTCTATGTTATGAGGTCCACTGTGATTTAAGAAATCTATTCTTTTTTACAAACATTCGGAAAATGGTAAAGTGATTTATAAGTAAGAACGTGAAGTGTAACTAACTTAGATGTTGGATATCGACAAGTAAGTAACTCGACATTTTTCATTAAGATGATTTCATACGTTTATTTAACCTTTGAACTTTATCCCATGCTTCACCAACAGACTGTAATTTAAAAACTTGAAACCTATTATGAATATATATGATTCTACTTTTCTAAAACGTTTTATGATATAACGATTTCCATTATTTTAACCTTTAAACAAAATGATTCTTAAAAATATATTTGGTTTTGGAAAACAAAATTATTATATTTATTTGATTTAGTTTCAAACGTACAAAAACGTTTTCAGTTTAAAAAGAACTTTATTATTAAAACGTATATAACTTTTATAAATATCTAGAACCACTTTTGACAACTCATTACTTAACCAGTATGATAAAGATAACGATATTTATATTTTATTTTATTAAATATATGTAACGATTTAAATTAATATTATATATATTTATACGCGTATTATATGTACATAGTTTTATACTTTTACTATACTTAAACTTTACCTTTACTTTATTTTTACTTTACTTTAATTTTAATAATTCACTTTAATAATTCATACTTTAATAATTCACTTTAATAATTCATACTTTAATAATTCACTTTAATAATTCATACTTTAATAATTCACTTTAATAATTCATACTTTAATAATTCACTTTAATAATTCAAAAATCTATTATAAATAGAATTCAATAGGTTTCATTATTTCATAGAAACTTGAAAATATTTTTCTCTAAACTCTCTCAATCGATTTACATATATATATTTACTCCGTATTATTTCAAGATATTATTAGTATACATAAAATATTACGTCGGAGTGCGGTCCGAGTGATTTCAAAATTGTTTTTCGAGTGGGATTGGATTAAGGAAATTATGGGTTATAGCTATGGAGGTGATTGGGTATGGTTCATGGGTATGCTCATGAGGTCAATATAGTGTTTATCATCTCCGTTGCGTCTACGTACCTTTCCTGCAATATTGAATCTCAATATTGATACGTGAGTACTCATAATTTAACTTTTACATACTAATAGTGTATCCCTGACTAGTGCTCGAGTATATAGGATTATGCATGTTTGTACTTTTGATATTGCCTTTAGTTAGGTTATGTTGAATCCTGAATTAGTTATATATGCGACTGAGATAAGGTATAAGATATGCATGTCGTTGGAAAGCTACCGAAAATTAAGAACTTTTTATTTAGATATCTAATGATTTCGATGAACGGATTTGAAGTTATAGTCCATCGAATTTTTGTATTATTATTAAAAATGATTATTATTATCGTCGTTATTATCGTCGTTCTAGTTTTATCTTATTATTATTATTATTATTATTATTATTATTATTATTATTATTATTATTATTATTATTATCTAATTATTATTATTATTATCTAATTATTATTATTATTATTATTATTATTATTATTATTATTATTATTATCATTATTATTATTATCATTATTAATATATATATATATATATATATATATATCATTATTTAAAAATGGTTATTGTTATTATTATTATTATTATTATATTATCATTATCGTTAATAATGTCATAGTAATTATCATTATTAGTATTATTGTAATTAAAACTAATATTAGTAACACCTAATTATTTTGATTACTATTATTATCATTATTATGAACACGATATAAAAGACGATTAAAAGCTATTAAACGAAACGATTAGGAAATAATGAGTAAGAGTATCATGATGAAATTAAAATATTATAAGATATTGATTTAGATAAAATTATCGTTCTTATTATTTTTATCATTACTATTATTATTAAAAGTATCGTTAGTATCAAAACTATCATTTTAACAAAAATTATCATTTTAACAAAAATTATCATTTTAATAGGAATGTCATTGTTACTATAAAATATCATTTTTATTATCATTTTAAATAGAATTATTATTTTAAAGATAATATTAAAAATTATCGTAAATATTAAAGTTATCATAATTAGAATTATCGTTTTATCATAATATCATCTTAGTAATTATAAATATTGATATTTTTATAATAATAATTATTATTACAAAATAATACAACTTTTACTTACTAACATTATAGATATTATTTTATCAAATAAATATGTAATACAAACATATTTTACTACGTGTAATAAATTACTTTAATAATACCTATCATATTATCTTTATAATATTAAATGAACCCTATAAATTTTATTACTTAATATATATAAAAGTATATTTTATTATATAAATTTTAATATAAAATTTTATTTATTAATAAATGAATTATATTATTTACTCTAATAAATCTTTTAAAAATATTTAAAAATATAAAATGACGATATTTAAAATATATTATAATCATGTATAAATTTTGGAAATCATTTTGAGTCAAATTGACATTTGTTGACTTTTGCATATTAGTCTCGAGCATTAGGATTGTGGTACACTATGACCTGACCTAATTGTTAGACAAATATTGACCAACATATAATTATATATAATTAATTTAGGTTCGTGAATCCGAGGCCAACCTTGCACTAGTTCAATGACGTTATATGTATTTTCACTACGAAATACAGTATGGTGAGTTTCATTTGCCTTTTTACCCTTTATATTTTTGGGCTGAGAATACATGCGCAATTTTTATAAATGTTTTACGAAATAGACACAAGTAATCGAAACTACATTATATGGTTGAATTATCGAAATCGAATATGCCCCTTTTTATTAAGTCTGGTAATCTAAGAATTAGGGAACAGACACCCTAATTGACGCGAATCCTAAAGATAGATCTATTGGGCCCAACAAGCCCCATCCAAAGTACCTGATGCTTTAGTACTTCGAAATTTATATCATGTCCGAAGGAGGATCCCGGAATGATGGGGATATTCTTATATGCATATTGTGAATGTCGGTTACTAGGTGTTCAATCCATATGAATGAATTTTGTCTCTATGCATGGGACGTATATTTATGAGAACTGGAAATGAAATTCTTGTGGTCTATTAAAATGATGAAAATGAATGATTATGATAAATTAATGAACTCACCAACCTTTTGGTTGACACTTTAAAGCATGTTTATTCTCAGGTATTAAAGAAATCTTCCGCTGTGCATTTGCTCATTTTAAAGATATTAATTGGAGTCTTTCATGGCATATTTCAAAGAACGTTGCATTCAAGTCATTGAGTTCATTAAAGATTATTATTATTAAGTCAATTTATAGTTGAATAGTGGATATTATGAAATGATATACATGTCTGTCAATTTTCAATGTAAAGAAAGTTTGTCTTTTAAAAACAAATGCAATGTTTGTAAAATGTATCATATAGAGGTCAAATACCTCGCGATGTAATCAATTATTGTGAATCGTTTATAATGTATATGAACGGGTCCTTTCAGTTGGTATCAGAGCGGTGGTCTTAGTGAACCAGGTCTGCATTAGTGTGTCTAACTGATAAGTCGTTAGGATGCATTAGTGAGTCTGGACTTCGACCGTATCTGCATGTCAAAACTTTTGCTTATCATTTCTAGTCGGAAATCATCTGCTTATCATCCATAGGAAATTACCTGCTTATCATTATTAGTCTAGACACGTCTTGCTACATTAATTGCATGAGTAGTGTATAGTCAAAATTCATATCTTAGCGTATCTGCTAAATCATATCTTATCGTATCTGTTACTTTAAACTTTGCCTGACATATCCCGCAAATTCCTCCGTAATCTATGAAATCTTTTGATCTCTATATATAGATATCCTATGTAAATAGAATACCACCCGATAGCCTAAAAATCATTTTATATCGAAAAATCCTTTATCCAATCGTATGAAATGGAATTTGTCATCAGTTCAAGTCACTCAGATTCTGAAATAGAATCTCACTCAAGCTCCGAAAGCAGTGTGACCGGAATGGATCAACCAATCAGTCATCACCTATTCTGGATGAATTGGGGGATGGGTTCGTAGCCTCCTCAATCATTGGAAACAAGAAGAAGGCGATCCTTTCCATCCACCACATTGCCCTCTTGGCGAAGAACCTGAAGCACTTACCGACGAACATGTTCGAGACACCGTTTTCTTTCTCATTTCCAGGGTATCTCGTCACGATTATATACTACATCAAATTCTAGATTTTATTTATCCGCTCGTTCCGACCGACAATCATCCTAGAATAATAGAAGAAGTCAACGAACTTCGCGCTCGGGTAGTGGCTTTGGAGAATATGGTGCAGAGATTACAAACACCAGCAGCTGCATCAGCAACATAACCAGTACCACCATCATCAACGCCAACAGTACCATTACCACCTCCAACCACAACCGCGTTGTAAACCTCAACTTCACAATCTGTCCCACGAGCATCAACGTCATACGCACCATAGATACCAAGGAGTACCAACAACAATAACTGACGAAGTATTAATTCATAACTTCATTGGAGAAACATTCCGCGGCGATTATATAATCTCTAAAGTCTTAGAGATTATCTAATCTAGCCCTAACCATAAATTAGTTAAGCGAACCAAATGATAGAAGGAAGAGTAGAAACCCTGACAAAAATGGTGTGTGATTAACAAGTTAAACTTGTTTTACCAATAGCATCAACAGTACTGTCAGCGTCACCAGCATCGTCAGTACAGTCAACATCAGAATCAACAACACCTATAACATCACAAACTCCGTCAGTTCAAGAATCACTGTTTACATCATTACGAATCAATAACGTGTATATTGTATCAACAAGTTATGAAGAATTAACTCATTCCCTCTGAAGAAATTATATATATATTTTATATATATATATATATATATATATATATATATATATATATATATATATATATATATATATATATATATATATATATATATATTTTGAAATAAAAAAATAAATCTTTCCGTGCTAAGCTATTGTGTGTTTGAATCTTAACTACTTGGTTAATTCATATTACAAATATGCAATAATGTACATCCCTCACCCGCGACTTAACCATCGTTAACTACAATCTCTGTCTCAATTCAACAAATTCCAATTCCTAATAAATCAAGTATATATTTGATTTTACACTTCATCATTGATGTAACCGAAACTTTTCAGATAACATCATTCGTACTTTGCGAAGTTCACAAGAATTTAACAAAAACCAACATCACATCTCAACAAATAACGAAGTATTGATTCATAATTTCAATATTATTGAAGAAATACTTATGTAACCTCTAAAGCCTTCAAGGAATTATTCAATTCTAGTTCCAACCGTAAATCGAATGAGTTTAATTTAGTATTAACTCATTAAAATCTATGTTACATTTGAGAAGAATATATACATATATATTTTCATAAAGACTGTAATAAAATTCTTATGTACAAAATATTAATTGTGAAATTTTTTTTAATGGGTAGGTAATACCCGAGAGATATATATAAATTCACAATTAATATGTTAAATTCTTCGAATCAGATTAAGCAAATTATCAATTATACTTCCTACTTTCACAATAATATACATTCTTTCATAGAAATCAAAACAACCATACTCATTCAAACCCAATTACATATTCTGATTTTAAAATCTCAGAATTCAATTTGAGATATAATCGGTACCATCACTTTTAGATTCCTACATCTTTCAAAGCTATACTTTGACTTCAAAAGTGTGTTAGAACATCAAATGTATACAAACGATTACAATCTGTGTTCAAACCCTTCGAAAATCTCTGAAGACACTTCAAATAATGAGCAATCGAGATGATGATCCAACCACATATTACCCACAGTTATGTACTTAAAAAGCTCTCGAAACCAAAGTCATAATTCAACACATATCTGTGTCAGATCTTTTGGCATTTATTAGCAAAAATAACCTTGCAATTCCTTTGCAAAGTAGCAAATTATATCATAGCTCCAGTAAGACAACTTCGATTTTTTTTCATTCGGAGTAGCCTTATCATAATTTTGATATATGTGATTACCCTTTTGTTACCGGAGAACCTTTCATATTCCACCACATTAGCAATAAACTTACCAACAACTTCACTGATCTTGGGCATTCCGAAGAATCATTATACTTATCGAAACCTCATCATTTACTCATCTGCCTCTCGTAACGAGAATTGCCATATGAATCATTGGGAATTAGAAATCAGTATTTTGAAATCTCACAGCATGTTGACGCCAACAGTTATACATAACGTCTATTTCCAAGGCTTACATACTTCGAATGTGAAGTTTCTGAAAAACACTCTGAACCGCGAACTAGTTCTCGAAATGCTGATGAAGTAACAAAAACTGTAAACAACTTTAGCAGTAAAAAGTTTGATGATAAAGATTAGTGTATTAGCAAAGCTCAGAAATAGAGAAGTTTTGGAACTGGAAAACGGATTGAGCAAAGTATGAAGGAGGCTGTGGACAAATCACAAAGACTGAACCTGCCTTCAAAGAATCCAAATGATTCAGTGTCTGCTGAAGTCATTAACGAATACCTTGCTCCTAACACTAAACCCTTACAGACAACATACTTCATCATCCTCTGATATTAGAAATTCTAAGATATCATCGTATCTTTCATTATAAATATCCTCCATATTTCTGAAGATATTTCCATAACTATTCTTATCTGGAATCATTTATCTCTTTGCTCGATCTGTATTACATCAAAAAGGAAACTGTTTAGTTCCTATACTCTGTAAACCTTTGAGTTTAAAATATGAATATTTTTGAAGTAGTGTTGGAAACTAAAGCATGAGTTAGTATAATATAATGACACTTGATCAACGTGATTATATTACAGTAATTCATGCTGAGTTTCTAAATAGAACGTGATGATTCACAGATCATAACATCATCATGTGCCATGTTATACGACTCTTGTATTCTATTTAACCTCTAAAATATCAAGAAAATATTTTTGATGATTCAGCTTTTTCTGAGGTATTCTGGTAATTTGACAAGTCAAGATTGTGCCATTACAATTTTCTTCCTAGAACATTAACAATATTCATTTCAAAATTCATATCTGCAAATTCTGGACCATTACAAGCGGTGCTTAATCGCAAGAAGAAGAAATGAAAGGACAAAACTACGAAATAGAAATTGGGGTATAAATTGCAGCAAATAAAAGAGAGCATTAACTGTGGATGACAATGATTATAGAAGATAGAAAAAGAGACTTTGAAATATAAGGGAAGATATAAAGCCCAACGACAAACCAAAAGTTATAAACCATATATATCGATGCATATAGCAATATAAAGACACGGGAGAACTAGAAACACTAAAAACCCAAGAGTATAGTAGAAGTAAATAGATTCTTCCGGCGGTAGATGAAAAAGAAGAATGGCCGATATGAAAGTTAGAAGTATATCGAGAATCAGAATTGGATGGAGCATATTGATGAATACTTTAAAATATGAGTTGAGGGGGAAAGAATAGAAGGTGATGAAACATGACTAGGAACTTAGAAATCAACAGATTTAACTCACACAATGACGGAATAAGTGAATCAAACCCTCTAGTGAATAGGTTAAGCTTTTTGGGATTAATTTAGTCATACCACAACTTAATCAATTGTGATTAGATCAACACTTAGAGCTATTATTCACCACCTGGGTGCTTTGGGTTGAGAGAGAATCGGAGGAGCTCACCAGATCTGAGTGTGTGTAACAAATGAGAGGCTTAACCTAAAATGAAGAACATAAGACTTTATATACCCCTGCTATTGACTCACCCGTACGATTCATCCATCACACATATGAGTTGGCTTCATCAGCCGTACGGGTGATCACTCACTCGTGTCTTCTCATTTAGGTTGTAATTGTGACTTAGCTCAGCATCAACCGTGCGTATGAGCCTGTCATCCGTACGAGTGAGGCTTCACTCGGACGTCTGACTAAGTCTAACATAGTCAAACATCCAAATCTCGTTCCTACAGTTCCTGTAACCACATACAAACACGGATAGGATAATAACGAACGATCATGGTGGCCTTTAAACTGTTGTACCTGCAATGGACGTGGGTAGATGTCTAGGGACTTGCATAAAATGCATCAACAGAAGGTGTGAGTTGTAAGAAAACGAAGGAGATGAATTTATAAGAAAATCTCCGACAGAACAATTAAAATGGACGATCGCATTTAAAGCGGATCCTAATTCCCTTTGTTACCGGAGAATCAAATCTTATTACAAAGATTTTCTTCAAATCCCTTGAAATCTGGAAATCAATCATATCTACGTCAAATGATAAGATGAATCTACACTTACTCATTTCACTCTTCTATGTTAGCTTCATTCGTACTCTTCATATAAATGGATTGTTTATCCAAATTATTCGCTGATGATAAAACTCTAATTTTCAGCCTGTATGCATCATGAAAACATACTTATTATCATTCACGACCTTTCCACTCAAATTTCGGGACGAAATTTCTTTAACGGGTAGGTACTGTGACAACCCGGAAATTTCCAACCAAATTTAAACTTTATCTTTATATTATTCCAAATTTAAATCTCAAGAATTTTAAATTGTGTTCATACATTCATTATAACCTCGACCAAATTCCAACGATTCACGAACCGTTATATATAAATAAATATGTATATATATATGTATATATATTATAACTTGAGAATATTAATAAAGTATTAAACGTTTAATACTTTACATAAACGTATTTGTTTCAATATGTTTATCGATGGAATTAGAAGATAATATCAAATGATTAATTTATCAGATACATTGTGATATGATTACGGGTCTATGTTATGAGGTCCACTGTGATTTAAGAAATCTATTCTTTTTTACAAACATTCGGAAAATGGTAAAGTGATTTATAAGTAAGAACGTGAAGTGTAACTAACTTAGATGTTGGATATCGACAAGTAAGTAACTCGACATTTGTCATTAAGATGATTTCATACGTTTATTTAACCTTTGAACTTTATCCCATGCTTCACCAACAGACTGTAATTTAAAAACTTGAAACCTATTATGAATATATATGATTCAACTTTTCTAAAACGTTTTATGATATAACGATTTCCATTATTTTAACCTTTAGACAAAATGATTCTTAAAAATATATTTGGTTTTGGAAAACAAAATTATTATATTTATTTGATTTAGTTTCAAACGTACAAAAATGTTTTCAGTTTAAAAAGAACTTTATTATTAAAACGTATATAACTTTTATAAATATCTAGAACCACTTTTGACAACTCATTACTTAACCAGTATGATAAAGATAACGATATTTATATTTTATTTTATTAAATATATATAACGATTTAAATTAATATTATATATATTTATACGCGTATTATACGTACATTGTTTTATACTTTTACTATACTTAAACTTTACCTTTACTTTATTTTTACTTTACTTTAACTTTAATAATTCACTTTAATAATTCATACTTTAATAATTCATACTTTAATAATTCACTTTAATAATTCATACTTTAATAATTCACTTTAATAATTCATACTTTAATAATTCACTTTAATAATTCAAAAATCTATTATAAATAGAATTCAATAGGTTTCATTATTTCATAGAAACTTGAAAATATTTTTCTCTAAACTCTCTCAATCGATTTACATATATATATTTACTCCGTATTATTTCAAGATATTATTAGTATACATAAAATATTACGTCGGAGTGCGGTCCGAGTGATTTCGAAATTGTTTTTCGAGTGGGATTGGATTAAGGAAATTATAGGTTATAGCTATGGAGGTGATTGGGTATGGTTCATGGGTATGCTCATGAGGTCAATATAGTGTTTATCATCTCCGTTGCGTCTACGTACCTTTCCTGCAATATTGAATCTCAATATTGATACGTGAGTACTCATAATTTAACTTTCACATACTAATAGTGTATCCCTGACTAGTGCTCGAGTATATAGGATTATGCATGTTTGTACTTTTGATATTGCCTTTAGTTAGGTTATGTTGAATCCTGAATTAGTTATATATGCGACTGAGATAAGGTATAAGATATGCATGTCGTTGGAAAGCTAGCGATAAATTAAGAACTTTTTATTTAGATATCGAATGATTTCGATGAATGGATTTGAAGTTATAGTCCATCGAATTTTTGTATTATTATTAAAAATGATTATTATTATCGTCGTTATTATCGTCGTTATTATCGTCGTTCTAGTTTTATCTTATTATTATTATTATTATTATTATTATTATTATTATTATTATTATTATTATTATTATTATTATTATCTAATTATTATTATTATTATCTAATTATTATTATTATTATTATTATTATTATTATTATTATTATTATTATTATTATTATTATCATTATTATTATTATTATCATTATTAATATATATATATATATATATATATATATATATATATATATATATATATATCATTATTTAAAAATGGTTATTGTTATTATTATTATTATTATTATTATTATTATATTATCATTATCGTTAATAATGTCATAGTAATTATCATTATTAGTATTATTGTAATTAAAACTAATATTAGTAACACCTAATTATTTTGATTACTATTATTATCATTATTATGAACACGATATAAAAGACGATTAAAAGCTATTAAACGAAACGATTAGGAAATAATGAGTAAGAGTATCATGATGAAATTAAAATATTATAAGATATTTATTTAGATAAAATTATCGTTCTTATTATTTTTATCATTACTATTATTATTAAAAGTATCGTTAGTATCAAAACTATCATTTTAACAAAAATTATCATTTTAACAAAAATTATCATTTTAATAGAAATGTCATTGTTACTATAAAATATCATTTTTATTATCATTTTAAATAGAATTATTATTTTAAAGATAATATTAAAAATTATGGTAAATATTAAAGTTATCATAATTAGAATTATCGTTTTATCATAATATCATCTTAGTAATTATAAATATTGATATTTTTATAATAATAATTATTATTACAAAATAATACAACTTTTACTTACTAACATTATAGATATTATTTTATCAAATAAATATGTAATACAAACATATTTTACTACGTGTAATAAATTACTTTAATAATACCTATCATATTATCTTTATAATATTAAATGAACCCTATAAATTTTATTACTTAATATATATAAAAGTATATTTTATTATATAAATTTTAATATAAAATTTTATTTATTAATAAATGAATTATATTATTTACTCTAATAAATCTTTTAAAAATATTTAAAAATATAAAACGACGATATTTAAAATATATTATAATCATGTATAAATTTTGGAAATCATTTTGAGTCAAATTGACTTTTGTTGACTTTTGCATATTAGTCTCGAGCATTAGGATTGTGGTACACTATGACCTGACCTAATTGTTAGACAAATATTGACCAACATATAATTATATATAATTAATTTAGGTTCGTGAATCCTAGGCCAACCTTGCACTAGTTCAATGACGTTATATGTATTTTCACTACGAAATACAGTATGGTGAGTTTCATTTGCCTTTTTACCCTTTATATTTTTGGGCTGAGAATACATGCGCAATTTTTATAAATGTTTTACGAAATAGACACAAGTAATTGAAACTACATTATATGGTTGAATTATCGAAATCGGATATGCCCCTTTTTATTAAGTCTGGTAATCTAAGAATTAGGGAACAGACACCCTAATTGACGCGAATCCTAAAGATAGATCTATTGGGTCCAACAAGCCCCATTCAAAGTACCGGATGCTTTAGTACTTCGAAATTTATATCATGTCCGAAGGATGATCCCGGAATGATGGGGATATTCTTATATGCATATTGTGAATGTCGGTTACTAGGTGTTCAATCCATATGAATGATTTTTTCTCTATGCATGGGACGTATATTTATGAGAACTGGAAATGAAATTCTTGTGGTCTATTAAAATGATGAAAATGAATGATTATGATAAACTAATGAACTCACCAACCTTTTAGTTGACACTTTAAAGCATGTTTATTCTCAGGTATTAAAGAAATCTTCCGCTGTGCATTTGCTCATTTTAAAGATATTAATTGGAGTCTTTCATGGCATATTTCGAAGAACGTTGCATTCAAGTCATTGAGTTCATTAAAGATTATTATTATTAAGTCAATTTATAGTTGAATAGTGGATATTATGAAATGGTATACATGCCTGTCAATTTTCGATGTAAAGAAAGTTTGTCTTTTAAAAACAAATGCAATGTTTGTAAAATGTATCATATAGAGGTCAAATACCTCGCGATGTAATCAATTATTGTGAATCGTTTATAATGTATATGAACGGGTCCTTTCATATATATATATATATATATATATATATATATATATATATATATATATATATATATATATATATATATATATATATATATATATATATATATATATATATATATATCATATTAAGATATATTCATACATAATAATATCATGATAATGTAATAATTTAACATCTCATTAGATATAATAAACAATGGGTTAACAACATTAAATGAGATCGTTAACTTAAAGGTTTCAAAACAACACTTACATGTAACGACAAACGATGACTTAACGATTCAGTTAAAATGTATATACATGTAGTGTATTTAGATGTATTAGTACACTTTTGAAAGACTTCAAGACACATATCAAAGTACTTCTACTTAACAAAAATGCTTACAATTGCATTCTCATTCATTTTCATCAACAATTCTACTCGTATGCAACCGTATTCGTTACATGTAAGTGTTGTTTTGAAACCTTTAAGTGAACGATCTCATTTAATGTAGTTAACCCATTGTTTATTAAATCTAATGAGATGTTAAATTATTACATTATCATGATATTATGATTTATGAATATATCTTAATATGATATATATACATTAAAATGTCGTTACAACGATAATCGTTACATATATGCCTCGTTTCGAAATTCTTAAGTTAGTAGTCTTGTTTTACATATGTAGTTCATTGTTAACATACATAATGCTATATATGTAATTATCATTTTATCATGTCAAATATTGTGTAACAATACCTTAATATGATACATATGTAATTAGTAAGGCGTTGTTATAACGATAATCGTTATATATATCGTTTCGAGTTTCTTAACTTAGTAATACCATTTTTATGTATATAACTCATTGTTAATATACCTAGTGAAATACTTACTTATCATAATATCATGTTAACTATATATATATCATATATATGTCATCATATAGTTTTTACAAGTTTTATCGTTCGTGAATCGCTGGTCAACTCGGGTGGTCAATTATCTACATGAAACCTATTTCAATTAATCAAGTCTTAACAAGTTTGATTGCTTAACATGTTGGAAACATTTAATCATGCAAATATAGTTTTCATTTAATATATAATCATGGAAAAGTTCGGGTCACTACATATCTAGCGTATCTGTTACTATAAACTTTGCCTAATATATTCCGTAAATTCCTCCGTAATCTACGAAATCTTTTGTTCTATATATATAGATATTCTATGTAATTAGAATACCATTCGATAGCCAGAAATCATTTCATATAAAAAAAATCCTTTATTCAATCGTACGAAATGGAACTCGCCACTAGTTCAAGTTCCTCAGATTCCGATATATAGTTTCACTCGAGTTCCGAAAACAGTGTGACCGGAATGGATCAACCAATTAGCTATCATCTATTCTGGATGAATTGGGGATGGTTTCATAGCCTACTTAATCATTGAAGACAAGAAGAAGGTGATCCCTTCCATTCACCACATTTCCCTCTTGGCGAAGAACCTGAAGCACTTACCGGCGAACCTGTTCGAGACACCATTTTCTCTCTCATTTTTAGAGTATCTCGTCACGATAATATACTATCTCAAATTCTGAATCTTATTCATCCGTTCGTTCGAACCAACAATCATCCCGGTATAATAGAAGAAGTCAACGAGCTTCGCTCTCGGGTAGTGGCTTTAGAGAATATGGTGCAAAGATTACAAGCACCATCAACAACACCCGTACCACCAACAACATCCACATCGCAAGCGTCAATACCACAAGCACTAGCATCATCACTGGCATCAACAGTATCACCATCAGCAACATCATTAGTACCATTACCACCACCAACAACAACATCCGCATCCCACACCTCAAAATTACAATCAGTACCTCGAGCATCAAAGTCATATGCACTGTAGATACCAAGGAGTACCAACAACAATAACCGATGAAGTATTAATTTATAACTTCATTGGAGAGACATTTTACGGTGATTAAGTAATCTCTAAAGTCTTAGAGATTATCTATTCTAGCCTTAACCTTAAATCAGATACGTGGACCGAAATGATAGAAGGAAGAGTAGAAACCCTGACAAGGATGGTGTTTGATTTACAAGCTAGACATGTTATACAAGCGCCACCGGTAGTACCACCAGCATCACCATCAGTATCACCAACACTGGCGAAACCTGTAGCACTACAAGCTCCGCCAATTCCATAATCACCAACATCATCACAAATCAACGACGCATATATTGTATCAACGAGTTATGAAGTATTAACTCATTCCCCCTGAAGAAATTTTATGTATATTTTATATATATATTTTGAGATCAAAATAAATCTTTTTCTACTAAGCTATTATGTATGAATTGAAAAAGGGTTGATACTACTCGGTTAAATTCATATTATTAATATGCTATGATGTACATCTTTCGTTAACAACTTAACCATTGTTAACTACAATCTCTGTTTCAATTCAATGAATTTCGTTTCATAATAAACCAAGTGTATTATTCAATTATATGTTTAATTTACACTTTCATCTTCGATGTACCCGAAACTTTCTACAAAAACATTATTCGTACCTTACAAAGTTCACAAGGATTCCATGAACACCAATATCATTCACTGAGGAATATCAATAAGAATAAATAATGAAGTATTGATCACATTAGTGTAATACTCCGCGAAGATTGAAATACCCCATTCATATACATTATAAACGATTCAGAATAGTTGATTTCATCCCGAGGCATTTGACCTCTAAATGATACAATTTACAAACATTGCATTCGTTTTTAAAAGACAAACTTTCATTTCAACGAAAGTTGACAGACATGCGTACTATCTCATAATATATTCAAACTATGAATGACTTATTATCAATCTTGATAAACTCAACGACTCAAATGCAACGTCTTTCGAAATATGTCATGAATGACTCCAAGTAATATCTTTAAAATGAGCAAATGCACAGCGGAAGATTTCCTTAATACCTGAGAATAAACATGCTTTAAAGTGTCAACCAAAAGGTTGGTGAGTTCATTAGTTTATCATAAACAATCATTTCCAATAATATAATAGACCACAAGATACTCATATTTAGAAAAAAATCTGTGCAGGTCTACTCCTGCTGTAAAATCATTCATATGAAGAACACCGGAACCTTTCAAAACAACTCACCAACGGTAGCTAATGTGTGCGTGCAATGCAAAATCATCTCACCGTGGTTGTTAATACAATATAATTCTACAACGGGAGCTAATGCGTGCGTGCAATGCAAAATCATCTCTCGAGGGTAGCTAAAACGGGAGCTAATGCGTGCGTGCAATGACAAAATCATCTCTCCGTTACTAACTACAAAATCGAATACAATACAATACAATACATCGGGAGCTAATGCGTGCGTGCAATGACAAAATCATCTCGCCGATGGTAGCTAAAACGGGAGCTAATGCGTGCGTGCAATGACAAAATCATCTCACTGTTACTAACTACTAAATCGAACCATTTCGGGAGCTAATGCGTGCGTGCAATGACAAAATCATCTCGCCGATGATCGATAATACAATCTTTATAGAAATCGAACCTCTGAATCCAAATAATTCTTTCATAGAATGTAGTTTTTGAATATTTGTGTCTATTTCGTCAAACTTTTATAAAAGCAGTTCATGTATTCTCAGTTCAAAAATATATCTCAAAGCATTTAGTAAAACAGTTATAAAAACAACGCATGTATTCTCAGTCCCAAAACTGTAAAGAGTAAAAGGGAGTAAATGAAACTCACGATACAATATTTTGTAGTAAAAATATTCATACGACGATACTGAACAATGCAAGGTTGACCTCGGATTCACGAACCTATATCATTTGTATATATATTAAAACATGTAATCGTAATCGAGCAAATATATATGTATATATTATTAATAATATACTTGTTATATTATATGCTAATTAGATCAATTTAATATATTTAATTTATATATTGTATATAACTAATATTTATCATTCTTTATAATATGTTAATAATAAAAATATATATTAGGGTTTATGCATGATAACAATATATATTTATGTATTAACTGATACATTATATATATATATATATATATATATATATATATATATATATATATAGTTTAGTAATTATCATTTTAACAGTATAGTGATATGTAATATTAATATTATTGTAATGTATTTTTTTTATATAAAAAAATTATCCATTTGTAATAATACTGGTAATGATAAGAATGATAATAATAATAATAATGATAGTAATAATAGTATTAATAATAATAATAACTATGAATATAACAATTTTTACTACTAATGATAATAATGATAATAAATTTAATAATAACAATACTAAATATCATATTAATAATAATAATGGTTATATTAGTAATAATACTTATGTTAATGATATCAATAATAATAATAATAATAATAATAATAATAATAATAATAATAATAATAATAATAATAATAATAATAATAATAATAATAATAATAATAATAATAATAATAATAATAATAATAATAATATTGATAAAATTATGTTTTAGATGATGATAATAATATTAGTAACAACAATAATAATAATAATAATCATATTTGTAATTATAATTATGATAATAATAACAAATGGTAACTAATACTTATTTTAGTAATAATATTAATAATAACTATAACAATAACAATAATAATAATAATAATAATAATAATAATAATAATAATAATAATAATAATAATAATAATAATAATAATAGTAGTAGTAGTAATAATAATAATAATAATAATAATAATAATAATAATAATAATAATAATAATAATAATAATAATAATAATAATAATAATAATAATAATAATAATAATAATAATAATAATAAAAGAACTTTCTACCTCAAAATAATTGGATAACAAAAAAATGCCCACGGCCAGTTTCGAACCCGAGACCTCACTCTTAACACGAAACACACAACACCACTCAGCTCCCTTCGTTTTTCTGAAATTAACACGCTAGAATTATAATTAACCCGTATTAATTTGTTTCCCTTATCATCATCATCTTCACAAAATTCCTAAAATTAACCAGAGACCAGAGTAACACATTTAATTAAACTTTGTTTTGGTTTTGGAATTTCAATGAAACAGATTAACACTAGTTGTGAATTGATTGACATTTAAAAAAAATATTAAAAGAACTGCAAGAACCCACGATGATGATTGTGAACTCATTCCTTGATTTTGAAATTTTGACAGAATTGAGTTATGATTATTACATGAAATGTGTAATATATCATTTATAAAACCTCCTGGAACAGTCAATTGATCCTAAAACCCAAACAACGAACTCGAATTCAATCACAGAAAATTTGTTGACTTTTAAGTTTTTAAACTTTGACTTTGAAATTCAAAATCAAACGAAGGAATTAAAGCGTGAAAACTTACAGATAGATCAAATATAATATTTCTAACACATCTGCGTTATTAGATTTTGATGTTTGATTCGAAAATTGAGTTATGGTTTAAAAGGTTTTGCGAACAGAGAAGAGGTGATTCTTTCTTTTCTTTTTTTTACAATTCGCAGGAGATGATCCATATATAACGCGTATTGAATGATTAATACATATAACATTTATCTCTTAGAATTATGATCTTCCGTTCTGAAATTCTGAAAAAACCCAGTCTACGAATCAATACTCCGAATTTTGAAAAAGCTGAATGAAGTAGCAAAAACTATAAATGACCTCAACAACCAAAAGTTTAATGATAAAGAATAATGTGTTGGCAAAGCTCAGAAAAAGAGATGGTTTGGAACTGGAAAAAAAGGATTAATCAAACTATGAAGAAGGCTGTAGACAAATCACAAAGACTAAACCAGCCTTCAAAGAATCCAAATGATTCAGTGTCCGCTAAAGTCATTAGCGAATACCTTGCTCCTGACTCTAAACCTTTACGTACAAATCTTCTTCACCATTCTTTGATATCAGAAATTCTAAGATATCATCGTATCTTTCATTATAAATATCCTCGATATTTCTGAAGATATTTTTATAACTATTCTTATCTGAAAACATTTATCTCTTCGCGTTACCTGTATTACATCATAAAGGAAACTGTTTAGTTTCTATATCATGTAAACCTTCGACTTTAAATTATGAATGTTTTTGAAGTAATGTTGGGGACTGAAGCATGAGTTAGTATAATATAAGGACACTTGATCAACGTGATTATATTATAGTAAGTCATGCTGAGTTTCTAATAGAATGTGATGATTCACAGATCATAACGTCATCATGTGCCATATTACATGACTCTTACATTCTACCTAATCTCCAAACATATTGAGAACATATCTTCCTGATAGTTCTATCTTTTCTCGTGACTTCTAGTAATTTGACAAGTCAGATATAGCTATCACAATTTCTTTCTTAGAACATTAGTTATGTTCATTCCAAATTTCATACCTACGAATTCTGGACCATTACTTGTCGTGTTTAATGGCGAGAAGAGAAAACAAAAGTATGAAGCTCCGAAATAGAAATGGGAGTATAAATCGCAGCAAATAAGAGAGATCATTAACCATCAACGTCGATAATTATGGAAAGAGAAATACAAGGAAGGATTATGAAAATCACCACCCCAAGAGCAAAATAGAAGTAAACAGATTCCTTCGGAGGGAGTTGGAAAAGAAGGATGATTGTTGCGATAGTTAGGAACATATCAAGGATCAGAACTAGATCAAGCATATTGACGAATACTTTAAAAAATATGAATTGAGAGAGAAAGAATAGAAGGTGTGAGCTGTGGAAATAAGGTAAGGAAACGAAGAGGGTGGATTTATAGTGAAATACCCGACAGAGCAATCAAGACAGATTATAGCATTTAACCATAGAGGATCCTAATTTCCTTAATTACCGAAGAATCAAATCTTATTACGAAGATTTCCTCTAAATCCCTTAAATTCTGGAAATCAACCGTGTCTACGTCAAAAGATATGACGAAACTTTACCTTTCTCATTTCACTCTTTTACGATAGCTTCACTCGTACCCTTCACATAATCAAATTGTTTTATCCATATTACTCAATGATGATAAAACTCTATTTTTCAACTCGTATTCATCATGAAACATATTTATTGTCAGCCATGATGATCCCAATCAAATTTCGGGACGAAATTTCTTTAACGGGTAGGTACTGTGACGACCCGGGAATTTTCGACCAAATTTAAACTTAATCTTTAAATGTTTCCGACATGATAAGCAAAGTCTGTTAAGTCGAATCTCAAAAATTTTGAACAATGTTCATTATTCATTTAACCTCGCAATGGGACCAAATGTTGATGTATTCGTTCATATGGATTTGGACGGATCATCTCAGAAACGTCCGCACGAGTAGTGTATTAAGATCTCCGTCCTCATATCTGAGCAAATAGTTACCTATATCGCACATAGGCACAACATACACATAAATATACATTCTCTAAAAGAGAATCCGACACAATTATCCCTTAGGCAAGGGATCACACCTTGCTCGCCAAAACCCGCCCATTTAACACCTAATGGACACAAACCAATTACCACTATGGGTGGTAATTTCGACCCATACAAACAAGTACTCACTAACACTTAATGCACTTGATCATACAAAACCAACCTATAAGTGCAACTCGACCCAAATTGTACTTAACCACTAAAACAAGTCAAGTTCGACCCATAAGCACCATTGCTAGTGATTATGTCATAAAATCACCAATTTAACACTTAACACAAAGTTTGACTTCCATTGACCAAATTAGGTTTAACTCACTTTGACTTGTCAAATTACACCCAAAGTACCTACGATCACTAACAACTATTGATTGTATCTCGAAATCATCATTTGACACCAAAAATTAAGAACACTTGACCCATTTCGACTCAAACCCCATTTTAACCCAAATTAGGGTTTACACCCAAAATCAAGTCAACACACACCAAGATCACTAGTACACATGTGTTCTAAAGTTTAACCAACACATGCAAGATCCAAACTTACAATTTCATCAATCAAAACCCTAAGTCACCAATTTGGGTTTACTTACATGAATCTTACCCAAAACCCTCAAATTTCACAATAAGTGGGTTATAACTCTAACTAGCACAAACCCTAACTCAAACAATAATCTTAACAATGAAATTCAGATTTAGAACTTACCAACACTACCACAACGTAGCCGTGAATGAGGTGAACAACATTAACTCTCGCGACTTGACCCGATTCACTCATCTTCTTCCTCAAACCAAGCTCTCTCTCTCTAGGATTGGATGAGAGTGTTTGAGAAGGTGAAAATGGGTATAAGAATGAAATTGGATCAGTTTTAATGGCTCAACCGACCCCCAAGTGAAAAGACTCAAATACCCTCTTTTAAAAACTTTAAAATTTCACAGCTGGCCCGTCAGACCATTTGGACGGCATCCAAAAAGGCTGGACGGCGTCCAAATGCACTAGGACTGAAACAACATTTTGTTTTGGTCGTAACTTTCAAACCGTAACTCCATTTTCGATGAATCAAATATCGTTGGAAACATAATAAGATTTACTATCCAATGGTAAGGTTTTAGAACATTAACTCAAACTTTATTTGGGATCCAAATATACGCTTACATGCCTAGTAATTCGAATGTCATCCAAAATAACGTGTAACTGAAAACGGGATGTTACAACTCTCCCCCACTTAGCCTGGATCACGTCCCCGTGATCTTCGTCACTTAACAATCTGGACTCACACTCAATGGTCCTCCGACATACCTCAAAACTCTATGTCCACAATGTTTCCAATTAATTCGAATATTTCACCACACGCTAATAATCACTAGCGCGCATTACCGTAACAAACGGTATCTCATACACTCAACGTCTGAATGCCCACTTAGGAAAATATAAAAACACCATTATCCCTTCAAGTTCTCTCGGCTACAACCCGCAACAAGTTACATCCATAAGTATATCACCCAACGCGAACTACTAAATCCACCACGTCGTGAACCATGTCTTGCATTAATCCCAATCGAGAAGGATTCATGCTTCCTTAAAACTTCGTACTCCATCGGTTCATAAACGTACTACTCAACCGGTCATTCATGAACATTCTCTGGACCGAGAACCAACTTCCTCCGGCTCCACAACTGGGCCATTCCATCAACGAAGAAATTTCGGTAACCCCAAAATAATCACTTAGGAGCACCACTTTCCCATCAATCAATCCACACACGACCATCCGTCACTGGATTAATCCAGGACGACAATAATACACAACGAGTTACATGACACATCAACACTTCATCATAGGGTTTCTCTCCTAAACCCTACAACACATTCATACAATACGGCTTCCTAGTACTAGCTTGAAGACTATTCGTATACTACAATCCCGTCAACGGCGGATTATCATCACAAAATTCCGCAATTCGCCACACGACCTACAAAAATATTCCCCAACGCCGAGTGAACCTTCCTTCCTAGACCGTCTGTTAAGGATGGTCTCGATATTTCAATGCAACTAACGGTCGCATCACTAGGGAACACACTCTCGCAAACAAACAACATCCGCGTATCTCGATGTGCGACAATCAGAATCGACACTCCCTGCTTCACAATCATCCGTAAAGTGGAATAATCCACTGATAATTTCCAAGATCACATTTTCCGACAGGGAAAATACAGTATTCACCACGATATCTAACTCGTTCCCATTCAATAATCCTATCCGAGTTTCACGACAACCCAGATTTTCACTACGAGAGCACCCGCAATGACAGCTTCATTTTCTCACTTTCGTGGTCTCAAACTACATACTTGGTCTCATACCGCACCTTGGTACCACCCGACCACCTTACATAAGAAATCTTACACTACGCTCGATTCTGCCATCACAATCTCTACGCATATCATTCTAGAATCGTAACTCACAATCGTAAATGCACGATATCGAGTCGACATCAATAACCCGTCACTCTTCCTCGTTACGAAATCCGAATTCCTGTTGAGTCCTAGCACGGTACACTCTGCCACTTCTTTATATTTAACATCAGATGAGCTTCCTCGGGCAGCAGTAAAACTCCCCCACTTAGGATTCATCTCCACATCCTCACCGCCAAGATGATAACATCCTGCGGAATTTTCATTCCACGACACACATGACCATTCTCATCATTGTTCATACACATCAAATCACTGCAAATTCACTTTAGACTCTCAGACCCGTCATACACAATCACTCGAGATGTCGTACAAGCGACAACCCCGCATTTTCATACCACAATTCAAAACTAACAGCCCCTTATCGTTCGCAAAGCGAACTCCACCAAATCCTACGTACGCCTCTAAGTCTAGGCATATGCCACTCCGCTTGATCAGTCGTGCATCTCAATCGAGATTGCCCGACCTTTCACCCAACGAACCTTTATCAACAATTGCTCACTACCATGGAGAAGAGTGATCAATCCGACACAATAATTACGTCAACCGCAATATCAACACTTCATCATGACCTTCGGCTTAACCGACCATTAAGTACATCACCGGCTCGCCGGTCATCTTTACCCGTCCATCACTTAAGAGTAACAAGATTCGCTCATCCGTCAATTTATAAGAAGTATTCACCACAATGCTCTTAAACTTCGAATTTTGCAATCGTCAAATTACTATCACCCGTCGATCACTATTGTAATCTCCGCTGCTTCCAAGGATATCTCACGGGCACCCTAAGCACAAAGTGATCACACCATCACCGGAGTTGAACATTACACTAGCAGGTATAAGGAGGCACCTGACGCAGTGTCATGCAACTCCTGCCACAACCTACCGAATTTTAGAAACTCGATCTTTGGGTTCCCTACACCCGATATCGCCCATCTCTCTATAATAATGACCCGAAGTCATACCTACCCGACAAACCTTACGGTTTATTGTCTTATCGAAGGTTCCTAGCGATCACACGCTACCCGCAATTTCCACAAGGCCAAACGATATAGCCTAACAAAACTTTTCATCTAGCACTAAAGAGATGCTTAAAAAGACCAAGTCTTACACCCTTCCGCACATCGACACATCCACTACTACAAGGGATATTCCGTTAGGAATGTTACCTTATAATCCATAACACGCTAACACACTAACCGTCATACGGGTCCACTCCCATGAGTTTAATGACCCTAAGACTATTCGATTCGCCAATTCCAAGGCGACTCACAACTAGAATCCTTACATGATCCTCTAACCACACACTCTACCGAGTGTAACCCCAAATTACAAACATTAGACTTGTCGCATTCCATTACGGAATTCAAGTCCTCGACGTACACACATACACACTAATTGGTTATCCTGGTTACGATGGGTAACTGCAACCAATGACAATCTCATAGTGCACCCACTACTTAGGGTGACTAAGTACGCTCCAAACTCGTGAGTTTGCTCACTCACTTAACTAACTGAATCTACCGTAACTCTTCCCGACTCACAACGAATTCGATGTGACAACAAACACATCACCCGAGAAAACTATCACCCAGGAACCAATAAAAGATTCCTAATGTATCCCGAATCTACCCTAACCATACCACGTTTCCTCCGTTCAGTACTCATCATGTCATGCTTGGTGTCAAGATACACTTCGTAATAATGGTGATCAGTCACTATTACAAAAGCGTACCTTACCATTTTCACATGGTCAGGCAAAGTAGTTTACTCGGACTGACATAGCATTCACACCAAATAACACGCAATGACTCCTAGTACCCGAATGACCAAAGTCCTTACCGTGAACTTGATCAAGGTTCATCCCTACGACACCGAAATAGATACCTGTATATATACACCAATATACAATATAATAATAAATGTACACAAGTACACCGCAACAACAAGTCAACCTACAACTTAGGTGACTATCACTAAAACAACGTCCAAGTTTGCCTACTTACACTAAGCACTAACTGTCTAAGGCACTAATTTACACACGAAATAAGGCCCCACATAATCACACTTTGGACAAACGCAAGTCCTAGTTAGTCACCTACTCTAAGGCACTAACAAATCTCAATTCGACCCGTATTCCTACATGTCCCGCAAATAATACATAACCACCAATAAGTCTAAGACTAGGCACCTATTCCAAGGTTACCTAATTTCCTTAGACTATGCTCTGATACCACTTGTAACGACCCAACATCGTTTTACCAAAAACACGACTTAATTTTTTTTTATAATAGACTATCTGGACGGCGTCCGGACCTCTGGATGGCTTCCAGTAACAAAGGACAGTGTGACGACCCGGAAAATTTCGACTAATTTTAAATCAAACTCTCGATACGATTTAATATTTTTAACGCGATAAGCAAAGTCTGTAATGTTGAGTCTCAAAATATTTGAACTGTTTTCTTGCATTCATTTAACTTCGACTATTCTCGACGATTCACGAACCACTATCTATAAATAAATACATATATATTTAAATATATATCAATTTGAAATAGAAACTTATATGATTTAATTCATTTATGTAAATAAAATAATATATGATATTACTATAAATCTATATATATATATATATATATATATATATATATATATATATATATATATATATATATATATATATATATATATATATGATTTAGAATTTATATAATAAACGCTCGTAGCACTCGTTTGTCATCTTGATAGTTATTAATCAAGTTAAAAAGGAACTTATGTGATTTTAAAATAAACGGTGATCCGAAATTGAGTTATATAATTTATAAGCTTATTAAATATGTATTTAGGAACTGAGTTGTAATCACTTGCATCCATAAATTTAATTGAAAACAAAGGGACCAATGAGAACGTGACATGTGACGTGAAAATCACATGTGATTGAAAAAAAAATGATATTATATATATATATACATACATATATATATATACATATATATATACATACATATATATATATACATATATATACATACATATATATATACATATATATACATATAGTTAAAATGATATTATGATAAGTAAGTATCTCACTAGGTATATTAACAATGAGTTATATACATAAAAATGAGATTACTAAGGTAAGAAACTCGAAACGATATATATAACGATTATCGTTATAACAACGCCTTACTAAATACATATGTATCATATTAAGGTATTGTTACACTATATTTAACATGATAAAATGATAATTATATATATCATTATGTCTGTTAACAATGAACTACATAGGTAAAACAAGACTACTAACTAAAGAATTTCGAAACGAGGCATATGTAACAACCCGGATTTTTCCGCTAATATATAAGATTAATATTTTCATAATTAAATGTTTCCAACATGTTAAGCAATCAAACTCATTAAGACTTGGTTATTTGGAATGAATTTTATACAAACGTTTGGACACCCAGTCTGTCTGACGATTCACGAACGTCATATATCGTAATAATTAATTAAAGGAATATATATTTGGATATATATATATATATTTATGATTTGATTAAATGACATTTAAGTATCTCATTAAGTATAATAACAATGAGTTATATATATAAGATGAGACTACTAACTTAAAGACTTTGAAACAATATACATATATGTAACGATTATCGTTGTAATAGTATTTCACACATATATATATGATATTAGATATGATAATACACCATGTTAACATGTTAACATAACAATTTAACATCTCATTTAAGTGAAATAACAATGGGTTAATTATATTTAACAAGATCGTTAACCTAAACATTTCGAAACAACACTTACATGTAACGACTAATGATGACTTAACGACTCAGTTAAATATATATACATGTAATGTATTATGATGTATTTATACACTTTTGAAAGTCTTCAAGACACATATAAAAGTACTTCTAGTTAACAAAAATGCTTACAATTACATTCTCATTCATTTTCATCAAAAATTCTACTCGTACATGTATGGTATTGTACTCGTATAATATGCAGCGTCTAGATGTATTTACTATTCATCTATACTAATAAAAATCTGATCCTTAAATGATTAAGGATCATGTGGGAACCATCATTTGTCAACTTGCATGAATTATTTAGCAAGAAAACAAACTTAAGTATCTTTTTTTCTTTATAAAATGTAAAAAACGTATTCATGAATGTACACCATTTCTTCACTCCATTTTCTCATACTTACACTCCAATTTCTCTCTCAAAATACTCCTAACATCATACTTGATCATCTCCAAGCATTTTCACCATCTTTTAGCTTCAATTACAAGCTTTAATCATCATAAAAACCACCATCTTTCAAGAACACTTCAAGAATCATATCAAGTCTTCATGACTACTTCCAAGCTTTCTAATCCATTCCAACTCATTATCTAAGATCAAGAAACCTTTGTTATTTACAGTAGGTTATCTTTCTTATTCAAGGTAATATTCATATTCAAACTTTGATTCAATTTCTATAACTATAACAATCTTATTTCAAGTGGAAATCTTACTTGAACTTGTTTTCGTATCATGATTCTACTTCAAGAACTTTCAAGCCATCCAAGGATCCTTTTAAGCAAGATCTATTTTTCCCATTTCCAGTAGGTTTATCCAGAAAACTTGAGGTATTAATGATGTTCATAACATCATTCGATTCATCCATATAAAACTATCTTATTCGAAGAGCTAAACTTGTAATCACTAGAACATAGTTTAGTTAATTCTAAACTTGTTTGCAAACAAAGTTAATCCTTCTAACTTAACTTTTAAAATCAATTAAACACATGTTCTATATCTATATGATATGCTAACTTAATGATTTAAAACCTGTAATCACGAAGAACACCGTAAAACCGGATATACGCCGTCGTAGTACAACCGGGGGCTGTTTTGGTTTGGATAATTAAAAACTATGAAAAAACTTTGATTTAAAAGCTATACTTCTGGGAAAATGATTTTTCTTATGAATATGAAACTATATCCAAAAATCATGGTTAAACTCAAAGTGAAAGTATGTTTTTCAAAATAGTCATCAAGATGTCGTTCTTTCGACGGAAATGACTACCTCTTTCAAAAACGACTTGTAACTTATATTTTCGACTATAAATCTATACTTTTTCTGTTTAGTTTCATAAATTTAAGTTCAATATAAAACCGTAGCCACTTAAATCACTCAAAACGGATTTGAAACAAATAAATGACGGGTAAAACAAAATTGGTAAAAACTACTCATTTTAGCTACATGAAAATTTGTAAGAAATCTATTCCAACCATAACTTAATCAACTTATATTGTATATTATGTAATCTTGAGATACCATAGACACGTATACAATGTTTCGACCTATCATGTCGACCCATCTATATATATATATATATATATATATATATATATATATATATATATATATATATATATATATATATATATATATATATATATATATATTGCGGAACAACCATAGACACTCTATATGCAAATGTTGGAGTTAGCTATACAGGGTTGAGGTTGATTCCAAAATATATATATAGTTTGAGTTGTGATCAATACTGAGATATGTATACACTGGGTCGTATATTGATTCAAGATATATATTAAGTTATTCATGTACGACAAATTATGGACTACTAACATTGGACTGCTAACTGGACAACTAAAATCATAAACACGTAATAAAGAAAATATTGTGAATATATTTTGATCATATTTTAATATATGTATATATTGTTATAGGTTCATAAATCAACCCGTGGCCAAGTCTAATTCTCGACGAATTAGTAATCTGTGAAAGTGAGTTATTGTCCCATTTTTACTATCTAAATTATTTTGGGATGAGAATACATGCAAATTTACAAATGTTTTACAAAATAAGCACAAGTTCATGAAACTACATTCTACGACTGTTTTGTTATACCGGATATCTGTACTTATTATTATTATGCATGGTAACCTAAGAATTAGTGAAAAACACGAATTGACGCGAATCCTAAAGGTAGATCTACGGGCACCAACCACCCCCATTTTCGAATAGTGGAAATGCTTTAGTACTTCGAAGGGTTCTTGTCATACATTTGAATAGTAGAATGTATGATGCCAGATATCTTAAGTGCTCTATGTTAAGGTCGGTTACCAGGCGACTCATCGTATGAATGATTTTTGCAGTTGTAATGATCCTGCGCATTTGATTAAATGAAATCTTGTGGCGTATTAAATGTTATGATTATTATATAGAAATTAAACCTATGACTCACCAACAATTTTTGTTGACATTTTAAGCATGTTTATTCTCAGGTGAATATTAAAAACGCTTCCGCTATCGTATGCCAATCCAAGGTCAAGATTTGGAGTCGGTATAATTGTTTATATTGTTTAAACTTGCATTCGGAGTATTTGTTGTAATATATTTGATCATATTGTAATGGGTTGTGTAAAAACTTATTTATTTGAGGAGATTATCTTTGATAGACAATCTAAATTATGTCATTAAGACCTTTATTCAATAATAAAGGTTATGGTTGTTTTTAAAAACGAATGCAAGATTTGAAAAACGTCTCATATAGAGGTCAAAACCTCGCAAAGAAACCAATTAATATGAAACGTTTATAATTAATATGAACGGGGCATTTCAGTTGGTATCCGAGCATTGGTCTTAGAGAATCAGAAATTTTTTCATTATTGTGTCTAACTGATTTTTGATGCATTAGTGAGTCTGGACTTCGACCGTAATAATTTAAAAATGATTGCTTAATATAATTGTTCGAAACATAAGATTATTAACATATAAATATTATAAGATATATCATTCTCTTAACGTGCCAGCTATTATGTGATAGATGACTTCATCCAATCATATAAGCATCTCTAGTGATTCAGATTTCATTTACTTATCAAGTGATTTGGAGGCTGAGTCAAAGCGTATGACTTATGAACCAACGGAAAAGCTAACTTTTGGTGCTACCATTAAAGTGGAAAATTGTTGGAAAAATTGGGAAGATTCACAATTGCCAGTAGAGGTTCCAGAAGAAGATCCCGAAGAGGAACCCGAAGAAGAGGATCCTGAAGAAGTTGTGGAAATTACCGAACCACAACGTGATTTGGGAAAATCTTTGGCTGTTATACCCGATCCCAAACCCGATGAACCTATTATGACCCAAAATGTTTGTGATCATCCACCTGAATCACCTAAGAGACCAGTTTATAAAATGACCACTCGTATAATGACTGTTGGTTTTGCCCCCAAACAATTAGCCGAAAGAACCAATTGGGAGGAATTGGAAAAGGAACTATCCAAACGAAAATCCAAATGTTTGGCCAAGAAAGAAACAACGTCAACATCTAAGAAATCTCGCCGTTCTTGAACCATCGGCAGCTATCCTGTATTCCATGCATTGTATAATATGTATTATATTGTGTGTTTAAGTTTGTAAGAAAATCCGCAATGTAATTTTCCTTATGATTGTATAATAATAAGAATAAGCATGGAAGGTTTATTATTATTATACCACTTATTATTACGTAGTAACATAATAATTTACCATAGTTTTTCATATTAGAATTTTAGTAGTTAATTTGTGTGTTAGCTGCTAAGTATGAACATTATTATAGTTATAAAACGCTAATATGAAGAAAAAGCTTTTATAATAATAAGTTCATATGAAGCTATAAAATACTTTTTGGCTACTTCTAAAATTCTATATGATTAACTCAGTCGGTTATTTTTGAAGGAAATGGCTCCTCCAGCTACTAAACAACAACAATTGAACACAGAAGAACTTCAAGCTTTCGCTGCAAATATGGCTGCAGTGGTGAATGCAATGAACAACAATAACCAATCGGGTTCCAGCAGTGGAGGAAACAATGGCAACCGAGTAGGATGTTCCTACAAAGCTTTTATGGCCTGCAAACCCAATGATTTTGAAGGAACTGAAGGACCCGCTGGACTAAAGCGGTGGACAGAGAAGGTTGAAGCCGTGTTCGCAATCAGCAACTGCGTAGAAGAGGATAAAGTTAAATATGCCACACATACTTTCAGGGGTACTGCTTTGACATGGTGGAATACCTACATGGATTACGTAGGACAGAATACCACCTACGCACTTCCATGGTCCGCTTTCAAGCACATGATGACAAAAGAGTACCATCCCAGAACCGAAATCAACAAGCTCAAGACAGAGCTTAAAGCACTGACAACCCAAGGGTTAGATGTCACTACCTACGAGCGACGTTTCAATGAACTGGCTTTAATGTGTCCTGGAGCATTTGAGGACGAAGAAGCAAAAATTGAAGCATTCATAAAAGGGTTGTCGGAACGAATCCAAGAGCATGTAGGTGCTAACGATCCTGCAACAATGCAGAAAGCAAGCTGTATAGCCCACAAATTGATAGGCCAAATTACAAGAAGGATAAAGAAAGAAGCGGCCACGAAGGCCATAATGAAACAGGGAAAAAGAAAGTGGGAGGAAAGCAGTGATCAGGGTCACCAGTACAACAACAACAATCAAAACAACAACAACAACAACAATCGCAACCACCCCAACAACAACAATAATCGCAACAATAACCGCAACAACCATCCCAATAATAATAACAACAACAACAATCACAATCACAACAATAACAACAACAAATGACTCAACAACAATAACCCTAACAACAACAACAACAACAACAACAACAACAACAACAACGACAACAAAAGGCAAAGAACTATATGCCCAGATGTGATACGTTTCATCCGGAATGGTTTTGTAGAGAATTATGTACCAAGTGTAATAGGAATGGCCATATTGCGGCAAAGTGTGAAGTCTACAGACCAAATAGAAACAAAGGAGTAAATAATGCCAGAACAAATAATAACGGCGTTGTTTGCTATGGATGTGGAAAACCAGGCCATACCATAAACCAGTGCAGGAATGAAAATAGGCAAGGCCGTGGGAGAGCCTTCAACATTAATGGGGAGAAAGCACAGGAAGACCCGGAGCTTGTTACGGGTACGTTTCTTATCAACAATACACCTGCTTATGTTTTATTTGATTCGGGTGCCGATAGAAGTTATATGAGTAGAGAATTTTGTGCCAAATTAAATTGCCCGTTAACGCCTTTGGATAAAAAGTGTATAGTTGAAGTAGCAAACGGTAAACTAATTAAGGTTGACAAAATTTTCCGAAATTTAAAAATTAGTTTAGTTAACGAAACGTTTGCAATTGATTTGATACCGGTGGAATTGGGAAGCTTCGACGTAATTATTGGAATGGACTGGATGTCCAAGGTGAAAGCCGAAGTTGTTTGTCATGAGAAGGCGATTCGCAATCTGAGAGAAAAAGGGTTACCCTTAATGGTGTACGGAGAAAAGGGTAATGCCAAATTAAATCTTATTAGTAGTTTGAAGGCGCGCAAACTAATAAGAAAAGGTTGCTATGCCATACTAGCACACGTTGAGAAGGTTAAAAAAGAAGAAAAGAAAATCGATGACGTTCCTGTTGCAAGAGAATTTCCTGAGGTGTTTCCGGACAAATTACCGGGACTACCTCCACACCGATCCAATGAATTTCAAATAGATCTTGTACCAGGAGCTGCACCAATAGCTCATGCTCCATATAGACTTGCGCCCACCGAAATGAAAGAATTACAAAGTCAGCTACAAGAATGATTAGAATGTGGTTTTATCCGACCGAGTACGTCACCATGGGGAGCTCCAATTTTGTTCGTTAAAAAGAATGATGGGTCTTTTCGCATGTGTATCGATTACCGTGAGCTGAACAAAGTAACCATCAAAAACCGATACCCTTTACCCCGAATCGATGACCTATTTGATCAACTCCAAGGTTCGAGCGTATACTCCAAAATTGACTTAAGGTAGGGTTATCATCAACTGAGGGTTAAAGAATCCGATATACCAAAAACAGCCTTCAGAACTCGGTATGGCCATTACGAATTCATGCTTATGCCATTCGGTCTAACCAATGCACCCGCAGTTTTCATGGACCTCATGCACTGAGTATGTAGTCCATATTTAGATAAGTTTGTTATTGTCTTTATTGATGACATCCTTATTTATTCGAAGAATAACCAAGAACACGAACAACACTTAAGACTTGTGCTAGAGTTGTTAAGAAAAGAGCAACTTTATGCTAAGTTCTCTAAATGTGCTTTTTGGTTAAATGAAGTACAATTTGTTGGTCACGTAGTCAGTAGTAATGGAATCAAAGTTGATCCCGCCAAGATCAAATCCATCAAAAATTGGGAAACCCCAAAAACTCCAACGCAAATACGTCAATTTTTGGGTTTAGCTGGTTATTATAGGAGATTTATTCAAGATTTCTCCCGAATAGCCAAACCTTTAACTGCCTTGACACATAAGGGGAAGAAGTATGAATGGACTTCCGAACAAGAGGGTGCCTTCCAATTGTTGAAAAAGAAGTTGACTACGGCACCTATTTTATCGTTACCTGACAGAATGGAAGATTTCGTTATCTACTGTGACGCATCAAGAATGGGTTTTGGGTGTGTTCTTATGCAACGGAAGAAGGTGATTGCATATGCTTCTCGATAACTCAAAATTCATGAACAAAACTACACTACACACGATCTGGAATTGGGCGCCGTTGTTTTTGCATTAAAGATATGGAGACATTATCTATATGGGGTCAAGTTTATCGTATACACCGACCACAAGAGTCTCCAACATATTTTAAATCAAAAGCAACTAAACATGAGGTAGCGTAGATGGGTTGAGCTGCTAAATGATTATGATTGTGAAATCCGTTACCACCCGGGGAAAGCAAATGTGGTAGCCAATGCCTTGAGTCGAAAGGAAAGAGAACCTATTCAAGTAAAAGCTATGAACATGATTATTCATACTAATCTTACTACTCGAATAAAATAGGTACAACAGGAGGTTTTGAAGGAAGGAATTTTTGGAAGGGAAATACCCAAAGGATTAGAAAAACAGCTTAATATTCAGAAAGATGGAACCAGGTATTTAGCTGAAAGAATTTGGGTACCAAAGAATGGGGATTTGAGGAAAGTGGTACTAGATGAAGCACATAAAACCAGATATTCAATACATCCCGGAGCGGGAAAAATGTACCAAGACCTCAAGAGAAACTTTTGGTGGCCAGGAATGAAGGCCAATATAGCCACATATGTAGGAGCATGTTTGACTTGTTCTAAAGTCAAAGCTGAGCATCAGAAACCATCGGGTCTACTCCAACAACCTGAAATCCCAGAATGGAAATGGGAAAACATTACCATGGATTTCATTGCTAAGTTACCGAGAACTGCAGGTGGTTATGATATGATTTGGGTAATAGTCGATCGTCTTACTAAGTCAGCACACTTTCTGTCAATAAAAGAAGAGGATGATATAGAGAAATTAGCACGATTATACCTGAAAGAAGTTGTTTCTAGACATGGTATACCAATCTCTATTATCACTGATCGTGATAGCAGATTTACTTCCAGATTCTGGCAGGCATTACACGAAGCGTGGGGAACTCGTCTAGATTTAAGTACTGCCTATCATCCACAAACTAATGGGCAGAGTGAAAGGACGATTCAGACACTCAAAGACATGCTACGAGCATGTGTTATTGATTTTGGAAGCAGTTGGGATCGACATCTACCGTTAGCTGAGTTTTTCTACAACAACAGCTACCATTCTAGTATTGAGGCGGCACCATTTGAGGCACTTTATGGGAGGAAGTGCAGGACTCCGATTTGTTGGAGTGATGTGGGGGAAAAACAGATTATAGGTCCGAAAATTATCCAGGAAACTACCGACAAGGTCATTCAGATTCAGCAACGATTGAAAACAGCCCGGAGTCAGCAAAAGAGCTACGCGGATGTTAGAAGGAAACCTTTAGAGTTTGAGGAGGGTGATATGGTTATGCTTAAGGTATCACCTTGGAAAGGGGTTATTCATTTTGGAAAGCGAGGGAAATTGAGCCCAAGATACATTGGGCCATTCAAGATTGAAAAACGTATTGGGCCAGTGGCCTATCGACTTGAGCTACCTCCACAATTAGAAAAGATTCATAAAACCTTTCATGTTTCAAACCTAAAGAAATGCTTAGCTACCGAAGATCTCATTATTCCTTTAGACGAGATTAAAATTGACGAGAAACTAAATTTCGTCGAAGAACCCGTCGAAATTATGGATCGTGAGGTCAAACGACTCAAACAAAGTAAGATACCAATCGTTAAGGTTCAGTGGAATGCTCGTAGAGGACCTGAATTCACTTGGGAACGAGAAGACCAAATGAAGCAGAAGTATCCACATCTGTTTACCGATATCGCACGTTAACTAGGTACTATTCCAAATTTCGGGACGAAATTTAATTTAACGGGTGTATAATGTAACGACCCGGATTTTTCCGCTAATATATATAAGATTAATATTTACATAATTAAATGTTTCCAACATGTTAAGCAATCAAACTCATTAAGACTTGGTTATTTGGAATGAATTTTATACAAACATTTGGACACCCAGTCTGTCTGACGATTCACGAACGTCATATATCGTAATAATTAATTAAAGGAATATATATTTGGATATATATATATATATATATATATATATATATATATATATATATATATATATATATATATATATATATATATATATATATATATATATATATATATATATATATATATATATGATTTGATTAAATGATATTTAAGTATCTCATTAAGTATAATAACAATGAGTTATATATATAAGATGAGACTACTAACTTAAATACTTCGAAACAATATACATATATGTAACGATTATCGTTGTAATAGTATTTCACACACACACACACACACACATATATATATATATATATATATATATATATATATATATATATATATATATATGATAATACACCATGTTAACATGTTAACATAACAATTTAACATCTCATTTAAGTGTAATAACAATGGGTCAATTATATTTAACAAGATCGTTAACCTAAAGGTTTCGAAACAACACTTACATGTAACGACTAACGATGACTTAACGACTTAGTTAAATATATATACATGTAATGTATTATGATGTATTTATACACTTTTGAAAGACTTCAAGACACATATCAAAGTACTTCTAGTTAACAAAAATGCTTACAATTACATTCTCATTCATTTTCATCAAAAATTCTACGCGTACATGTATGGTATTGTACTCGTATAATACGCAGCTTCTAGATGTATTTACTATTCATCTATACTAATAAAAATCTGTTCCTTAGCAGCCTTAAATGATTAAGGATCATGTGGGAACCATCATTTGTCAACTTGCATGAATTATTTAGCAAGAAAACAAACTTAAGTATCTTTTTTTCTTTATAAAATGTAAAAAATGTATTCATGAATGCACACCATTTCTTTCCTCCATTTTCTCATACTTACACTCCAATTTCTCTCTCAAAATACTCCTAACATCATACTTGATCATCTCCAAGCATTTTCACCATCTTTTAGCTTCAATTACAAGCTTTAATCATCATAAAAACAACCATCTTTCAAGAACACTTCAAGAATCATATCAAGTCTTCATGACTACTTCCAAGCTTTCTAATCCATTCCAACTCATCATCTAAGATCAAGAAACCTTTGTTATTTATAGCAGGTTATCTTTCTTATTCAAGGTAATATTCATATTCAAACTTTGATTCAATTTTTATAACTATAACAATCTTATTTCAAGTGAAAATCTTACTTGAACTTGTTTTCGTGTCATGATTCTACTTCAAGAACTTTCAAGCCATCCAAGGATCCTTTGAAGCTAGATCTATTTTTCTCATTTCCATTAGGTTTATCCAGAAAACTTGAGGTATTAATGATGTTCATTACATCATTCGATTCATCGATATAAAACTATCTTATTCGAAGAGCTAAACTTGTAATCACTAGAACATAGTTTAGTTAATTCTAAACTTGTTCGCAAACAAAGTTAATCCATCTAACTTAACTTTTAAAATCAATTAAATACGTGTTCTATATCTATATGATATGCTAACTTAATGATTTAAAACCTGTAAACACGAAGAACACCGTAAAACCGGATATACGCCGTCGTAGTACAACCGGGGGCTGTTTTGGTTTGGATAATTAAAAACTATGAAAAAACTTTGATTTAAAAGCTATACTTCTGGGAAAATGATTTTTCTTATGAATATGAAACTATATCCAAAAATCATGGTTAAACTCAAAGTGAAAGTATGTTTTTCAAAATAGTCATCAAGATGTCGTTCTTTCGACGGAAATGACTACCTCTTTCAAAAACGACATGTAACTTATATTTCCGACTATAAATCTATACTTTTTATGTTTAGATTCATAAAGTTAAGTTCAATATGAAACCGTAGTCGCTTAAATCACTCAAAACGGATTTGAAACGAAGAAATGACGGGTAAAACAAAATTGGTAAAAACTACTCATTTTAGTTACGTGAAAATTTGTAAGAAATGTATTCCAACCATAACTTAATCAAGTTATATGGTATATTATGTAATCTTGAGATACCATAGACACGTATACAATGTTTGAACCTATCATGTCGACCCATCTATATATATATATATATATATTGCGGAACAACCATAGACACTCTATATGCAAATGTTGGAGTTAGCTATACAGGGTTGAGGTTGATTCCAAAATATATATATATAGTTTGAGTTGTGATCAATACTGAGATATGTATACGCTGGGTCGTGGATTGATTCAAGATATATATTAAGTTATTCATGTACGACAAATTATGGACTACTAACATTGGACTGCTAACTGGACAACTAAAATCATCAACACGTAATAAAGAAAATATTGTGAATATATTTCGATCATATTTTAATATATGTATATATTGTTATATGTTCATAAATCAACCCATGGCCAAGTCTAATTCTCGACGAATTAGTAATTTGTGAAAGTGAGTTATAGTCCCATTTTTACTATCTAAATTATTTTGGGATGAGAATACATGCAAATTTACAAATGTTTTACAAAATAAGCACAAGTTTATGAAACTACATTCTACGACTGTTTGGTTATACCGGATATCTGTACTTATTATTATTATGCTTGGTAACCTAAGAATTAGTGAAAAATACTAATTGACGCGAATCCTAAAGGTAGATCTACGGGCACCAACCACCCCCATTTTCGAATAGTGGAAATGCTTTAGTACTTCGAAGGGTTCTTGTCATACATTTGAATAGTGGAATGTATGATGCCAGATATCTTAAGCACTCTATGTTAAATAAAATCTTGTGGCTTATTAAATGTTATGATTATTATATAGAAATTAAACCTATGACTCACCAACATTTTTTGTTGACTTTTTAAGCATGTTTATTCTCAGGTGAATATTAAAAACGCTTCCGCTATCGTATGCCAAGCCAAGGTCAAGATTTGGAGTCGGCATAATTGTTTATATTGTTTAAACTTGCATTCGGAGTATTTGTTGTAATATATTTGATCATATTGTAATGGGTTGTGTAAAAACTTATTTATTTGAGGAGATTGTCTTTGATAGACAATCTAAATTATGTCATTAAGACCTTTATTCAATAATAAAGGTTATGGTTGTTTTTAAAAACGAATGCAAGATTTGAAAAACGTCTCATATAGAGGTCAAAACCTCGCAAAGAAACCAATTAATATGAAACGTTTATAATTAATATGAACGGGGCTAATTAATATGAACGGGACATTTCAGTATATATGTAACGATTATCGTTGTAACGGCATTTTAATGTATATATAACATATTAAGATATATTCATACATCATAATATCATGATAATGTAATAATTTAACATCTCATTAGATATAATAAAAAATGGGTTAACCACATTAAATGAGATCTTTAACTTAAAGGTTTCAAAACAACACTTACATGTAACGACTAACAATGACTTAACGACTCAGTTAAAATGTATATACATGTAGTATTTTAAGATGTATTCATACACTTTTGAAAGACTTCAAGACACATATCAAAGTACTTCTACTTATCAAAAATGCTTAAAATTGCATTCTCATTCATTTTCATCAACAATTCTACTCGTATACACCCGTATTCGTACTCGTACAATACACAGCTTCTAAATGTATTTACTATTGGTATATACACTCCAATGATCAGCTCTTAGCAGCCCTTGTGAGTCACCAAAACATGTGGGAACCATTATTGGACAACTAGCATGACTTATGAGCATAAAAACAAACTAGTAACCTTATATTGACTAAGAATTAGGCATTTTTTTCAAACAACACACACATCACATTTCTTTGATTTTCTAATCCAAATTCTCTCCATCTTAACTCTCTCTAAGCTTAAGAACATCTATACTTCAGTAATATTGATCATCTAGGTCAATCTAGCTTCAATTACAATCAAGAAACATCATCATTCAAGAACACTTCACAAATACTTTCAAGCTTACTAGCTTACTTCCAATCTTGCAAATCCATTTCAAGTGATCATCCAATCTCAAAAAATCTTTGTTATTTACAGTAGTTTATCTTTCTAAATTAAGGTAATACTCATATTCAAACTTGGATTCAATTTCTATAACTATAACAATCTTAATTCGAGTGATAATCTTACTTGAACTTGTTTTCATGTCATGATTCTACTTCAAGAACTTTCAAGTCATCCAAGATCCTTTGAAGATAGATTAATTTTTGTCACTTTCAGTAGGTTTACCTACTAAACTTGAGGTAGTAATGATGTTCATAACATCATTCGATTCATATATATAAAACTATCTTATTCGAAGATTTTAACATGTAATCACTAGAACAAAGTTTAGTTAATTCTAAACTTGTTCGCAAACAAAGTTAATCCTTCTAAATTAACTTTTAAAATCAACTAAACACATGTTCTATATCTATATGATATACTAACTTAATGATTTAAAACCTAGAAACACGAAAAACACCGTAAAACAGGACATACGCCGTCGTAGTGAAACCGGGGGCTGTTTTGGGTTAGAAAAAATAAAAACTATCTTAATATTTGAATTGGAAGTTTGTTTTATGAAAAAATAATATTTCATATGAACATGATACTATATCCAAAAATCATGGTTAAACACAAAGTTGAAGTATGTTTTTCAAAATGGTCATCAAGATGTCGTTCTTTCGACGGAAATGACTACCTCTTTAAAAAGTGACTTGTAACCTGTATTTCCGACTATAAACTTATACTTTTCTTTTTAGTTTCATAAATTTCAATTCATTATGAAACCATAGCAACTTGAATCACTCAAAACGGATTTAAAACGTAAAAGTTATGGGTAAAACAAGATTGGATAATTTTGCTTGTTGTAGCTACGTGAAATTTGTAACAAATCTATACAAATCATAACTTAACTAACTTATATTATATTATACATGTTTTCTAACATATATTATGTAATCTTGGGATACCATAGACACGTATACAATGTTTTGACATATCAAATCGACCCATCTATATATATTATTTAGGAACAACCATAGACACTCTATATGCAGTAATGCTCGAGTTAGCTATACAGGGTTGAGGTTGATTCCAAAATAATATATATACTTTGAGTTGTGATCTAGCCTGAGACTTGTATACACTGGGTCGTGGATTGATTCGAGATAATATATATTGATTTATTTCTGTACATCTAACTGTGGACAACTAGTTGTAGATTACTAACGTTGGACTGCTAACTTAACAAACTTAAATTGTTAAAACGTAATAAAAAATGTTGTGAATATATTTCAATCATACTTTGATATATATGTTTATATTTGTTATAGGTTCGTGAATCAACCCGTGGCCAAGTCTTAATTCTCGACGAAGTAAAAATCTGTGAAAGTGAGTTATAGTCCTACTTTTAAAATCTAATATCTTTTGGGATGAGAATACATGCAGTTTTATAAATGTTTTACAAAATAGATACAAGTACGTGAAACTACATTCTATGGTTGAATTTATTAAACCGAATATGCCCCTTTTTTGTCTGGTAATCTAAGAATTAGGGAACAGACACTCTAATTGACGCGAATCCTAAAGATAGATCTATGAGCACTAACAAGTCCCAGTCAGAGAATTTAAACTGCTTTAGTACTTCGATTTTATCATGTCCGAAGGGAGTCCCAGAATGATGGGGATATTCTATATGCATCTTGTTAATGTCGATTACTAGGTGTTCACCATATGAATGATTTTTATCTCTATGTATGGGATGATGTTTATGAAAAATGGAAATATGAAATCTTGTAGTCTATTATTACGATTTGATAAATATATAGGTTAAACCTATAATTCACCAACATTTTTATTGATGTTTAAAGCATGTTTATTCTCAGGTGATTATTAAGAGCTTCCGTTGTTGCATGCTAATTTATGGACAAGAGTTGGAGTCAGCATGCTTGTATAATATTGTTTAAAAACTGCATACGAAGATTTAAATTGATGTGTAATATTATTGTAAACCATTATGTAATAATCGTGTGAAAACGCTATATTTTAGATTATCATTATTTGATAATCGTCGTAATATTTTTATACCTTTATCGATAAAATAAACGTTATGGTTTGTTTTAAAATCAAATGCAGTCTTTGAAAAACGTCTCATATAGAGGTCAAAACCTCGCAACGAAATCAATTAATATGGAACGTTTATAATCGATATGAACGGGACATTTCAGTTGGTATCCGAGCGTTGGTCTTAGAGAACCATAAATTTGCATTAGTGTGTCTTACCGAGTTTGTTAGGATGCATTAGTGAGTCTGGACTTCGACCGTGTTTTCTTTAAAAACGATTGCTTAACACTTTTGGTTGGAAACTATATATTATTAACATGTAAATATTATGTGATATATTAATATCTTAATGTGTTTGATATTGTGTGATAGATGTCTACCTCTAGTACAAATCCCATCAACTCACCTGATAATAATGAAGAGTCGAATATATTTTGGGAAGATTCACAAATTCCCGAGGAAGAACCGGAAGAGGAGGAACCGGAAGAGGAAGAACCTGAAGAGGAGGAGCCTGAAGAGGAGGAACCGGAAGAGGAGGAACCGGAAGAGGAAGAGGTTCTGGAGGAAGAAATATTAATAACAACAGAAAAACGGTTAAATAAAAGATAATCCTCAACCAATGGACCAAAGTTAAAAATGGTCAATGGCGTTTCCGCCAAGGAAGCAAAATATTGGGAAAATTTCCAGTTTTCTGATAAATCAGATCCCAATGAGGATTCCGATGATGTTATAGAAATTACCTCGACCCAATTTGAAAAAGCAAAAGAAAACAATAAGGGAAAAGGCATTAAAATAGAAAAACTCGAGCCCAAAACCGATGAACTTTATGTTAACATGAAGTACCCTGATGGGGTGCACCGTAAACACCCGTATTTCTTAAACTTTCACTATAACACGGGAACATCTAAGACACCAGGTTTTTCTAGACCATTTGAGAAAATAACGACTCGTATTAGGGGAGCACCATATATCCCTAGGAAATTAGCGAAACGACCCAAGTCCGAAGAGGAAGAAACGAGTGAGTCGGAATAAAGAGTTGTAATCATGTTGTGTAATATATGTATTGTAGTGTGCTTGTATTTTCATGTTATATTTAAAAATTGCTTATATTGTTTGTTAATTATCTTTTACGAATCTAATCCTCGTCTATTTTACAGTATAAAAACACACAATGGACGTTAAGGATAGACAACCGAATATTTTATAAGACCTACTCGGGGACATGATTGATGAAATCTTGTCTAGAGTCAGTCAGAGTTCATCGGCACAATTATTTATGGCGAAATTAGTTTGTCCAACATTTGAAAGACGTTCCAGGCATGCCTTAGTTTATAAAAGGCTTTCCTTTAATAGATGGGGTATATCACATTGGGGAGACCATAAGTTACGCCGTGTTTTCTTTAAAGCATTGAATGCGGGGAACCCAGATGCAATTTTACGCTACCGGTTGAGAGCCTATTTTGACTCTACCTATCCCAACATAGGACTTCGTTCTTTAGAAAGAGCTTCAAACATGCAACATAAAGAAGCATGTTATGTCTACGGGTTAGTAATGTTCGCTTCTCACCAAATCGAGAAAAATAACATAGGATTTCAACTACTAAATAAAACATTCCCACAAGTGACGGATTCAGTAGTTGGGGTGAGAAATAAGATTTTTAGATTATTATATTGATGTTGGGCATTACGTAACCCCCATCCTTTTGAATACGTTACAACATGCTGCCTAGGCAACAGTCACAACGGTTATTTTCCACAAGACCAAGGATGGGAAATAATACTAGTAAAACCCGAATGCATGACTTGTTTCTAGACTTATGAATTACGTGTCTTTATTGCCTTTGCTGAAAGACTTGCGTATTAACTAGAATTGTCTTCGCAACTGCCTTGTATTAAAGTTATTTTGTACTATATTTCATACTATATGTAAAATAGCGGTATTGTAAGTTTGTAAAATATTGTATAAAAGTTTGAACGAGAAATATTATTATCAGTTTTTCATATAGAATTGTAGTAGTTGAATTGTATAGTAGCTACTAAGTATGAACTTAACGGGTAGGTACTACCCGAATTAAAACTATAAAACGCTAATATGAAGAAAAAGCTTTTATAAATAAGTTCATATTATGCTACGAAATACTATTGACTACTCTTAAATTCTATATGATTAACTCAATACTTTTGGCTATTTTGAAGGAAATGGCACCGACGACTCGTCAGAACTTGAACATGATTGAGGAAGACTTCCGTGTTTTCCTTTCTGCGAACATAGCCGCAGTACATGGCGCAATGCAAAATAACAACAATAACTCTGGTTCTACCGGTGGAACTAATTCCACAAGAAATCGTGTAGGATGCTCCTACAAAGAATTCACTGCCTGTAAACCTTTGGAATTCGATGGAACCGAGGGTCCAATCGGATTGAAACGGTGGACCGAAAAGGTTGAATCGGTGTTTTCCATAAGTAAATGTACTGAAGAAGACAAAGTAAAGTACGCTACGCATACCTTCACAGGTACTGCCTTAACATGGTGGAATACCTATCTCGAGCAAGTGGGACAAGATGCTGCTTATACATTACCGTGGTCAGCATTCAAACACCTGATGACTGAGCAGTACCGTCCCAGAAATGAGGTCAATAAGCTCAAAGTAGAGCTTAAAGGATTACGAACACAAGGATTCGACACCTACGAACGACGATTCATAGAGTTGTGCCTATTGTGTCCAAGAGCATTCGAGGATGAAGAAGAGAAGATCGACGCATTTGTAAAAGGGTTACCAGAAAGAATTCAAGAAGATGTGAGTTCACACAAGCCCGCCTCCATACAAAAGGCAAGTCGAATGGCTAACAAACTCATAAATCAAATTGAGGAAAGAATTAAAGAACAGGTGGCTGAAGAAGCCAACACGAAACAAGTCAAGAGAAAGTGGGAAGAAACCAGTGACAAGGGTCACCAATACAACAACAACAATAATTACAACCACAATCGCAACAACTATCCCAAAAACCGCAACATCCCCCGCAACAACAATAAACATCCCAACAACAACTACAACAATCGTCCCAACAGTAATGTCCCAACAGTAATAACAATAGCAACAATAACCTTTTCAATAACAACAAACAGCAGAAACAGCCATGCAAAGGTGTGCAGAGTACCATCTGAATGTGTTCTTCAAAACATTTTGCACCAAGTGTAAGAGAAATGGTCATAGCGCGGTAAAGTGTGAGATTTACGGATCGAAGAATAACATAATTAAAGGAACAAATAATGTTGGAACAAATAATGCCGCCGTAGTTTGTTATAAATGTGGAAAACTGGGCCACATTATTAGAAATTGCCCTAACCAAGGGTATACTAATGGGCAAGGCCGCGGAAGAGTTTTCAATATTAATGCGACAGAAGCGCAGGAATACCCGGAGCTTGTTACGGGTACGTTTCTTATTGACAATACATCTGCTTATGTTTTATTTGATTCGGGTGCGGATAGAAGCTATATGAGTAGAGATTTTTGTGCTAAATTAAGTTGTCCACTGACGCCTTTGGATAATAAATTTTTACTCAAATTAGCAAACGGTAAATTAATTACAGCAGATAATATATGTCAGAATCGAGAAATTAAACTGGTTAGCAAAACATTTAAGTTTGATTTGATACCAGTAGGGTTAGGAAGTTTTGATATGATAATTGGCATGGACTGGTTGAAAAAGGAGAGAGCAGAGATCATACGTTACAAAAATGCAATTCGCATTGTACGGGAAAAGGAGCAATGTGAAGCTAAATCTTATTAGTAATTTGAAGGCGCAAAAGCTAATAAGAAAAGGTTGCTATGCTGTTTTAGCACATGTCTAGAAAGTACAAACCAAAGAAAAGAACATCAATGACGTTCCCGTCGCAAAAGAATTTCCCGATGTATTTCCGAAAGAATTATCGGGACTACCTCCACACCAATCCGTTGAATTTCAAATAGATCTTGTACTAGGAGCTGCACCAATAGCTCGTGCTCCATACAGACTCGCACCCAGCGAAATGAAGGAACTCCAAAGCCAATTACAAGAATTTTAGAGCGTGGTTTCATTCGACCAAGCATATCTCCGTGGAGAGCTCTTGTTTTGTTTGTTAAAAAGAAGGATGGAACATTCAGATTGTGTATCGACTACCGAGAGTTGAACAAACTTACCATCAAGAACCGTTATCCACTACCAAGAATCGATGACTTATTTGATCAACTACAAGGCTCGTCGATTTATTCGAAGATCGATTTTACGTTCCGGGTATCATCAAAGGCGGGTGAAGGAGGATGATATTCCAAAGACTGCTTTCAGAACGCGTTACGGTCATTACGAGTTTATGGTTTTGCCGTTTGGATTGACTAACGCACCAGCTGTGTTCATGGACCTCATGAACCGAGTGTGTGGGCCATATCTTGATAAGTTTGTCATTGTTTTCATCGATGACATACTCATTTATTCAAAGAATGATCAAGAGCACGAAGAACATTTGAGAAAAGTGCTAGAATTATTGAGGAAGGAACAACTGTACGCAAAATTTTCAAAGTGTAAATTTTGGTTGGAAGAAGTTCAATTCCTCAGTCACATAGTGAACAAAGAAGGTATTCAAGTAGATCCGGCAAAGATTGAAACCGTTGAAAAGTGGGAAATCCCGAAAACTCCGAAGCATATACGTCACTTTTTAGGACTGGCTGGTTACTACAGAAGGTTCATCCAAGATTTTTCCAAAATAGCAAAACCCTTGACTGCATTAATGCATAAAGGGGAGAAATTTGAATGGAAGGATGAGCAGGAGAAAGCGTTTCAATTGTTGAAGAAAACGTTAACTACGGCACCTATATTGTCATTGCCTGAAGGGAATGATGATTTTGTGATATATTGTGACACCTCAAAGCAAGGCCTCAGTTGTGTATTAATGCAATGAACGAAGGTAATTGCCTATGCGTCCAGACAATATAAGATTCACGAGCAAAATTATACGACTCATGATTTGGAATTAGGTGATGTTGTTTTTTCATTAAAGACTTGGAGGCACTACTTATATGGGGTCAATAGTATTATATATACCGACCACAAAAGTGTCCAACATATATTTAATCAGAAACAACTGAACATGAGGCAGTGTAGGTGGATTGAATTGTTAAATGATTACAATTTTGATATTCGTTACCACCCGGGGAAGGCAAATGTGGTAGCCGACACTTTGAGTAGAAAGGACAGAGAACCTATGAGGGTAAAAGCTATGAATATAATTATTCGTAATAACTTTACTACTCAAATAAAGGAGGTGCAACAAGGAGTTTTAAAAGAGGAAAATTTGAAGAATGAAATACCCAAAGGTTCGGAGAAACATCTTAATATTAGGGAAGACGGAACCTGGTATAGGACTGAAAGAATTTGGGTACCAAAGTTTGGAAATGTGAGAGAAATGGCACTTAAGGAAGCACATAAAACTAGATACTCAATACATCCTGGAGCGGGAATAATGTACAAAGATCTCAAGAAACACTTTTGGTGGCCGGGTATGAAAGCCGATATTGCTAGATATGTAGGAGAATGTTTGACGTGTTCTAAGGTCAAAGCTGAATATCAGAAACCATTTGGTTTACTTCAACAACCCAAAATCCCAGAATGGAAATGGGAAAACATTACCATGGATTTCATTACTAAATTGCCAAGGACTGCAAGTGGTTATGATACTATTTGGGTAGTAGTTGATCGTCTCACCAAGTCAGCACACTTTCTGCCAATGAGAAAAGATGATAAAATGGAGAAGTTGGTGCGATTATACTTGAAGGAAGTTGTCTCCAGACATGGAATACCAGTATCTATTATCTCTGATAGGGATGGCAGATTTGTTTCAAGGTTTTGGCAGACATTACAACAAGCATTGGGAACTCGTCTAGACATGAGTAGTGCCTATCATCCACAAACTGATGGGCAGAGTGAAAGGATGATACAGACGCTTGAAGACATGCTACGAGCATGTGTTATTGATTTGGGAAATAGTTGGGATCGATATCTACCATTAGCAGAGTTTTCCTACAACAACAGTTACCACTCGAGTATTTAGATGGCACCGTTTGAGATACTTTATGGTAGAAAGTGCATGTCTCCAATTTGTTGGAGTGAAGTGGGGGATAAACAGATTACCGGTCAAGAAATCATCCAAGAAACCACAGAGAAAATCATCCAAATTCAACAACGGTTGAAACTGCCCAAAGTCAACAAAAGAACTACGCGGACATTAAAAGAAAAGATATAGAATTTGAAATTGGAGAGATGGTCATGCTTAAGGTTTCACCTGAAGGTATTTCGTATGCCCGAGAGACATATTAAATTAATGTGGCTAATGTGTTATGATCCAAGTCGGGTCATACCCAATAACAAACTTACCGACACTTTATTCGTATTTAATTTTAGCGGTTGGATCGTTGATTAAATACACGACACTTGAACTTTAAAGAAAAGGTTTCTTAAATAATGTTACTTGATATGTTTATATATAAGTTATGAAATAACTTATATAACAAGGATTTAATTATTTATAGGTTAAATAATTGAGTTATGTCACATTTTATAAAATTGGTTTTATAAAATATACATAACAAATAATATATACATGTTTATATAATGTGTTTTATAAAATTAAGTTTTATAAAAACTGATTTTATAAAATCAGTTTTTTTTTATATATAATGTATATTATAAAATAATCCTTGTAATGGCATTGGGAGTTCAAGAAGCATGCTAGAGATTCCATTTGATGCCCATGCTTTCCCAATTCCTATAACATGCAAACACACATCAAGACATCAATAGACTAAGCAAAAAAAAACGGCAAAAACACCTCCATTCTGCTACTGCAGCTGCCGTGGGTTTAAGCAAGGAGAAAAGGATTCTCAAGTTGATTTTGCAAGTCACATTCAAGTGTAATTAAATCCTAACCAAAGCTAGGGTGTTGGTGCACAAGTTTGGGGTATAATCTCTTGAGGTTTCATCCATTTGAAGCTCCATTCAACATCATCATCTTCATCATTTACTAGCAAGCTTGGAGTAGGTATAATCTCTTTACTTGCTTGTAGTTTGTAAGTATTATTTCACAACTTGATCCATGGGATTTAACTTTAAAATGGTTTAAAGATTAACAAGTTAAAATGTAACTAACATGCTTCCGCTTTGATATGTTTCTTAAAAGGTTTTAAGTATCATGTAACTTGTTAAATCCCAACAATGGTATCTAGAGCCGAGGTTGTTGAAATATGCTTCGAGATGGTTATTAAACCCACTATAATTTTGCATTCTATGAACATGCATGAAGTAGAATGTAAAATTTTCGGTTTTGGGTGGTTGTCATTTTGGCCAAAATCACTTGTGATTCTGCATTCTGTACTGCAAATCACTTGTGATTCTGTGTTGCCGATCACTTGTGATTCTGTATTACCAATCACTTGTGATTCTGTGTTGCAGATCACTTGTGATTCTGTGTTGCCGATCACTTGTGATTCTGTATTGCCAATCACTTGTGATTCTGTATTGCCTATCACTTATGTTGATGATGTTCACAATCTATGCCTTGACCTTGTGATTGGTTGCATGCATGGTTGATTGATATTTATTCAATTGGTTTGTAATAATATTTATTCATTTGGCATGTAATAATTCATTTGGTTATGTAATTTATTTTATATTTGGTATGTAAAATAGATTAGGTTGTATTTTCATTTTTTAGAGAAAAATGTATTAGGATATATTTTTTTGTAAAAGATGAAGATGCAAGATGAAGAACACAAGAAGAAGCATTTGGATGCAAGATTGAGTGGGAGATTTTGAAATCTCTAACTTTGAGTTATAACCCCTTAACCGGTGGCATTTGTTTTCGGCTAAACAAATGCCTACCAAAATGGCTAGATTGTGAACATCTTTGTTTTGCATGCGTGGTTGTTTTAATTTCTTGTATGATTGTGGATTGTGTGTTTGTATGCTACAAGTTAATCACACAAGTTAACAACAAACAAAACTAAAATTTAATTGGTTAAATTAGACGTTATTAATCACATGCAAAACGACAATTTAAAATGGTTAAATTGAAATGGCTAAAAGGACATTAATAAACGGTTATTAAGATCATGATAAGGATCATATATATAAAATGGTTTACATCATGTAATTGGTTTAATTACAAGACATGAAAATGGATTTCATAAGTACCATACACTAAATGCATGTTGGTGTATAGCAAAATGTTTTCTTAAACTAGAATTTATGAAAACTTAAAATCCCTTTACAAATACAAGGTAAACAAGTTAAACGCCATCCTTTTGTGGGAACACTTGAACATAGTAGTGAACTCATAATGGGATAAAGGTCACCTAACCATTATGAACTAGCTAATATGCTTAAGGTAAAATTCGCACACTTGTGGGATAAAGGTCACCTAACCACTTGTATGTTAATTTTACATGTTTTCACAAGTAGGACGACTTGATTTGGGAATCATGAACTTAGGGTCACCGAAGCATGATGAACAAATAGGCGTTGATGGGATAAATATGCCATGCAAAAGGATTGCATGATCCCAAAACTTAGAAGTTGCAAAAGGATTGCAATTGTCATATAATGACTACCTAGCTAAATCAAATGACGGGATAAAGGTCACCTAACCGAAATTTGGTTTACCGTTGGATTCTAATATTTAATAAGTCAATTATAATAAGAGGGTATTGTTTATTAAATTTAAAATCGATACTTAAAAGAACTTTGTTGAATTTTTTAGATGGCCGCCAATAACAACAACAACATTCCAAACGCACCACTTAACCTGAACCACCTATCATTAAGGTCTCTCTTAGAGAAAGACAAACTCAACCATACAAACTTTATGGATTGGTTCCGCAATCTTCGGATTGTCCTCAAACAAGAGGATAAAATGTATGTGCTTGAGGACCCCATTCCCGATCAACCGGATGAGAATGATGTGGAGGCAATGGCCTCTTACGATAAGTATTGCCACGACTCCCTTCAAGTCTCATGCTTAATGCTTGGGACTATGATTCCCGAACTCCAAAAGGATTTCGAGCATCATAGTGCATACGACATGATAACGCAATTGAAGGAGATGTTCCTCCAACAAGCGCGTGTCGAACGCTTCGAAACGGTTCGAGCGCTACATGCTTGTCGTATGGACGATACCCAATCGGTTTCATCTTATGTACTTAAGATGAAAAGCCTTATCGATCGTGCTAACCGTCTTAACCTAAACATTTCTAATGAGTTAGCCACCGATCTTATCCTTAACTCCCTATCAAAAAGGTTTGATCAATTTGTAATTAATTACAATATGAATGGGATGGATAAGAGCATAGGTGAGCTTCACGGTATGCTTAGAATGGCGGAAACTAGCATGGGTAAAAGGGCTTTACCCGTGTTAGCAATCGATCAAGGTGGGTCCAAAGGTAAGACCTCTAAGCCAAAGGTGGCTAAGAGAAAAGGACCCGCTTACCAAGGCAAGGGGAAGGGGAAGATGGTTACCCCAACCATCAACAAGGCTAAGAAGCAAAAGGTAGCCGAGAAGGCAAACCCCAAGGAAGACCCATGTTTCGGTTGCGGTGAAATGGGTCATTGGAAACGAAACTGTCCGATCTATCTTAAGGAGTTGAAGGATAAGAGGGATGCAGGGCAAACCTCAGGTAATATATATATGGTATATATAGAGCTTAGTATTACTTCTTCTAATACATGGGTATTAGACACTGGATGTGGAACTCACATTTGCAATTCATTGCAGGGGTTCAAAAGAAGTAGCAAGCAAACGGGAACATCAAGTCTCTACATGGGTAATGGAGCCAAAGTGCAAGTGAAGGCTCAAGGAGACTTTGTGTTAAAGCTTCCAAGTGGTTTGGAACTTATTTTAAAAGATGTTTTGTATGCACCCGATTTATGTCGAAACATTATTTCCATTTCCCGTTTGAAACAATGTGGTTTTAATCTTAATTTTGTTAATGATGATATCCATATTTATTTAGATAATGTATTCTATTTCAAGGCTTCGCCTTCAAATGGAATTTATGAATTGGTTCATGATGACACATCATCGAGCTCTATATACCATACAAGCACCAAGAAACTCAAAAGGGATTTGAGTGATTCCTACTTATGGCATTGTCGCCTTGGTCACATAAACAAGAACCGAATGCATACACTTCAAAGGAATGGACTTTTGAAATCAAATGAAATGGATTCATTTGATGTATGCGAATCTTGTTTACAAGGCAAGATGACTAAAGCACCTTTCAAAGGGACTTATGAAAGGGCTAAAGATTTATTGGGATTAATACATTCGGATGTATGTGGACCCTTTAAACCCATAACTAGGAATGGTGAAAGATACTTTGTTACTTTCATTGATGACTTTAGTCGTTTCGGATATGTCTACTTATTAAGACACAAGGACGAAACGTTTGAAGCATTCAAAGAATATCAAAACGAAGTACAAAATCAACTCAATAGGACAATTAAGGTACTACGTACCGATAGAGGAGGTGAATACCTAAGCGATGCCTTCCAAGATCATCTTAGGAGTTGTGGAATTATCTCACAACTTACTCCACCCGGAACACCCCAACTTAATGGAGTTTCCGAAAGGAGGAACCGAACCCTAATGGATATGGTTCGATCTATGATGGCAAGAAGCTCGTTGCCTCTATCATTTTGGGGTTATTGTCTAAGCTCCGCGGCTCGTATTTTAAATATGGCCCCAACCAAGAAAGTGGAACGAACTCCTCACGAGATGTGGTTTGGTAAACCTCCATCTCTATCATACTTAAAAGTATGGGGATGTGAAGCTTACCCTAAGCGTTACGTCCCTAATAAGTTGAATGCTCGATCCACGAAGTGTATCTTCATAGGATATCCCAAGGATGATATGGGATACTATTTCTATGATCCATCCGAGCAGAATGTATTTATTGCTCGGAAGGCGGAATTCCTTGAAACTAAGTTTCTAATGGAAGGAAATAGTGAAAGGAAGATAGATCTTGAAGAGGTTCAAGATCAAGTAGATGATACACAATTGGTTGACACTAGCACTCAACATGAAAATGTTGATAGTGATCAAATGGATGATCAAAATACACAAGACATTCGTAGATCTGGTAGGATTAGCAATCCTCCTGAGAGATATGGGTTTCTCATAGATGGTTGCTATACGGTTGATTTGGATGAACCAACAAACTACCAAGATGCTTTATCAAGGATTGATAAAGATAAATGGCAGGAAGCCATGAACGCCGAGATGCAATCCATGTATGAAAACCAAGTGTGGGAACTTGTTGAGCAACCTCCTAGCTCTAAGATAGTTGATTGCAAATGGCTTTTCAAAATGAAAACCGACATACATGGAAACTTGGATACATATAAAGCTAGACTTGTTGCAAAAGGTTTCACTCAAACTCAAGGGGTTGATTATGATGAAACTTTCTCGCCTGTGGCAATGCTAAAGTCTATTAGGATATTATTTGCCATTGCTGCTCACTACGACTATGAAATATGGCAAATGGATGTCAAAACCGCTTTCCTAAATGGATATCTTATGGAAGATGTCTATATGGTCCAGCCTGAAGGTTTTGTTGATCCAAAATATCCTAAAAGTGTATGCAAGTTAAAGAAGTCAATCTACGGATTGAAACAAGCATCTAGAATGTGGAATCATCGTTTTAATGAGGAAGCCGAGAAATTTGGCTTCATTAAAAATGGTGATGAAGCTTGTGTATATAAGAAAGCTAGTGGGAGCACCATCATGTTCCTTGTACTATATGTGGATGATATATTATTATTTGGGAATGATATTACCACAATGCAAGGAGTCAAAACTTGGCTAAAGAGTTGCTTCTCCATTAAGGATCTTGGAGATGCACAATACATATTGGGGATAGGGATCTATAGAAATAGATCCAAGAGATTGATAGGTTTAAGTCAAAGTACATACATTGATAAAATCTTGAAAAGGTTCAAGATGGAAAACTCTAAGAGAGGTTTGGTACCTATTCAAAAGGGAACCGTTCTCAGTTCATCTCAGTGTCCTGCCACGAAAGATGAACAAGAGAGAATGAAGAAAGTCCCATACGCATCTGCTATTGGGTCTATCATGTATGCAATGATATGTACTAGACCGGATGTGTCATGCGCTCTAAGCTTGACAAGTAGATACCAGAACAACCCAGGAAACAGTCATTGGATTGCTGTTAAAAGTATATTGAAATACCTTAGGAGAACTAAGGATATGTTTCTAATATATGGGTCTGGTGAGGAGGAACTCGCCGTAAAAGGTTACGTGGAAGCGAGTTTCCAAACTGATCGAGATGACTCTCGATCACAATCCGGTTATATCTTCATGTTAAATGGTGGTGCGGTCTCTTGGAAGAGTTCGAAACAGGAAGTTGTTGCGTTATCCACTACAGAGTCGGAGTACATTGCCGCCTCACTGGCAGCTCAGGAAGCTGCATGGATGAAGAAATTCATCGACGACTTAGGAGTGGTCCCTTCCATTCAGGACCCTCTTGAGATCTTTTGTGACAACGAGGGTGCGATTGCTCAAATCAAGGAACCTCGTGCTCATCAAAAGACTCATCACATTGAGCGGAGATTCAACTACATCAGGGATGAGGTTGAAAAGGGAAAGATATGTATTCACAAAGTTCACACAGATCAAAATGTTGCGGATCCACTCACGAAGCTTTTACATGGGCCAAAACATGAGGGACATGTTTGTGCATTAGGGCTTCGATATTCTAGTGATTGGATATGATCTATTTTAAGTATTGTACCGGAACGAAATTATTCAAACTCATTAATATAACTATGGTGTTAATTTATTTGAGTTATGTTCCTATTTTGCATATTTCATCCATGAATAAGCAATTACTCTAAATTTCCGTAGTCGATCACATTTGTGGGAACAAGTGTGAGGTTTAGACTATTATGAACTCGGATTGGTATACATTCATAGGTTGAATGTGGGGCAAGGTTGCAACCAAGGTTCATAGATATTTGTGGGAAACAAATATTGGAAGACCCGCTCTCAAGAATTACTGTATAGAGCCTTTGTGGTTGATCACATGTAATCTTGAGTAAAGGCGAATATCATTGTATCCTCTGACCTGAGATACATATTGGGTTCGGATATTCACCAAGTACCGTGCCTTGATTCTTTCCTTCGCTATTCTGAAACATGGTAGTACATAAGGAAGAACTCAGGTATATTACAAAGTGTATATCTAGGACGTATGTAGTCAAGATGGAATTTGTCCCTCTTATTCGTTGAGAGTCAGATGTCTAAGGCCTGAAAAGTTAAATCTATAAGAGAGTGATCACTCTGTATCTCTTGGATTTAACATGACATCTATGATGAAAGGATATAATGAAAGATTCACCTACATATATCAGTTCGAGTAGGGAGCTCGAAAAGGGATGATGTTATTGAATGGCACAAAGTCATAACATATTAGGGGTGATGGACGGTGTGTTAGGCTGTATCCATCACTTGCATTAATTTCTTATGTTTCTCGTGCAAGTGGGAGATTGAAGGTATTTCGTATGCCCGAGAGACATATTAAATTAATGTGGCTAATGTGTTATGATCCAAGTCGGGTCATACCCAATAACAAACTTACCGACACTTTATTCGTATTTAATTTTAGCGGTTGGATCGTTGATTAAATACACGACACTTGAACTTTAAAGAAAAGGTTTCTTAAATAATGTTACTTGATATGTTTATATATAAGTTATGAAATAACTTATATAACAAGGATTTAATTATTTATAGGTTAAATAATTGAGTTATGTCACATTTTATAAAATTGGTTTTATAAAATATACATAACAAATAATATACATGTTTATATAATGTGTTTTATAAAATTAAGTTTTATAAAAACTGATTTTATAAAATCAGTTTTTTTTTATATATAATGTATATTATAAAATAATCCTTGTAATGGCATTGGGAGTTCAAGAAGCATGCTAGAGATTCCATTTGATGCCCATGCTTTCCCAATTCCTATAACATGCAAACACACATCAAGACATCAATAGACTAAGCAAAAAAAAACGGCAAAAACACCTCCATTCTGCTACTGCAGCTGCCGTGGGTTTAAGCAAGGAGAAAAGGATTCTCAAGTTGATTTTGCAAGTCACATTCAAGTGTAATTAAATCCTAACCAAAGCTAGGGTGTTGGTGCACAAGTTTGGGGTATAATCTCTTGAGGTTTCATCCATTTGAAGCTCCATTCAACATCATCATCTTCATCATTTACTAGCAAGCTTGGAGTAGGTATAATCTCTTTACTTGCTTGTAGTTTGTAAGTATTATTTCACAACTTGATCCATGGGATTTAACTTTAAAATGGTTTAAAGATTAACAAGTTAAAATGTAACTAACATGCTTCCGCTTTGATATGTTTCTTAAAAGGTTTTAAGTATCATGTAACTTGTTAAATCCCAACATCACCTTGGAAAGGTGTTGTTCGATTTGGTAAATGGGGAAAACTAAATCCAAGGTACATTGGACCATTCAAGATAATAGATCGTGTCGAACCAGTAGCTTAACGACTTGACTTACCTCAACAACTCGCCGGGATACATAATACTTTTCATGTCTCAAATCTGAAGAAATGTTTTGCTAAAGAAAATCTCACTATTCCGTTAGATGAAATCCAAATCAATGAAAAACTTCAATTCATCGAAGAACCCATCGAAATAATGGATCGTGAGGTTAAAAGACTTAAGCAAAATAAAATACCAATTGTTAAGGTTCGATGGAATGCTCATAGAGGACTCAAGTTCACCTGGGAACGTGAAGATCAGATGAAGAAGAAATACCCGCACCTATTTCCAGAAGATGCGTCAACACCTCCAACAGCTTAAAATTTCGGGACGAAGTTTATTTAACGGGTAGGTACTGTAGTGACCCGAACTTTTCCATATTTATATATATTAAATGAAATTGATATTTACATTATTAAATGTTTCCAACATGTTAAGCAATCAAACTTGTTAAGACTTGATTAATTAAAATGAGTTTCATGTAGACAATTGACCACCCGAGTTGACTGGCGATTCACGAACGTTAAAACTTGTAAAAACTATATGATATATATATATATATATATATATATATATATATATATATATATATATATATATATAGTTAACATGATATTATGATAAGAAATTATCTCACTAGCTATATTAACAATGAGTTATATACATAAAAATGAGATTACTAAGTTAAAAAACTCGGAACGATATATACAACGATTATCGTTATAACAACGCCTTACTAAATACATATGTATCATATTAAGGTATTGTTACACTATATTTAACATGACAAAATGATAATTATATATATCATTATGTATGTTAACAATGAACTACATATGTAAAACAAGACTACTAACTTAAGAATTTTGAAACGAGGCATATATGTAACGATTATCATTGTAACAACATTTTAATATATATATATATATATATATATATATATATATATATATATATATATATATATATATATATATCATATTAAGATATATTCATACATCATAATATCATGATAATGTAATAATTTAACATCTCATTAGATATAATAAACAATGGGTTAACTACATTAAATGAGATCGTTAACTTAAAGGTTTCGAAACAACACTTACATGTAATGACTAACGATGACTTAACGACTCGGTTAAAATGTATATACATGTAGTATTTTAAGATGTATTTATACACTTTTAAAAGACTTCAAGACACATATCAAAGTACTTCTACTTATCAAAAATGCTTAAAATTGCATTCTCATTCATTTTAATCAACAATTCTACTCGTATACACTCGTATTCGTACTCGTACAATACACAACTTCTAAATGTATTTACTATTGGTATATACACTCCAATGATCAGCTCTTAGCAGCCCTTGTGAGTCACCAAGACATGTGGGAACCATCATTTGACAACTATCATGACTTATGAGCATGAAAACAAAAACTAGTAACCTTATATTGACTAAGCATTAGGCATTTTTTTCAAACAACACACACATCACATTTCTTTGATTTTCTAATCCAAATTCTCTCCACCTTAACTCTCTCTAAGCATAAGAACATCTATACTTCAGTAATATTGATCATGTAGGTCAATCTAGCTTCAATTACAATCAAGAAACATCATCATTCAAGAACACATCAAGAACACTTCACAAATACTTTCAAGCTTACTAGCTTACTTCCAATCTTGCAAATTCATTTTAAGTGATCATTCAATCTCAAGAAATCTTTGTTATTTACAGTAGGTTATCTTTCTAAATCAAGGTAATACTCATATTCAAACTTTGATTCAATTTCTATAACTATAACAATCTTAATTCGAGTGATAATCTTACTTGAACTTGTTTTCATGTCATGATTCTACTTCAAGAACTTTCAAGCCATCCAAGATCCTTTGAAGCTAGATCAATTTTTGTCACTTCCAGTAGGTTTACCTACTAAACTTGAGGTAGTAATGATGTTCATAAAATCATTCGATTCATATATATAAAACTATCTTATTCGAAGATTTGAACATGTAATCACTAGAACATAGTTTAGTTAATTCTAAACTTGTTCGCAAATAAAGTTAATCCTTCTAACTTAACTTTTAAAATCAACTAAACACATTTTCTATATCTATATGATATACTAACTTAATGATTTAAAACCTGGAAACACGAAAAATACCGTAAAACCGGACATACATCGTCGTAGTAAAACCGGGGGCTGTTTTGGGTTAAAAAAATAAAAACTATCTTAAACATTGAATTGGAAGTTTGTTTTATGGAAAAATAATATTTCATATGAACATGATACTATATCCAAAAATCATGGTTAAACACAAAGTTGAAGTATGTTTTTCAAAATGGTCATCAAGATGTCGTTCTTTCGACAGAAATGACTACCTCTTTAAAAAGTGACTTGTAACCTGTATTTCCGACTATAAACTTATACTTTTTCTGTTTAGTTTCATAAATTTCAATTCATTATGAAACCATATCAAGTTGAATCACTCAAAACGGATTTAAAACGAAGATGTTATGGGTAAAACAAGATTGGATAATTTTGCTTGTTGTAGCTACGTGAAATTTGTAACAAATCTATACAAATCATAACTTAACTAACTTATATTGTATTATACATGTATTCTAACATATATTATGTAATCTTGGGATACCATAGACACGTATACAATATTTTAACATATCATATCGACCCATCTATATATATTATTTGGGAACAACCATAGACACTCTATATGCAGTAATGCTCGAGTTAGCTATACAGGGTTGAGGTTGATTCCAAAATAATATATATACTTTGAATTGTGATCTATCCTGAGACTTTTATACACTGGGTCGTGGATTGATTCGAGATAATATATATTGATTTATTTCTGTACATCTAACTGTGGACAACTAATTGTAGATTACTAACGTTGGACTGCTAACTTAACAAACTTAAATCGTTAAAATGTAATAAAAAATGTTGTGAATATATTTCGATCATACTTTGATATATATGTACACATTTGTTATAGGTTCGTGAATCAACCTTTGGCCAAGTCTTACTTCCCAACGAAGTAAAAATCTGTGAGAGTTATAGTCCCACTTTTAAAATCTAATATCTTTTGGGATGAGAATACATGCAGTTTTATAAATGTTTTACAAAATAGACACAAGTACGTGAAACTACATTCTATGGTTGAATTTATTAAACCGAATATGCCTCTTTTTAGTCTGGTAATCTAAGAATTAGGGAACAGACACCCTAATTGACGCGAATCCTAAAGATAGATCTATGGGCACTAACAAGCCTCAGTCAGATAATTTGAACTGCTTTAGTATTTCGATTTTATCATGTCCGAAGGGAGTCCCGGAAGGATGGGGATATTCTATATGCATCTTGTTAATGTCGGTTACCAGGTGTTCACCATATGAATGATTTTTTATCTCTATGTATGGGATGATGTTTATGAAAAATGGAAATATGAAATCTTGTGGTCTATTATTACGATTTGACAAATATATAGGTTAAACCTATAATTCACCAACATTTTTGTTGACGTTTAAAGCATGTTTATTCTCAGGTGATTATTAAGAGCTTCCGCTATTGCATGCTAATTTATGGACAAGAGTTGGAGTCAGCATGCTTGTATAATATTGTTTAAAAACTGCATTCGAAGATTTAAATTGATGTGTAATATTATTGTAAACCATTATGTAATAATCGTGTGAAAACACTATATTTTAGATTATCATTATTTGATAATCGTCATAATATTTTTAAACCTTTATTGATAAAATAAAGGTTATGGTTTGTTTTAAAATCGAATACAGTCTTTGAAAAACGTCTCATATAGAGGTCAAAACCTCGCAACGAAATCAATTAATATGGAACGTTTATAATCGATATGAACGGGACATTTCAGATAACATGATTATTATGATTATGGATGATGATAATTAGTTTGAGATTATCATAACTACTCGAGTCTTCATTGTTGTACTAATCGTTCTCTTGATCATGTACACCGAGGGTATAACTTTGATCCGAACTTTTACTCTAACACTTTGATATTGATGATTATGATTTAATAACATATTATATTATTATTATAACAATACAAGTATATTAAGATGATTTAAGTAATTAGATGATTTTAATAAAGATATTATTATTATTATTATTATTGTTATTATTATTATTAATTATTGTTATGTTAATTATTATTATTACTAATATTAATATCTTGATTAATATTACTATCACTAATATAATTTATATTATTATTATTAATATTATTATTATTATCGATATTATTATTATCATATCATTATTATTATTCAGATAAGTACTATTATTACCATTAACATTATGAATATAAGTATTATTATCATCACTATTAAAATTGACATTTTTTTAAAACTAGCGTTAGTATTACTATTAGAATTATCTATATTTTTATTATTTTTATCATTATTATTATTTTTATGAATATTACTATTATTTTTATAAAAATTACTATTATTATTAATTGTATGAATATTATAATTATTATTATTATTATTATCATTATTGTTTTAACATAAAATTCTTATTTTTGACATTATTATTACTACCATTATTTGTATTACTAATATTACTACTAGCATTATTATTATCATTACAACAAATATTATTTATATAAAATAAAATTGTTACATATAACATAACAAAAATTAATATTTTTATTTATTTAAAATATATAAAATGAATATATGAAACATATAAGATAGTAATATTAAAATGATATAACTAATAAATTTATATATATATAAATTTGTTCGATTACAATTATGCGTGTTAATACATATATAAATGCTATAGGTTCGTGAATCCGAGGCCAACCCTGCATTGTTCAGTTCTGTCGTATGCATATTTTTACTAGAAAATATCGTATCGTGAGTTTCATTTGCTCCCTTTTTAAATACTTTTGCAATATATATTTTTAGGACTTAGAATATATGCGCTGTTTTTATAAATATTTGATAAAATAGACACAAGTAATGATGGAATTTAACAAGTCCATAGTAACATGTTCATGTGGTTTACATAATTACAAAACCAATTTGAATTAGAGTTGAAACAAGCGGAAGCATAATGTTAAATACATGTTAATAAGTTTATCCATTTAGTTAAATTCCATGTAAATATCAAGTCATGAATATATATGCTTACAAATATTAACAAGGAGAGTAGAGATTACCTCCTCAAGCTAGTTGAGGGTTGTTATCAAGGTTGCAAGATGATGATGAAGATGATAGAATGAAAGCTTCTAACTTGAAGCCTCAAGCAAATAATACCCCAAGCCTTTAATGACCAACACCACCAATAATTTGGTTAGTTTTCTTTGACACTTATGAACTTAATTAGCAAGCTAAAGACCCTCTCTTCTCACTCCAAAGATTCAGCCAGCAGGTGTAGGAGAAGAAGAAGAGAGTTTTTTTTAAGTTTATCACTTGAATTTGTGAGTCAATTACTTGATAAAAGAGATACAAGCATGCCCTTAAGTAATGTGATATCAAAAGTAACAAAAACAAGCATGTGTGTGTCCCCCTTGGACTTCCCAAAACCGCCACCCATGGGTGGTTTATATAAAATTGTAATTTTTTTATAAAGCTTGTTATTTTGTTAAGTTACTTTTATTTTATAAACCTTTTTATAAAATATAACACAACTTAATTATTTAAAACCTATAAATAATTAAATCCTTATCATTTAAATTATCCAAATAATTTATCTCAAGTGATAATATTTCAGAAAACCGATTTTCTAAAATCCAAGTGTCGCGTATTTACTTAATGATCCAATCGTTAAGCTTAAATACGTTTAAGGTGTCGGTAAGCTTGTTATTGGGTATGACCCAACTTAGATCATAACACATTAGCCACATTAATTTAATATGTCTCTTGGGCACAAGAAAACCCTTCAATCTCCCACTTGCACGAGAAACATAAGAAATTAATGCAAGTGATGGATACCACCTAATGACCGTCCATCACCCCCAATATGTTATGACTTTGTGCCATTCAATAACATCATCTCTTTTGAGTTCCCATCTCGAATATGATTAGGTGAATCTTTTCATTATATCCTTTTATCCTTGATGTCATGTTAAATCCAAGAGACATAGAATGATCACTCTCTTTCAGATTTAACTTTATCAGGCCTTAGACATTTGACTCTCAACGAATAAGAGGGACAAATTCCATCTTGACTATATACGTCCTAAATATGTACCTTGCATTATGCCTGAGCTCTTCCTTGTGGACTACCATATTTCAGAATAGCGAAGGAAAGAATCAAGGTACGATACTCGGTAAATATCCGAACCCAATATGCATCTCAGGTCAGAGGATACAATGATCTTCGCCTTTACTCAAGATTACATGTGATCAACCACAAAGGCTCCATTTAGTAAATCTTGAGGGCGGGTCTTCCAATATTTGTATCCCACAAATATCTATGAACCTTGGTTGCAACCTTGCCCCACATTCATCCCGTGAATGTATACCAATCCAAGTTCATAATAGTCTAAACCTCACACTTGTTCCCACAAATGTGATCGACTACGGAATTCAGAATAATTACTTATTCATGGATAAAATATGCAAAAAAGGAACATAACTAAAATAAATTAATACCATAATTATATTAGTGAGTTTGAACAATTTCATTCCGTTACAATACTTAAAACAGATCATGACCAATCACTAGAATATCGAAGTCCTAATGCACTAACATGCCCTTGATGTTTTGCACCATGTAAGAGTTTCGTGAGTGGATCCGCTATATTAAGATCTGTGTGAACTTTGCGAATACATATCTTTCCCTTTTCAACTTCATCCCTTATGTAGTTGAATCTCCGCTCAATGTGATGGGTCTTTTGGTGAGCACGAGGTTCCTTGATTTGAGCAATCGCACCCTCGTTGTCACAAAAGATATCAAGAGGGTCCTGAATGGAAGGGACTACTCCTAAGTCGTCGATGAATTTCTTCATCCATGCAGCTTCCTGAGCTGCCAATGAGGCGGCAATGTACTCTGACTCTGTAGTGGATAATGCAACAACATCCTGTTTTGAACTCTTCCAAGAGACCACACCTCCATTTAACGTGAAGACATAACCGGATTGTGATCGAGAATCATCTCGATCAGTTTGGAAACTCGCGTCCATGTAACCCTTTACTGCGAGTTCCTCCTCACCAGACCCATATATTAGAAACATATCCTTAGTCCTCCTAAGGTATTTCAATATACTTTTGACAGCAATCCAATGACTGTTTCCTGGGTTATTCTGGTATCTACTTGTCAGGCTAAGAGCGTATGACACATTCGGTCTAGTGCATATCATTGCATACATGATTGACCCAATGGCAGACGCATATGGGACTTTCTTCATTCTCTCTTGTTCATCTTTCGTGGTAGGGTACCGAGATGAACTGAGAAGCGTTCCTTTTTGAATAGGTACCAAACCTTTCTTAGAGTTCTCCATCTTGAACCTTTTCAAGATCTTTTCAATGTATGCACTTTGATTCAAACCTATCAGTTTCTTGGATCTATCCCTGTAGATCCCAATCCCCAAAACATATTGTGCTTCTCCAAGATCCTTAATGGAGAAGCATTTACTTAACCACGTTTTAACACCTTGCATTGCCGGAATATCATTTCCAAATAATAATATATCATCCACATATATTACAAGGAACATGATAGTACTCCCACTAGCTTTCTTGTATACACAAGCTTCATCACCATTTTTAATGAAGCCAAATTCCTTGGCCTCCTCATTAAAATGATGATTCCAAATTCTAGATGCTTGTTTCAATCCGTAGATTGACTTCTTTAACTTGCATACCCTTTTAGGATATTTCGGATCAACAAAACCTTCAGGCTGAACCATATAGACATCTTCCTCAAGATGTCCATTTAGGAAAGCAGTCTTGACATCCATTTGCCATATTTCATAATCATAATGAGCAGCAATGGCAAGTAATATCCTAATAGACTTTAGCGTTGCCACAGGTGAAAAAGTTTCATCATAGTCAACCCCTTGAGTTTGAGTGAAACCTTTTGCTACAAGTCTAGCTTTATATGTATCCAAGTTTCCATGTATGTCGGTTTTCATTTTGAAAAGCCATTTACAATCAACTAGCCTTAAGCCAGTAGGTTGTGCAACAAGTTCCCAAACTTGATTGTCATACATGGATTGCATCTCAGCGTTCATGGCTTCCTGCCATTTATCCTTATCAATCCTTGATAAAGCATCTTGGTAGTTTGTTGGTTCATCCAAATCAACCACATAGCAACCATCCATCAGAAACCCATATCTTTCAGGAGGATTACTAATCCTACCAGATCTGCGAACGTCTTGTACACTTTGATCATCCATTTGATCATTCTCAACATTTTCATGTTGAGTGCTAGTGTCAACCAATTGTGTATCATCTACTTGATCTTGAACCTCTTCAAGATCTATTTTCCTTTCACTGTTACCTTCCATCAGGAACTTAGTTTCAAGGAATTCAGCCTTCCGAGCGACAAATACACTCTGCTCGGAAGGATCATAGAAATACTATCCCATATTATCCTTGGGATATCCTATGAAGATACACTTCGTGGATCGAGCATTCAACTTATTAGGGACGTAACGCTTAGGGTAAGCTTCACATCCCCATACCTTTAAGTATGATAGAGATGGAGGTTTTCCAAACCACATCTCATGAGGAGTTCGTTCCACTTTCTTGGTTGGGGCCATATTTAAAATACAAGCCGTGGAGCATAGACAATAACCCCAAAATGATAGAGGTAATGAGCTTCTAGCCATCATAGATCGAACCATATCCATTAGGGTTCGGTTCCTCCTTTCAGATACTCCATTAAGTTGTGGTGTTCCAGGAGGAGTAAGTTGCGAGATAATCCCACAACTTCTAAGATGATCTTGGAAAGCATCGCTTAGGTATTCACCTCCTCTATCGGTACGAAGTACCTTAATTGTCTTATTGAGTTGATTTTGTACTTCGTTTTGATATTCTTTGAATGCTTCAAAAGTTTCGTCCTTGTGCCTTAATAAATAGACATATCCGAAACGACTGAAGTCATCAATGAAAGTGATGAAGTATCTTTCACCTTTCCTAGTCATGGGCTTAAAAGGTCCACATACATCCGAATGTATTAATCCTAATAAGTCTTTAGCCCTTTCATAGGTCCCTTTGAAAGGTGCTTTAGTCATTTTTCCTTGTAAACAAGATTCACATACATCAAATGAGTCTAGCTCACTTGATTTCAAAAGTTCATTCTTTTGAAGTGTATGCATTAGGTTCTTGTTTATGTGACCAATGCGACAATGCCATAAGTAGGAATCACTCAAATCCCTTTTGAGTTTCTTGGTGTTTGCATGGTATATTGAGCTATAGTATGATGTGTCATCATGAACCAATTCATAAATACCATTCGAAGGCGAAGCCTTAAAATAGAACACATTATCTAAAGAAACATGGATATCATAATTAATAAAATTAAGATTAAAACCATATTGTTTCAAACGGGATACAGAAATAATGTTTCGTGATAAATCGGGTGCATACAAAACATTTTTTAAAATAAGCTCCAAACCACTTGGTAGCTTTAAAACAAAGTCTCCTTGAGCTTGCACTTACACCCTTGCTCCATTTCCCATGAAGAGACTTGTTGTTCCCGCATCTTGATTACTTCTTTTGAACCCCTGCAAAGAATTGCAAATATGAGTTCCACATCCCGTGTCTAATACCCATGAATTAGAAGAAGTAATACTAAGCTCAACGTATACCATGTATACATTACCTGAGGTTTTCCCTGCATCCCTCTTTTCTTTCAACTCCTTGAGGTAGAACGGGCAGTTACGTTTCCAGTGACCCATTTCACCGCAACCAAAGCACGGATCTTCCTTGGGGTTAGCTTTACCGGCAACCTTTTGCTTCTTGTTATTGTTGGTTGGGGTAACCATCTTCCCCTTTCCCTTGCCCTTGCTTTGGTAGGCGGGTCTTTTCCTCTTAGCCGCCTTCGGCTTAGAAGTGTTATTGTTTTTGGACCCGCCTTCATTGATCATAAACATGGGTGAAGCCCTTTTACCCATGCTCGCTTCGGTCATCTTAAGCATGGCATGTAATTCGCCAATGCTCTTATCCCATCCATTCATGTTGTAATTCATTACAAATGTGTCAAACCTCTTTGACAAAGAATTAAGGATAAGGTCCGTGGCTAATTCATTAGACACGTTGCAGTTTAGACGGTTCGCTCGATCAATTAGTCTTTTCATCTTAAGAACATAAGATGAAACGCATTGGGAGTCGACCATCCGACATGCATGAAGCGCTCGAACCGTTTTGAAGCACTCGACACGAGCTTGTTGAAGGAACATCTCCTTCAATTGTGGATCATGTCATATGCACTATGATGCTCGAAATCCTTTTGGAGTTTTGGTATCATAGTCCCAAGCATGAGGCAAGAAACTTGCACCGAATCGGTACAATATTTCTCCCAATAAGCCATGCCTTCCGTATCATCCTCGTCCGGTTGATCGGGAATGGGGTCTTCCAACACATACGCCCTATCCTTAAGTTTGAGGACAATTCTTAGATTGCAAAACCAATCCATGAAATTCGTATGGTTGAGTTTTTTCTTTTTCGAGGATTGACCTTAACGATAGGTTGTTAAAGTTGATTGGTGCGTTTGGAATGTTGTTGTTATTGACGTTCATCTACAAAATTTAACAAAGTTGTTTAAGTATTAATTTTAATTTAACAATCAATACCCTTTAAATCCAATTGATATTTATTAAATTTTAGAATCCAACGGTAAACCAAATTTCGGTTAGGTGACCTTTATCCCGTCATTTGATTTAGTTAGGTAGTCATTATATGACAATTGCAATCCTTTTGCAACTTCTAAGTTATGGGATCATGCAATCCTTTTGCATGGCATATTTATCCCATCAATTCCTATTTGTTCCTCATGCTTCGGTGACCCTAAGTTCATGATTTCCAAATCAAGTCATCCTACTTGTGTAAACGTGTAAATTTAACATACAAGTGGTTAGGTGACCTTTATCCCACAAGTGTGCGAAATTTACCTTAATCATATTAGTTTGCTCATAACGGTTAGGTGACCTTTATCCCATTATGAGTTCCCTAAATATTTTTAAGTGTCACACAAAAGGATGGCATTTAACTTGTTTGCCTTGTTAAAAGGGATTTTTAAGTTTTCATTATTTCTAGTTTAAGAAAACTTTTATGCCCTACACCAACATGCATTTAGTGTATGGTACATATGAAAAACCATTATCATGTCATGTAATTAAGCCAATTACTTGATATAAACCATTTTATATATATGATCCTTATCATGTCTTTAATAACCATTTATTAATGTCCTTTTAGCCATTTTTAATTTAACCAATTAAATTGTCATTTTGCATGTCGTTAACAATGTTTAATTTAACCAATTAAATAGTCATTTTGCTTGTTGTTAACTTGTGATTTACTTGTAGCAACCAAACATACAAACACAATAAACAACCATGCATGCAAAACAAATATGTTCACAATCAAGCCAATATGGTAGACATTTGTTTAGCCGAAAACAAATGCCACCGGTTAAGGGGTTATAACACAAAGTAGGAGATTTTAAATCTCCCACTTAATCTTGCATCCAAATGCTTCTTCTTGTGTTCTTCAAGTCTTCATTATCTTCATCATTTTACAAAATATATCCTAATACATTTTGTCTAAAAAATGAAATTACAACCTAATCTATTTTACATACCAAATATATAAAATAAATTACATAACCAAAATAAAATTATTACAAACCAATTGAATAAATATTATTACAAATCAAATGAATAATAAATGATCATCAAACATGCAACCAAACAAACACAAGGTCTAGGCATTAATTGTGAACATTAACATACAACAAAATATGAAAAAAAATGGAAGCACCCAAAACCCATTTTGGGTCTCCAAATTTTCGGCCAAAATGAGATACCCACCCAAACCCGACAATTTTTGTATTCCATTTTCATGCATGTACTTGGAATGCAAATATAGTGGGTTTAAAGACAATATAAGAAGCATAATCCATAGACTTCGGCTCTAGATACCATTGATGGAATTTAACAAGTCCATAATAACATGTTCATGTGGTTTACATAATTACAAAACCAATTTGAATTAGAGTTGAAACAAGCGGAAGCATAATGTTAAATACATGTTAATAAGTTTATCCATTTAGTTAAATTCCATGTAAATATCAAGTCATGAATATATATGCTTACAAATATTAACAAGGAGAGTAGAGATTACCTCCTCAAGCTAGTTGAGGGTTGTTATCAAGGTTGCAAGATGATGATGAAGATGATAGAATGAAAGCTTCTAACTTGAAGCCTCAAGCAAATAATACCCCAAGCCTTTAATGACCAACACCACCAATAATTTGGTTAGTTTTAGTTTTTTTTTACACTTATGAACTTAATTAGCAAGCTAAAGACCCTCTCTTCTCACTCCAAAGATTCGGCCAGCAGGTGTAGGAGAAGAAGAAGAGAGTTTTTTTTTTAAGTTTATCACTTGAATTTGTGAGTCAATTACTTGATAAAAGAGATACAAGCATGCCCTTAAGTAATGTGATATCAAAAGTAACAAAAACAAGCATGTGTGTGTCCCCCTTGGACTTCCCAAAACCGCCACCCATGGGTGGTTTATATAAAATTGTAATTTTTTTATAAAGCTTGTTATTTTGTTAAGTTACTTTTATTTTATAAACCTTTTTATAAAATATAACACAACTTAATTATTTAAAACCTATAAATAATTAAATCCTTATCATTTAAATTATCCAAATAATTTATCTCAAGTGATAATATTTCAGAAAACCGATTTTCTAAAATCCAAGTGTCGCGTATTTACTTAATGATCCAATCGTTAAGCTTAAATACGTTTAAGGTGTCGGTAAGCTTGTTATTGGGTATGACCCAACTTGGATCATAACACATTAGCCACATTAATTTAATATGTCTCTCGGGCACAAGAAAATCCTTCAAGTAATTAAAACTACATTCTATGGTTGAATTATTATTACCGAATATCACCCTTTTTAGTCTGGTAATCTAAGAATTAGGGAACAGAAACACTAATTGACGCGAATCCTAAAGATATATCTATTGGGCCTAACAAACCCCATCCGGGTTATGGATTCTTTAGTACTTCGATTTTATCATGTCCGATGAGAGTCCCGGAATGATGGGGATATTCTAGATGCATTTTGTTAATGTCGATTACCAGGTGTTCACCATATGAATGATTTTTATCTCTATGCAGTTTTTGCAAAATGCCTGATATGAGATGGATGTTTATGGAAAAATGAAATCTTGTGGTCTATTAAAATTATGAAAATGATTGTTTATGATAAACCTATGAACTCACCAACCTTTTGGTTGATACTTTTAAGCATCTTTATTCTCAAGTGTTAAAGAAATCTTCCGCTATGCATTTGCTCATTTTAAAGATATTACTTGGAGTCACTCATGGCATATTTAGATCAGTACCTCGCAATGGGACCAAATGTTGATGCGTTCATCCAGGTGGATTAGGATGGGCTATCGCAGTTGGTATCAGAGTGGTGGTCTTAGCGAACCAGGTCTTGCATTAGTGAGTCTAATTGATAGTCGTTAGAATGCATTAGCAAGTCTGGACTTCGACCTTAGTTGCATATTATAAGTTTTGCTTATCATTCCTAGTAGAAAACTTCATGCTTATCATTCCTAAGTCTAGACACGTCATACTGCATTTATTGCATAGATATTGTATAGACAGAACATATGTTAGCATATCTGTTACTATAAACTTTGTCTGACAGCTTCCGAAGACTCCTCCGTAACTTATGGGATTTTGGTATTATATATACATACGTAAGTTATGTATTGAAGAATACCAAACTAAATCCTATAATCTATTTCCTATCGAAAATCCTTTATCTAATCGTGTAATATGGATCCCGCAACAAGTTCAAGTCCCTTGGATTCCGACACCTATTCCGATATGGATTTCCACTCGAGCTCCGAAAGCAGTGTAACCGAAACCTATTAGCCATCATCAATTCTGGATGATTTTGGGATGGTTTCGTAGTCGAATTAATCAACGGAGATTAGAAGAAGGTGATCCTTTCCACCCACCAACCTGCACTCTTGGCAAAGAACCTAAAGCACTTACCGGCGAACTAATCCGAAACACCATTTTCTCTCTCATTTCTAGAGTATCTCGCTATAACTATATCATAACTTAGATTCTAAACCTTATTCATCTGCTTGTACAAACCGCCAATCATCCCGGAGTAATAGAAGAAGTCAACGAGCTTCACGCTCGAGTAGTGGCTTTGGAGAATATGGTGCAAAACTTACCCGCATCAGCAGCACCAGCAGCATAATCAGTATCACCATCTACAACAACACATCCGCACCGCAAACCTCAACTTCACAATCTGTTCCATGAGCATCAACGTTGTACGCACCATAGATACCAAGGAGTACTAATAAAAATCAACGATGAAGTATTGATTTATAACTTCATTGAAGAAATATTAGGCGGCGATTATGTAATCTCTAAAGTTTTAGAGATTATTCATTCTAGTTCCAACCGAAAACCAAATGAGATTAATATCATATTAACTCATTAATTCCATGATTACATCTGAAGAAAATATATATGTATATATATTTTCATAAAGATTGTAATTGAAAATTCTTTTGTACAAACTGTTAATGATGAGAATATTTTAACGGGTAGGTAATACCCGAGAAATATTTAGATTTCACATTAATAAGTTACACTGTACATTCTTTTAATCTGATTCAACAGTCATTTACTATCCTACTTACATCCATGTACAGATATACGTATCCGTTCACCGCAGAAAAACCATTTTCATTCAATTTCATATTTGGATTTTGACCTATCAGAATCCAACAAGTGGCATAATGAAGAAAACATTGGACAAAATAAAATTTGTTAGAAACAAACAAATTAACTTTGAGAAATTCTGTTAAGAATCCACGCTAACAAAATCCAAGCTAACTGTTCCTAGCTAACTGTTAATTCCTTATTACATTTATTTATCGCAATTTTAATTCTCGCAAATTTATTTATCGTCATTTAATTTCTATTATTTATTTTACGCATTTTAAATATCGTCAGATAAATCGGGACACATATACAATGTTTTGACATATCATATCGACGTCATCTATATATATTATTTGGAATAACCGTAAGTCACTCTATATTGCGGTAATGCTTGAGTTAGCATATAAAGGGTCGAGGTGGATTCTAAAATAATATATATACTTTGAGTTGTGATCGAGTCTGAGACATGTATACAATGGGTCACGACACGTATTAATTAATTCGAATATAATATATTAAACTCTATATGAATTATTGAACTACTAACTGTGGACTACTAACATTGGATAATTAAAATGAATTAAAATATTGATTATAACATATGAAACTAAACATTTCTTCAAGTTTTCCACTTGATTCCATCTTAAACAATCTTTTGTATCTTGACGATTGCAATATGCGTTCAAATCCTTCAAAATTCTTGAAACACCTCGGACTGATAACCAATGATTCAGCTATGATAACTTTGAATGCTGATGAAGCAGCAAAACTGTTGATGGTCTTAATGGCCAAAAGCTTGATACTAAAGAATGGTGTGTTGAAAAGGCTCAGATATGGAACTTAAAAACGGATTGAGCAGACCATGAAAGAGACCGAGGACAAATACAAGGACCAAACCCTATATTCAAAGAATCCAGATAATTATGTATCCGATGAAATCTTTAGAGAATATCTTGCTCCGTACTCATGTTAAATCTTGTGGAAAATCTTTCTTCATCAACCTTCGATCTTAGAAATTCTGAAAATATCATCATAAATATCTTCGATATTTCTGAGGATATTTTCGCAACTCTTCTTGTCCAAAATTAATTATCTCTTCGTGCTATCCATATTACATAATAAAGGAAACTGTTTTAGTTTCTCTTATCTGTAAAAGTTCAAGTTTTAAATTATGAATGATTTCTGGAGAAGTGTTGAGAATTAGAGCATGAGTTAGTATAATATAATGACACCCGGCCAACGTGATTATATTACAGTAAGTCATGCTGAAATTTCTAATGGAATGTGATGATGGTTCATAGATCATACCCTCATCATGTACCATGTTAAATAACTCTTTCATTCTATTTAACCTCTAAACATATCAAGAACATATTTTCTTGATAGTTCTATCTGTTCCGTGAATTCTGATAATTTGACAAATAAAATCGTGCTAGTACCTTTCATTTCTGCTTAGAATCTTATTCATGTTCATCTGAACTTTATACCTACAAAACCAAAAACGTCTTAATCGCTTTAATTAAGGTCGAGAAGATAAAACAGAAGCATGGAGCTTCAAAACATAAATAGAAGTAGCAATAACCGCAAACATGAAAGATCATAAACCGTGGATGTCAATAATTATGGAAAGACAGAGGCGGGGTAGGATTATGAAAACCACCAACCCAAGAGCGTTGTAGAAGTAAAAATATTCTTCTGGTGGAAGATAGAAAAGAAGAATGACGGTAAATATGGTTAATAATAACAATGATCAATACAGGATTAAGCATAGTGACGGATCTTGTGGAAGTATGAATTGAGAAAGAAAGTATAGGAGTGGTGAAAATAATGGATCGAAAGAGATGAATTTATAGTAAAATATCAGACGTAGTAATCGAGGCAGATTACCGCATTTAATTAAAGAGATCCTAATTTCCCTATTCCCGAAGAATCAAATCTTATTTGGATTATGAAGATTTTCTATTCCTTGAATTCCGAAATTCAATCGTGACTACGTCAAAAGTTAAGACGAACCTTTATTTTCTCAGTTCACTCTTTTGTGACAGCCTCACTCGTACTCTTCGAGCAATCGAATTGTTTTATCCATATCACTCTATAGTAATAAAACTCTATTTATCAACTCATATTCGTCATGAAAACATTCTTATTTTTCAGTCATGACGACCTCGATCAAATTTCGGGACGAAATTTCTTTAACGGGTAGGTACTGTGAAGACCCGGGAAATTTTGACTAATTTTAAATCAAACTCTCGATACGATTTAATATTTTTGATGCGATAAGCAAAGTCTGTAATGTTGAGTCTCAAAATTTTTGAACTGTTTTCTTGCATTCATTTAACTTCGACTATTCCCGACGATTCACGAACCACTATCTGTAAATAAATACATATATATTTAAATATATATCAATTTGAAATAGAAACTTATATGATTTAATTCATTTATGTAAATAAAATAATATATGATATTACTATAAATCTATATATATATATATATATATATATATATATATATATATATATATATATATATATATATATATATATATATATGTGTGATTTAGAATTTATTTAATAAACGCTCGTAGCACTCGTTTGTCATCTTGATAGTTATTAATCAAGTTAAAAAGGAACTTATATGATTTTAAAATAAACGGTGATCCGAAATTGAGTTATATAATTTATAGGCTTATTAAATATGTATTTAGGAACTATTTGTTAAGTTTTATTTTTTTTTATATTTTACCTGAGATCGAGCGTGGACAGTGAGTTAATTTTTATTTAATAGTTAATGATCGAATTTTAGACCATAATGACTGAAATAATTAAATAAATTTAATATAAAAATTTTGAATTTTTAGGAACACTTTTATATTTTAACTGTTTAGCAATGGACCACAATATACTACCCGTGTGAAAGTGTCGGTAGAGATTTATTTACTTACACCCGTGAATGAATTATAAGGTTACTGTTTTCCTTTATATCACAATCTAAATAATGTTTATATATGTAGATAGTTATATGATGTACATTCACATATCACCACTATCAACTTATTATTTCATCTTAAATATATTTTTGTGATCACCTCTTCTATTTTGTGATAAACGACACCATCATCGACACCCGCAAACACCCTTCACCACCCAAGATCACCCTAACTTCACCTTAAACCACCTATGATAACACCACCATCTAGCATTAATTATTTTCGTTTTCTGCTCTTGTTCGAACAACACCTCACTACTCTACACCAATCTCAAACCATAACTAAACCACCACACGAACAACCATGGCAGTTGCTACTTCCATTCGCGTTTTCTATTCCAAACATCTCAAACCCGAACACACCTTTTGTACGAAGCTCACTTGGGTGTTGCAGCGGTCAGAAGACAAAAGCATCACCCTAAACCCATCAACCTTGTTATTTAACCGTCACCCCTTGATTTCCATCTCAACCAAGACCACCGATTGTTGCGGTTATTTGAAGCCACTACAACCGGCTTGTCAATCACCATTATTTTTTTCTTTATTACTCGACACCAATCGTAGTGAAATCCATAAACCCACTTATTTTGTTGTTACAGTCATCTAATGAAAACATCACAAACCATTCACTGTAGCTGCTGCTACAGCCCTCTTGTTTCTATTTCAGTCACGAACAGTCGCCAACCACCATATTACCACCACATCCTCCACCCATTTTAAACTCATGTAAACCGACACCTTAGACTATTTAGCCAAAATGTTTTTCTGTTTCAATTAACGAGAACAACCACCTTGAAAACCAACCATGATCAACCTTACAAAACAGTTCCAGAATGCTGCAAAGTTCCTGTTTTCCGTTACAAATCAACGATGTATAAGATAGTCGACGGTTACTCGCTACTGCTGCAACTTCGTTGTTTCTTTCTAATCTGTTCGAAGAAAACACAATCAACCATCTATTTATCTGTTTCAATTTGAACACTCCTGCTACGTTTACTGCCTGTTTCTGTTTGATTTAAAACACTAAAAAGATGAAGTTTGATGGTTGATTGTGAGAATGATAAAGTTGATGCTGTGAATATGAAAAAGTAACGAGGACATGATGATATTATTAATGAATATTTCATTGTGAGAATGATGAGTTGTAAAGAAGAAAACGATATGTGTGTTGTTTCTGCTTTCAAACGAACCCCACAACCATAAAAATCTATCGAGCAGATTATTTAAAACATGTTATTTGGACTACTAATGGGCTTGGGAATAGTTAGGCCGTGTACTTGTGTTTCTATTGGGGCTGGACTAATGACAATTATCATAAGTAAACGAGTTTTATGGCGACTGTGATGGTATAGACAATGAGGGACGATGAGGTTACACGTTTTGATGATGATGAAACGTAATGATCATGATAACATGATTATTATGATCGTGGATGATGATAATTAGTTTAAGATTATCATAACTACTTGAGTCTTCGTTGTTGTGCTAATCGTTGTCTTTATTATGTACACCGAGGGTATAACTTTGATCCGAACTTTTACTCTAACACTTTGATATTGATGATTATGATTTAATAACATATTATATTATATTATTATTATAACAATACAAGTATATTAAGATGATTTAAGTAATTAGATGATTTTAATAAAGATATTAGTATTAACATTATTATTATTATTATTTTTATTATTATTATTATTATTATTATTATTATTATTATTATTATTATTATTATTATTATTAATTATTGTTATGTTAATTATTATTATTACTAATATTAATATCAAGATTAATATTACTATCTTTAATATAATTTATATTATCATTATTATTATTATTATTATTATTATTATTATTATTATTATTATCGATATTATTATTATCATATCATTATTATTATTAAGATAAGTACTATTATTACTATTAACATTATGAATATAAGTATTATTATCATGACTATTAAAATTGACATTTTTTTAAAACTAGCGTTAGTATTATTATTAGAATTATCTTTATTTTTATTATTTTTATCATTATTATTATTTTTATGAATATTACTATTATTTTTATAAAAATTACTATTATTATTAATTGTATGAATATTATAATTATTATCATTATCATTATTATTTTAACATAAAATTCTTATTTTTGACATTATTATTACTACCATTATTTGTATTACTAATATTACTACTAGCATTATTATTATCATTACATCAAATATTATTTATATAAAATAAAATTGTTACATATAACATAACAAAAATTAATATTTTTATTTATTTAAAATATATAAAATGAATATATGAAACATATAAGTTAGTAATATAAAAATGATATAACTAATAAATTTATATATATATATAAATTTGTTCGATTACAATTATGCGTGTTAATACATATATAAATGATATAGGTTCGTGAATCCGAGGCCAACCCTGCATTGTTCAGTTCTATCGTACGCATATTTTTACTACAAAATATTGTATCGTGAGTTTCATATGCTCCCTTTTTAAATACTTTTGCAATATATATTTTTGGGACTGAGAATTCATGCGCTGTTTTTATAAATGTTTGACGAAATAAACACAAATAATTGAAACTACATTCTATGGTTGAATTATTATTACCGAATATCACCCTTTTTAGTCTGGTAATCTAAGAATTAGGGAACAGAAACCCTAATTGACGCGAATCCTAAAGATAGATCTATTGAGCCTAACAAACCTCATCCGGGTTACGGATGCTTTAGTACTTCGATTTTATCATGTTCGATGAGAGTCCCGGAATGATGGGGATATTCTAGATGCATTTTGTTAATGTCGGTTACCAGGTATTCACCATATGAATGATTTTTATCTCTATGCAGTTTTTGCGAAATGCCTGATATGAGATGGATGTTTATGGAAAAATGAAATCTTGTGGTCTATTAAAATTATGAAAATGCTTGTTTATGATAAACCTATGTAACATCCCGCATTTTTTCGTTAAATTTATTTTAACACTGTCTTTTTTTTATATATAAATATCTTTCGTTATTTAAATTAGTAGTTTTCGTTGACTAACGTTCATAATATTCCCGCTATTTAATTATAACATCACTCGGTTACTCGAGCGTTTTTAAAATATTCGTTCGGTTAATTCCCGCACCCGACTACAAACTTGAGGGACTAAACTTGCCAAGAGACTAAACTCTTGACTAGGTCAACTAGTCAAGCTATCCTCACTACCACTCATTATCCACCATTTTTCTTTTTCTTTTCCTTAACACTTTCACCATTTCTCTCAAATCCTCTCAACAAAGATTCATCATCCAAAACCGAATCAAGAAGCAAACATCAAAACAAATTACATATTCGTGATCCTCTCTTCATCCTCTACATTTTGGTACAAATTTCATCAAGTTTGGATAACATTTCTAAAACACTAAATTTCTCTAAATTCATTTTATATACTTGAAATGGTGTTAGTTAGTGTCTATGGCTCGTGTATAACATGAATATATGATTTGTTTGCTCGATTTGTTGTTTGGAGTAACTAGTTTGAACATTTGAAATGGGTTTGCTTAATCTTGCATTTTGGATGAGTTAATGTTGTTAATTTGTTAAAGTTCATGTCTTAATTGTGTTACTAGTATCACTAGCTTCGTTTTGATGCATTGGTTGATTAAGAAAACTTCAAAAACATGAATATTGATTTTTGTGGATTTTGGTTAGGGTTTGATAGACTTAAAACGAGCTTTTGATGTTTCGAATTCCATGAAATGTTATTAGTAAGTGTTTAGTTGTAATGTATGTTTCATTACCTTCAAAACAGCATATCATATGTGTGAATTGGATTCCCAAAACTTAAAATGCATTTGATGAACTTGAAACTCTGAAAATAAACCTTTATTGATCACTTGACGAGATTTCAGTTATTGTAATTGATGTTTTTGCTTGGTGAAAGGTAGTTAGTTGTATTCCTTGTCAAAAGAGCTTTCCAACGATATAAGATACGTATTCTAAGTGTTTACGGTTTGTGTTTTGTGCTAAATTGAATTTTGAATCAAGACTTGAACAATTGAAACAGCCCAGGTGCCAGGCCACGCCTAATGTCGCGGTGCGGCCATCCTCTGTCGCGGCGCGGCATTTGCCGTGTTTGGGTTCTGACCTACATGGTCAAAATTTAGAAAATGTTTGCTATGCTACGCACCTTCGATTCACATGTAACTTGTTCTAACATGCTTATATATGATTAAAAACCTCAGAAAAATAGTTCGGGACCCGACCCGAACGTGTTGACTTTTTCGTTGACTTTGACTTGACCGAGTTTGACTTTTAGTCAAACTTAACCAAACACTTATGCAATCGTTCAAATCTTATTTTATACTTGATTCTTGCATGAAACTTGACAACGTGATTCATATGCTATATTTAATCGAGTCGTAACGAGCCATAGGACTAATTGAACACATTTCGACCGACCTTGTTTGTGTCTTACCCGGTATTGATACAACTTACTTGTTTAGGTCAAGGCTAAGCAACTTTCATGCACACGTTTACTTTGTGAAGTACTTTTATACTCGTACACTCGAGGTGAGATCATAGTCCCATCTTTCAACAACTTTTATGCTTTAAACTATGGGATGAGAAACATATACGTATCATACTTTTACACTTGAACACAAGTACGAAAATGAACATTCCACGTACGAGTTTGAACAAAAAGCCTCAATTCAATTATCATTAGTTACACTTGCAGGGTGTAAACGTGAACTTATATTATGTGATCACATGGGCTTGACGAGCCTCATTCGGACGGTTCGCTACTGTTAGCGGATGAAATATATTTTTGGGTCTAGTGTATGTTCTAACACTACGCAAAGGGTGCAAAACAGTTAAGTTTGATAATTGGGTACCCGGGATACAAACAACAACTTTGGAATGCAAATGATTTTGATAATCCTCTTATACTAAATCTTGTGGTTCAAATACAATGTTTACTAAAACACCTATGATTTCACCAACGTTTTTCGTTGACAGTTTTCTATATGTTTCTCAGGTTCATACTTGGCTATTTGATACATACTTCCGCGTACACTCATACTTGCTTGGAGTCAAGCATACATGCATACACTCTGATTTCTTGCTTGGGGTCAAGCATGCATACATACATACATACGCTAGTGATAACACCTTTGGATTCAAACATATCATTTACATACTTACGCTATTTATAGCAACCGTGATTTAAACTAATTATGTCGCAAGTTATCTCATTCATAATTTATAGTTTTGCAAACTTAAAATTATTGTCGAACGGTTTTGTAAACTAAACTTTGCAAGCATGATACGTTTCAAAAGAACGCGACATAATTTTGGTCAAACGAGTCTCATATAGGGACTACGACCACGTAACGGGACCTAAGTTAGCAGTGCCGTCAATGACGATTTTGTCGGGTCGCTACAGATGGTATCAGAGCGTTGGTTGTAGGGAACTAGGATGTGCATTAGTGTGTCTGACAGAGTCGTTAGGACGCATTAGTGAATCTAGACTACAACCGGATAGTTAGCCATTGCATTCTGACATACATTTGCTATAGATAGCACTTACTTGACTACTTGTGCATTATACTTGAATCATTCTTAGGCAAACTTCTTAATGGTACCAAGTTTTCATCATACGAACTCGTATTCTGCAACTTTCTCGTAACACGCGTAAATTCAGGATTCATATACGTAAGGATGATGACGACTTCATTAGTCACACTTATTCGGGAACTCTGTCTCCCAGATTGTTATTCGCCACCGTTTCAACTTACTATCGGTGTCACACCGGTGTACCTTACTATCTACCACTTCTTGTTACTGCCATCACTACTCTAGGTGAGTATCGTCGTCACTACTTATCACTACGGTTGCGTACTACTAGTTATCATGATTCGTTACTCTTTTCGTGCCTAAAGACATTATTGTTTGACTTGAACCGCATTGACGTGAACAATCATTTATACACTTCCCTCGGGGAACGCTTCTTTAGAGTTGCACTAATTCTTGCGATTAAATACGAGTCACGTTGGTGATGTCGCTATGCTTTGTTCATTTTAAAACTTCACGATTACACGAACCTGAATCTATGGAGTGATGTGGGGATAGAGGTATGAGTTAGCGTAATATAACTACACTCGATCAACGTGGTTATATTATGGTAAGTCATACCAAAGTTCTAATGACTCGTGATGGTGATTGGACTTGATCAACCTAATCACCACCATGTGCCATGTACATGACTTCATTTTTCTTGTTTGAACATCCGACAACTCCGAGAATACTGATAACAACCATACCCGGGATACATCGTCGATTATTATCGAACCATACTTATGCTTCCGAATGAATGACAAATTCCTTCGACTTCAACCATATGCTATACATGTATACTATCTCGTTTTCGCACAATTTTATCGACGAACTACAAAATGCTTGGTATGCTCACATCGAGGCGGAAACCTCTCTCGCCTTACACTCGCACTTTCGTGTAAGGAAATCTTTATTCTAAATTCTCAATGGAGGGAGAGACTCCTCACGTTATACTAAGTATTCGCCTCGAGGGTGAATAGTCCTAACGAACGTTTTTAGAAACCGATAAATCTTCCGCGGTGAAAAATTCTTGAGAAATAGAAACTTGTTCGAACAAACGTTTTCAAGTCCTAACAAACTTTTTCAAATATACCTTAAAGAAATGTACCTCGTTTCGGATCGAGATTCTCATTTCAATTCTAGATTTCGGAGTGCCTTACAAAAATCCTCGGGACCACGTTTAAACATGAGTACCGCGTATCATCCATAAACTGATGGACCAAGCAAATACATGATTCAAACCTTGGAAACCATAATACGAGTTTGCATTATCAACTTCAAATTTACTTGAGAAAATTTTTTGCCTTTAACCAAATTCTCTTACAACGATGGTTATCATTCAAGTCTTAACGTCACACCTTTTGAAATCTTATATGACCGGAAACATCATTCGCCTTTTGTTGAACCAAGTAAATGATAATCAAATCATCGAACCTGGACTCATTCATGGTGTAACCGTTAAAATCGTTCCAATTCGAGAAAGGCTCGAGACGGCCCGTAGTCGCCAAAGGAGCTATGCCAATGTTAGACGTAAACCTTTAGAATTCCATGTGGGAAACCGCGTAACGTTAAGAGTCGCACCTTGAAAAGGTGTAGTCCATTTCGGAAATGTAGAAAGCTAAATCCGCGATATTTTTAGTCCTTTTTAAATCTTGGGGCGTGTTGTGACCGTTGCTTACCGCTTCAAACTTCCGACTCAAACAAATTCCGTTCATCCTACATTCTGTGTATCAAACTTAAGGGCGTGTCTTGCGAAACAAGAACTTGTTATCCTCTTCGATGAACTTACTACCAACGATAAACTTCACTTCCTAGGAGGACCGGTTGAAACTGTAAATCGTGAAACCAAACTTTAAACCAATGTAAAAATCCCGACTGTCAAAGTTCGTTGAAATGCCCAAGGAAGTACCCTCACTTATTCGTAGAATTTGCAACGCAAGGTTTCGAAGAAGAAACAACAACTACTACTTCCAACTAAATTTCGGGACGAAATTTCTTTTAAGGTGTAGGTAATGTAACATCCCGCGTTTTTCCGTTAAATTTATTTTAACACTGTCTTTTTTTTTATATAAATATCTTTCGTTATTTAAATTCGTAGTTTTCGTTGACTAACGTTCATAATATTCCCGCAATTTAATTATAACATCACTCGGTTACTCGAGCGTTTTTAAAATATTCGTTCGGTTAATTCCCGCACCCGACTACAAACTTGAGGGACTAAACTTGCCAAGAGACTAAACTCTTGACTAGGTCAACTAGTCAAGGTATCCTCACCACCACTCATTATCTACCATTTTTCTTTTTCTTTTCCTTAACACTTTCACCATTTCTCTCAAATCCTCTCAACAAAGATTCATCATCCAAAACCGAATCAAAAAGAAAACATCAAAACAAATTACATATTCGTGATCCTCTCTTCATCCTCTACATTTTGGTACCAATTTCATCAAGTTGGGTAACATTTCTAAAACACTAAATTTCTCTAAATTCGTTTTATATACTTGAAATGGTGTTAGTTAGTGTCTATGGCTCGTGTATAACATGAATATATATATGATTTGTTTGCTCGATTTGTTGTTTTGAGTAACTAGTTTGAACATTTGAAATGGGTTTGCTTAATCTTGCATTTTGGATGAGTTAATGTTGTTAATTTATTAAAGTTCATGTTTTAATTGTGTTACTAGTATCACTAGCTTCGTTTTGATGCGTAGGTTGATTAAGAAAACTTCAAAAACATGAATATTGATTTTTGTGGATTTTGGTTAGGGTTTGATAGACTTAAAACGAGCTTTTGATGTTTCGAATGCCATGAAATGTTATTAGTAAGTGTTTAGTTGTAATGTATGTTTCATTACCTTCAAAACGGCATATCATATGTGTGAATTGGATTCCCGAAACTTAAAATGCATTTGATGAACTTGAAACTTTGAAAATAAACCTTTATTGATCACTTGATGAGATTTCGGTTATTGTAATTGATGTTTTTGCTTGGTGAAAGGTAGTTAGTTGTATTCCTTGTCAAAAGAGCTTTCCAACGATATAAGATACGTATTCTAAGTGTTTACGGTTTGTGTTTTGTGCTAAATTGAATTTTGGATCAAGACTTGAACAATTGAAACAGCCCAGGTGCCAGGCCACGCCTAATATCGCGGCGCGGCCATCCTCTGTCGCGGCCCGGCATTTGCAGTGTTTGGGTTCTAACCTACATGGTCAAAATTTAGAAAATGTTTGCTACGCTACGCACCTCTGATTCACATGTAACTTGTTCTAACATGCTTATATATGATTAAAAACCTCAGAAAAATAGTTCGGGACCCGACCCGAACGTGTTGACTTTTTCGTTGACTTTGACTTGACCGAGTTTGACTTTTAGTCAAACTTAACCAAACACTTACGCAATCGTTCAAATATTATTTTATACTTAATTCTTGCATGAAACTTGACAACGTGATTCACATGCTATATTTAATCGAGTCGTAACGCGCCATAGGACTAATTGAACACATTTTGACCGACCTTGTTTGTGTCTTACCCGGTATTGATACAACTTACTTGTTTAGGTCAAGGCTAAGCAACTTTCATGCACACGTTTACTTTGTCAAGTACTTTTATACTCGTGCACTCGAGGTGAGATCATAGTCCCATCTTTCAACAACTTTTATGCTTTAAACTATGGGATGAGAAACATATACGTATCATACTTTTACACTTGAACACAAGTACGAAAACGAACATTCCACGTACGGGGTTGAACAAAAAGCCTTAATTCAATTATCATTAGTTACACTTGCAGGGTCTAAACGTGAACTTATATTATGTGATCACATGGGCTTGACGAGCCTCATTCGGACGGTTCGCTACCGTTAGCGGATGAAATATATTTTCGGGTCTAGTGTATGTTCTAACACTACGCAAAGGGTGCAAAACAGTTAAGTTTGATAATTGGGTGCCCGGGATACAAGCAACAACTTTGGAATGCAAATGATTTTGATAATCATCTTATACTAAATCTTGTGATTCAAATACAACGTTTACTAAAACACCTATGATTTCACCAACTTTTTTCGTTGACAGTTTTCTATATGTTTCTCAGGTTCATACTTGGCTATTTGATACATGCTTCCGCGTACACTCATACTTGCTTGGAGTCAAGCATACATGCATACACTCTGATTTCTTGCTTGGGGTCAAGCATACATACATACATACATACGCTAGTGATAGCACCTTTGGATTCAAACATATCGTTTACATAATTACGCTATTTATAGCAACCGTGATTTAAACTAATTATATCGCAAGTTATCTCATTCATAATTTATACTTTTGCAAACTTAAAATTGTTGTCGAACGATTTTGTAAACTAAACTTTGCAAGCATGATACGTTTCAAAAGAACGCGACATAATTTTGGTCAAACGAGTCTTATATAGGGACTACGACCACGTAACGGGACCTAAGTTAGCGGCGCCGTCAATGACGATTTTGTCGGGCCGCTACAACCTATGAACTCACCAACCTTTTGGTTGATACTTTTAAGCATGTTTATTCTCAGTTGTTAAAGAAATCTTCCGCTATGCATTTGCTCATTTTAAAGATATTACTTGGAGTCACTCATGGCATATTTAGATCAGTACCTCGCAATTGGACCAAATGTTGATACGTTAGTCCAGGTGGATTAGGAAGGGCTATCACAGATAGGACGGCGTCCAACAATCAGGACGGCGTCCAGTAACTCTAAAATGTTCTGTGACAGAATACCCCCAACACACGTTATACTGGACAGCGTCCAATCAATCTAGACGGCGTCCAGGATACCTGATCAGTCCCAAAACTTATAAAATTTCATTTAACACTCCAAAACAGTACCAAAACGATTTGTAACAACCCAATTAAGTTTTACATCAACAAAACATTATACATAAGTGTTTACACCACAAAATATGGATTAAGACTGTAACGCCCTGTATAAAATCAACGTGTACGGATCATCAACCACAGGTCCATTACATGGTACAATACTACTTGCTGTTTTAAAACAAGTTTTGCATTCATGAAAAGGTGACGTCTTTACCAACTTCAAATGTTTTACAAAGATAATATGCTTCTACGAATAGAAAGCATTAACATAAGTACGTGACACAAAGGTCATTACAAAGCCATTGTTCAAATGTAACATATGTTGTGAATGCAAAGTAAAATTTCCATGATTGAGACATCTCTAAGTAATGCAGCGGAAGTCTAACACAGTGAGTCTGTAACAGCAAGTCTATAACACCAAGACTATAACAGCAAGTCTAACAGCGAAAGCAACAACGTCTAAGCACCTGAGAAATACATGCTTAAAAAGTCAACACGAATGTTGGTGAGCTATAGTTTGTTTGAAATCAGTAATGTAATGTAGACCACGAGATTTCAGTGCTTCAACTAGTGTTTCATCAGTATTTCAAATCAGTATGATAAAGTATATGCTTATCCGTGGCACCCGGTAACTAACTTAACGTAATAATAGTATCACCCCTAAAAGTACACTTGGCGAGTGCGTATGTTCTCAAAGTATCAAACACCCGTTAAATGCTAGCGTGACTAGCCCGAGTGGGGATGTCAAACCCTATGGATCCATATCTAATATTCACGTTCACTAGTTCAAAAACCAATGATTAAACGTTACCGAGCTAAGGGGAATATTTGTGTCGTTATATAACCCACACATATATAAAGTTTAAGTACTCGTGTCTAGTATGTAAAACATAAAAAGTGCATGTATTCTCAGTCCCAAAAATAGTAAAGTAAAAAAGGGAAGCTATAACTCACAGTGAATAAGCAGTAAAAGTTGATACGAAAAGTATGCAGGTAGTAAGTCGGTCCGAATAAGTAAGTTGGTCGATCCAAAAGGTCCTCAACCTAAGTCAAAGGTTACTAGGTCAGTGAATTGTCCCCAAAGGTTTAAAAGTGAATAAATTAAGTTTAAGTATCATCAACATCATCATCATCATCATCATCATCATCATCATTATCATTCATCATTCATAAAAGCTAAAGTAAGTTTCACAAGAATAGAGATCGAAACAATAGGCTGACTTTGGACAGCTGTTACGACCTCTATACAAATCGAAAAGATGCTTAGTCAGTGGCTAAGGCTCCGTATCTGAGTCCTCTAACCGCTGACCAATTTTCAGAACCTAACTCGTCTTCGTTTGACCGTGGCGACGGTTTAAGTATGAGTAGGTCAGAAATTTTAGCACAACGTTACAAAGGCGTAGTACTTTTCGGAAGGCTATAAATCCCAAACCGTGTATCGGATTTAGGTGAGTCTTAAACGAAAAGTCATCTAATAGAAACGAACTATCTTAAAATAAATTTTCCAGAAGCCCAAAGAGTCTGATCAGACCCCGAAAAACAGTAAACAAGTGCTCTGGTGGAATTCTTGGTGCTTGATGCTCATCACGGTTCTCATCCTTAATGCTTGTAGCTTCAAGTGTACAACTCATTGATGTGTTAGCATCACTTTGACCAAGATTCAACCATCAACACACAAAATGTCAAGATTAAGTAAGAATTCAACTCACTTAAGAGTTTTAGAAGGATGATGAACCAAGGTTACATCATATTCTTAGTCTTAACACAAACACAAATTCTATCTACAACAAAATCTACAAACTTTCATTCAATCAAACAAACAAGACATAATTTTTGATCAAACAAAGTAATGGAACCCTAAGCTAGAGAACTTGGATCCTTTTTACAAAAGTTATGAGATTACAAAGCTAGAAAGCTTGAATCTTTTATGTTCTTGAAGATCATGAAAGCAGAACGCTAGATCTTCAAGTTTCATGAAGACCATAAATACAAGTTTTGATCTTTATAACAAAATAAAGAGATTATAAACTAAATGATTTTGATCTAAAAAAATAAGTGAAGATTCAAAGCTAGAAAGCTTGAATCTTTCATGTTCTTGAAGGATTCAAACCCAAGTTTGAATCTACAAGATATAACAAGATCAAAAAGCTAAAAAAGCTTGATCCAAGTATGATGATGATGATGTCGTGTATGAAAGAAGGAGAAAAAAGAGAAATAAAACTTAAAACTTACAATTTTTAGAGTGAGAAAGACTAGAGAGAAAATAAGAGAGCAAGTGTGTGTAAATTGTAAATGAGATCAAGTGTGAAATGTAAGGAAATAGCTTGGTATTTATAGGAGATGAGGGTGGTGGGGAGGCCTCTTGGCCGTCGGTTATGGGGGGACACAAGGGGGATAACTTTTGCTTTTTGGTTAGTAGTGGTCTAAAGGTGGTGTTAGTTGTTAGGATCCCATGCAACATTTGTGATTATGGTTAACAAAAATGCTAGTATGTTCCCTCTTATAAATAAGTTTTTGTCTTACATTTATATAGGTCATAAACTTCTTAAAATTGGGCTAATTAAATAGTCCATTAGCTAGAGTAGGATGGGCTAAAGTCCAACAAGGTAGAAAGTCCAACAAGACTAACTAGTGAGCATAAGTAAATTACTAATCATAATTAAGCAACTAAAAACCCAGGTAATTGTTATTAGGAAATAACAATTAGTATTACGTAGTCGTAATATTCTAATTACGACAAAAGTTAAACGTGTACCAAAATATAGCTCGTTCTAAACGTCAAGTGACACTAACGGTCGTAAAAGCATTTGAGGATCAAGTTAAGTGATTAAACACTTAATAGCACGTTGTAAGGTATCAACGAAAGTAATTAATCATGAATAAAGATCCCAGAGCATAAACTAGCTCAGTACGCACATAAACGCAGATTCATGAAAGTATAGAGCACAAAAATATAAGTCGAAAAGGTCGGGTCGTTACATTACCCACCTGTTAAAGAAAATTTCGTCCCGAAATTTTGAGGAGTGACTAACAACGGTACCTAATTTGACGAAAAAGGAGCGTATCAAAGTCCCGAGAGACTCGTGGGCTCAGAAGTGAGCTATTTACCTTGAAAGGTACTTGGGCATATAAAAGTAAGAATAGGTATATGCCATTAATTAAGTCTCTTGTCCTAAGAGATCAACAAATTGATTTCGTTTCTTGCTAACATGAATATGTCATCCGAATATATACTCACAAAAGGAAAGATGATGATTTTAGCCTTACAGGCATCTTCAGTAAGCTGGATACATGAAATACATCATGAATGTTACTAAAATCATCTAAAACATTGAGCTCTTATGTCGCAATACAAAGCTGACAGATAGAATGAAAAACATGGTGATCACAACATACTGCGTGTGAACTTATCCTTGGATGGAATGAAAGCACAGTTCCATAATGTAACTATATCCTTTCAGTTACATGTTTAAGTCAGGGGTAACATCGACTAGAACAACATATAGTTGCAACTAACGAAAGAAAAAATATATAGAGTAACCACATCGGTGTTATAGATGTTTTAAGCAGTCCCTTCCAAGAGGATAACAAGATTCATAGATTCTTAAGGTATTTTATATTACATTTCCGAAAGAAAATCGCACGAAAGATGTGATCTTTGAACGAGAGTGAACTCTTCGAGCGGTTTGTTCTGAATTTATCCTTACACTTAAGGGGATGCGCGGATGAGAAGATACGTGAACCCTTGGTCATAAAGAATGGTTTACCCCAAGTGAAAGAATCCCCAAAAATGATTTCTTGTACCTCAAAATACTGAATCCTAGAGATGACGTTTACGAGGGTGTTGCGATTAGCCGTGAAACCCACCTAGTGCCTTTCCTACCATGGGGTGACTACTGAGTGTACCTTAGAAAACTGATTTACCGGCCCGCGTTTTTGTCATGTCTAACCTTAAAAGGAACATTTTATGAGCGCAAATACTTCCTAACAAATTTTATAAAACTGTCATCCAAAGTGGCTCAAGAGTTTTTAGCAAAGATATTAATGGTAAGTTTCATCCCTAACGGAGGGCGAGAAGAAGTGTGGTCCATACATGGTGTAATAAAATCAACCAAGAAAGTTTTGAAAAACCTTTAAACGTTTGATGTGCCAACGAAGTTCTTAGTAAATTTTGAAGTATGTTCACGTGTACCATTTTGCACAAAACTATTTGTCTTAAGTTAAACAACTCAATAAAGGAGCGATTTTTAAATAATTTGAAGGTATAACTTAGTACGTACTAACCAAAATAAGTAAAGGTAAATTTATTAGCTTAACTATATACATACATATATGATTTTATAAATCGCATAAGTGACAGAAAAATTTTATTACTTTCATTTGTCCATAAATCTTGTGAGGACCGTACAAATAAATAACATGTAAAAATTTTGATAAACATAGTTTTTCGTATTTTAGAGGTTACGAGTTGAAAAAGTTTGAGTGAAAAATCCTTGAATTTTTGAGTGACATGTTACTAGGTAATGAAAACTAATGAATTAAATGTAGTTTGATAATTATCAGGACATAAGTCTTTGGGCCAAAAATGTTCATGTGTGAAGCCGTTGCTAAAAAGTGAGGTATGAAGGATAGAGCATGAGGATGAGAAGTTAATCGCTTCTTGACTTTGAAAAATTCCAAACAGGTTATGACTAATATTAAAGTCGGAATACTGATGGTGTTAATATCACTAAATGAGAATCCCTTGGAATAAGTCAGGACTTAGAGTTATGTAAGAAAGAGTATCGCTCCAACAGGTGTGGCAGATAAGATCCCTGGGGTAACGCAATAATTTTGAATGGTTTAAGTGTTAGTGGAAGCCTAAAGGCTCTGCATGACGTGGCAGTAAGTGCCTTTATCACACACACACACACATGAATCTCTTGGTTTCGACAGTTGTAAAGTCTTCATGATGACTTGGATACGAATAAGCAATGAAAATTTTATAGAAATCGTTTAAGGTGACAATGTAAGAAAAGAAACGAAGTTCTTAGTAAATTAGAGTTATGTAGGGATAGTATGAGGATGGGAATTAACCACCCATTGATTTTTGGAAAATTTCGAACTGGTATGACTAATATCGAAGTAAGAAGGATGATGGTGTGATTATCATCGATTAAGAAATCTCTCAGAATAAGTTAGGATTCAGAATCGCGTAAGAATGAGTATCAAATAAGATTCTTGGGTAGTCTTTAATATAGAATCTGAATTGCTGAAGTGACGGGATACAATTTTCATTATGTATCGTAGTGCAAGTTTATCCATTGCATCAGTTTCTTTCATGGTTAGAAAGTGAGCAGTTTTGTTGAGATGGTCAACAGTAAACCAGATAGTGTCATAACTGCCTACCGTTTTCGGTAGCTTCGTGATGAAATCCATTGTTATTCTCCCATTTCCATTGTGGGATTTCGGGTTGTTGTTATGCAACTAATAAGGTTCAGCTTCGGGCTACTTCTCTCCCCATAACTATTAATGGCTCACCATTCTCACAAAAAATCTTCTTACTATAAATAACCTTCGCTTTCTTCCTTGAAAGCCAGTCCGTTCCAACTATTTCATCAAAGCTTCCTAACTTGATGAGTATTAGGTTAATCCTAAAGTCCATTCCAACTATTACATCAAGCTCCCCAAGTTGATGTGTGTTAGGTTAATCTTAAGGTTCATTCCAACCAAATCTTATTATACTACCGTGAAAAATTCTACCAATCTTCTCAATTAACATCTGCTTGTGCGTAGGTAACTAATCCTTTCCAAGTACTACTTTAAAACTTCTAAGTCATGAGGTCATCTCCAAATGACCCACCTGTTAATTTTAAGGTACTATCTTAAATTATTCCTCTATCTCTGCCAGCTTACCATTAGCTTGTCCTATAGAATTCTTAACTCTCATGGTTGTTAATGGCTTATTAGTCATAACACTAAGGTTCTTAGATATAAGGTTTCTATCATTCTAGTAATAAACAACTCCGAGACAATAAAACGTTGTGACGAAACGTACCCTAACTAAAATCAGGATCTATGTGAGTCTCCATAGCTGAGATAACGATTGCTCTACCGCAAGTAAGTCCAAAGTTTTTCCTATTTGACAACTTTTTCCTTATCCAGGGTGTCTATATCTATAACAAATTTTTGGGTTATCAATTCTGCAATCAAGGCTCTTCTTGTACAGTATCTGGGCTACGTGGTTATTCTTTCCCAACCTCTAACAGACCATAATGCGTATACTCAAGTGGTTCCTACCAAAATTTCCTTTGAATCACTTCATATTCCTTATATAGTAACATTGGAACTTCTGCATGATTTACTTCAATATAATCACGCTGGCCTGGCGTAATTATATCGTACTAAATCGTACGTTCATTCCATTATCACTCCATATGGTCAATGTAATGTGATCACTTCAAGTTCTACTCAATTTCATCTAACGGTGCTTTATCTATGCTATCTCAAAGCAAAATCTACATAATTAATCTCACGGCTTCTCGGTGCGGGTGCGTAGGTTCCGTAGAATGCCTAAATGTCCCGAAATTTCTTCAAAATGTTCGGGTTTAGGTAATATCGTTAGGTTCCTTTCTAGAAATTCAATCTGGGTCTTGTGTCGAGTTATACGTGTAGCAATTAGTAATACGATATGTTTTGAGGCGACTCCCAAGTCTTTGGGTATGGCTGAGCATCAGTAGAAGACATTATGACCTTGTGAAAGGAGATGCCTTCCCGACTTCTCCAATGCCTAAGAGTGTTAGGGACCTAAGTCCAGAAGTGTCGTTAGATCGTCGAGCAGTGGTGAAGGATGAAAGAGATAAGTGACAGTCATGAAAGTGTACGGGATACGAGTCAACTTGCGGAAACTGAAAAACCTTCTAATGTTCATACGTTGTACGTAGCTAACTAGGGTGAGCTCAGGGGGTGGAGCGAGGTGCGGTTACTCCGACAAGTCTTCACATATTTCCTCCTTCGAGGATCAACTTTAGTGGGCGTGTAATCCGAGGGGTACTCTTCCTGGATTGCGTGAAGTAATGTTTCGATCTCTGGAACGTTGGAACGGTAGTAACAGGTGGATTACAATACTGGTCCTCAGGGTTAGATGAGCGGGGAAAGGGTTCAGAAAAACATCTGAACGAGGAAGGATAATTTTTCCAAGTCGGTACAGCGAATAGCAGACATGAAGCAAGCACGTAATCAGGCATAATAACTACAGCAGCCTAGATTGTCTACAGCAGTACATAGCATGGCAATAATAATGGTATTAAGCAGAAGTAACATGCAATCAAAAGCAGATAGTAGCATGTAGTAACGAGAATAAGCAATAGCATACAGCAAGTTTACATAGCAGTAAAAGTAAGCAGTAGCATGCAGCAAGTTCATATGGTAGTAAAAGTAAGCAGTAGCATGTAGCAGATTCGCAGAAACAAGTAAACGAGCAAGTTGTAGATTAGTCCTATTAGTGAATCCTACTCGACTCTGATACCAAATGTGACGCCCCGTACAAAATCAATGTGTATGGATCATCAACCACAGGTCCATTACACGGTACAATACTACATACTGTTTTAAAACAAGTTTTGCATTCATGAAAAGGTGACGTCTTTACCAACGTCAAATGTTTTACAAAGATAACATGCTTCTACGAATAGAAAGCATTAACATAAGTATGTGACACAAAGGTCATTACAAAACTAGTGTTCAAATGTAACATAAGTTGCGAATGCAAAGTAAAAGTTCCATGATTGAGACATCTCTAAGTAATGCAGCGGAAGTCTAACACAGTGAGTCTGTAACAGCAAGTCTATAACACCAAGACTATAATAGCAAGTCTAACAGCGGAAGCAACAACGTCTAAGCACCTGAGAAATACATGCTTAAAAAGTCAACACGAATGTTGGTGAGCTATAGTTTGTTTGTAATTAATAATGTAATGTAAACTACGAGATTTCAGTGCTTCAACCAGCGTTTCATTAGTATTTCAAATCAGTATGATAAAGTATATGCTTACCCGTGGGCACTCGGTAACTAACTTAACGTAATAATAGTATCACCCCCTAAAAGTACACTTGGTGAGTGCGTATGTTCTCGAAGTATCAAACACCCGTTAAATGCTAGCACGACTAGCCCGAGTGGGGATGTCAAACCCTATGGATCCATATCTAATATTCGCGTTCACTAGTTCAGAAACCAATGATTAAACGTTACCGAGCTAAGGGGAATATTTGTGTCGTTATATAACCCACACATATATAAAGTTTAAGTACTCGTGTCTAGTATGTAAAACATAAAAAGCGCATGTATTCTCAGTCCCAAAAATAGTAAATTAAAAAGGGAAGCTATAACTCACAGTGAATAAGCAGTAAAATTCGATACGAAAAGTATGCAGGTAGTAAGTCGGTCCGAACAAGTAAGTTGGTCGATCCAAAAGGTCCTCAACCTAAGTCAAAGGTTACTAGGTCAGTGAATTGTCCCCAAAGGTTTAAAAGTGAATAAATTAAGTTTAAGTATCATCATCATCATCATCATCATTCATCATTCATAAAAGCTAAAGTAAGTTTCACAAGAATAGAGATCGAAACAATAGGCTGATTTTGGACAGCTGTTACGACCTCTATACAAATCGAAAAGACGCGTAGTCAGTGGCTAAGGCTCCGTATCTGAGTCCTTTAAGTGCTGACCAATTTTCATAACCTAACGCGTCTTCATTTGACCGTGGCGACGGTTTAAGTGCGAGTAGGTTAGAAATTTCAGCACAACGTTATAAAGGCATAGTACTTTTCGGAAGGCTATAAATCCCAAACCGTGTATCGGATTTAGGTGAGTCTTAAACGAAAAGTCATCTAATCGAAACGAACTATCTGAAAATCAATTTTCCAGAAGCCCAAAGAGTATGATCAGACCCCAAAAAACAGTAAACAAGTGCTCCGGTGGGATTCTTGGTGCTTGATGCTCATCACGGTTCTCATCCTTGATTCTTGTAGCTTCAAGTGTACAACTCATTGATGTGTTAGCATCACTTTGACCAAGATTCAACCATCAACACACAAAATGTCAAGACTAAGTAAGAATTCAACTCACTTAAGAGTTTTAGAAGGATGATGAACCAAGGTTACATCATATTCTTAGTCTTAACACAAACACAAATTCTATCTACAACAAAATCTACAAACTTTCATTCAATCAAACAAACAAGACATAATTTTTGATCAAACAAAGTAATGGAACCCTATGCTAGAGAGCTTGGATCCTTTTCACAAAAGTTATGAGATTACAAAGCTAGAAAGCTTGAATCTTTTATGTTCTTGAAGATCTTGAAAGCATAAAGCTAGATCTTCAAGTTTCATGAAGACCATAAACACAAGTTTTGATCTTTACAATAAATTAAAGATATTATAAACTAAATGATTTAGATCTAACAAAATAAGTGAAGATTCAAAGCTAGAAAGCTTAAATCTTCCATGTTCTTGAAGGATTCAAACCCAAGTTTGAATCTACAAGATATAACAAGATCAAAAAGCTAAAAAGCTTGATCCAAGTATGATGATGATGATGTCATGTATGAAAGAAGGAGAAGAAGAGCAATAAAACTTAAAACTTACTATTTTAGAGTGAGAAAGACTAGAGAGAAAATAAGAGAGCAAGTGTGTGTAAATTGTGAATGAGATCAAGTGTGAAATGTGAGGAAATAGCTTGGTATTTATAGGAGATGAGGGTGGTTGGGAGGCCTCTTGGCCATCGGTCACGGGGGGACACAAGGGGGACAACTTTTGCTTTTTGGTTAGTGGTGATCTAAAGGTGGTGCTAGTTGTTAGGATCCCATGCAACATTGGTGATTATGGTTAACAAAAATGCTAGTATATTCCCTCTTATAAATGGGTTTTTGTCTTACATTTATATGGGTCATAAACTCATTAAAATTAGGCTAATTAAATAGTTCATTAGCTAGAGTAGGGTGGGCTAAAGTCCAACAAGGTAGAAGGTCCAACAAGACAAACTATTGAGCATAAGTAAATTACTAAGCATAATTAAGCAACCAAAAACCCAAGTAATTATTATTAGGAAATAACAATTAGTATTACGTAGTCGTAATATTCCAATTATGACAAAAGTTAAATGTGTACCAAAACATAGCTCGTTCTAAACGTCAAGTGACACTAACGGTCGTAAAAACATTTGAGGATCAAGTTAAGTGATTAAACACTTAATAGCACATTGTAAGGTATCAACAAAAGTAATTAATCATGAATAAAGATCCCAGAGCATAAACTAGCTCAGTACGCACATAAACGCAGATTCATGAAAGTATAGAGCACAAAAATATAAGTCAAAAAGGTCGGGTCGTTACAAAGACTCAATAACCCAACCCAATACCAAGAGCATGATCCCGGGGACTACCAAATCCCCAGCCCGCGTTCAAATATCCAAAAGCCAATCCTCCAAGCTTAAGCAATGTCTATCGACCCTAGTCTAGCAACTAGGTAACTCCGCATCAATGATACCTACAAAAAGGTAAACAACGAGAGGGTAAGCAAAATGCTTAGTGAATGCAATAATTATACACATACATATATAATATACCTACTTGCAAACACTTACTCACATACCGCATGCACGCTAGCAATATAATCAGCCTACCATCTCAAGTACGAAGCTAATAACCTCTAATACCGTAACTAGTATAATCAATAGCATATAATCGAACAATACAATATGCTACACTACAACGCATATACAATACATATGGTTAACCATACTCACGCTATGGTGCTACCTGCTCTTTGGTTCACACCATACGTCACATGCTATGGCGCTACCGGCTCTTTGGTTCACGCCACTACGCATTTGTCATGATGCTACCGGCTCTTTGGTTCACATCATAACACTGAGTCATACTCACGCTAAGGTGCTACCGGCTCTTTAGTTCACACCCTAACAACTCATGCTATAGTGCTACCGGCTCTTTGGTTCACACTACAACACACGTACTATGATGCTACCGGCTCTTTGGTTCACATCATAGCACACACGCACATACTATGGTACTACCGGCTCTTTGGTTCATACCATAGCATACAAATAAATATATTATATACATACGCATATAATTATTCCACTCACATTGGAAACGTCCGCACGAGTAGTGTATTAAGATCTCCGTCCTCATATTTGACAAATAGTTACCTATATCGCACATAGGCACAATATACACATAAATATACATTCTTTAAAAGAGAATCCGACACAATTATCCCTTAGCTGAGGGATCACACCTTGCTTGCCAAAACCCGCCCATTTAACACCTAATGGACACAAACCAATTACCACTACGGGTGGTAATTTCGACCCATACAAATAAGTACTCACTAACACTTAATGCACTTGATCATACAAAACCAACCCATAAGTGCAACTCGACCCAAATTGAATTTAACCACTAAAATAAGTCATGTTCGACCCATAAGCACCATTACTAGTGATTATGTCATAAAATCACCAATTTAACATTTAACACAAAGTTTGACTTCCATTGACCAAATTAGGTTTAACTCACTTTGACTTGTCAAATTACACCCAAAGTACCTACGATCACTAACAACTAGTGATTGTGTCTCGAAATCATCATTTGACACCAAAAATCAAGAACACTTGACCCATTTTGACCCAAATTAGGGTTTACACCCAAAATCAAGTCAACACACACTAAGATCACTAGTACACAAGTGTTCTAAAGTTTAACCAACACATGCAAGATCCAAACTTACAATTTCATTAATCACAACCCTAAGTCACCAATTTGGGTTTACTTACATGAATCTTACCCAAAACCCCCAAATTTCACAATAAGTGGGTTATAACTCTAACTAGCACAAAGCCAAACTCAAACAATAATTTTAACAATGAAATTCGGATTTAGAACTTACCAACACTACCATAACGTAGCAGTGAACGAGGTGAACAACATTAACTCTCGCGACTTGACCCGATTCACTCATCTTCTTCCTCAAACCAAGCTCTCTCTCTAAAATGGGTTCCTCTCTCTCTAGGATTGGATGAGAGTGTTTGAGAAGGTGAAAATGGGGATAAAAATGAAATTGGATCAGTTTTAATGGCTCAACCGACCCCCAAGTGAAAAGACTCAAATACCCTCTTTTAAAAAATTTAAAATTTCACAGCTGGCGCCATTTGGACGGCGTCCAAAAAGGCTGGACGGCGTCCAAATGCACTAGTACTGAAACGGCATTTTGTTTTGGTCGTAACTTTCAAACCGTAACTCCGTTTTCGATGAATCAAATATCGTTGGAAACGTAATAAGATTTACTATCCAATGGTAAGGTTTTAGAACACTAACTCAAACTTTATTTGGGATCCAAATATACGCTTACATGCCTTGTAATTCGAATGCGTATAACTAAAAATGGGATGTTACACCAGGGCGCCAGCTGTTGTTATCCAGCCAGCTATTATGTTGAACAAGAGAGGTCGCCAACTGGATATAGATAACCACCGGGTATACCAGGCTTTTACCAGACTTTTGTAACCTATTGTTCTTTAGCTCCGCCGCCGGATAGCCATATACATCCATTAGCTTGGAAAATTAATAGACTGAAACCAGTTATAATTACCATAGAAAGTGTTTGAAACAGTTTTCTGATTTTAAATGCCATGGGCCGCCGACCTCGCCACTTAGGTCACCGGCCCTACTCGTCTAAGTGTCAAATTTGGTTTACAGTTTATCCTCTTTTACCCAAACCAACACCCTAAGGCTGTTTAACTACTCATAATTAAATAAAAACCATAAATAAAGCAAATAGGCATACTATTCACTGAGAACAATAATAATTAAACGGGAATTATACCTTGAACACATGATGAACAAAAGAGATAAGCTGGAAAATAACTTCAATAATCTTGGATGAAAAGTACAATAATCGGTTTTGTATCATAAAATAACTTGAGTCTTAAAATAATAGCGCTAGAAAGTAACTTTGATAATGTAAATTAAATATAAAAACTGAAACTAATTTGAAAAGAAATAAAACCTAATTACAAAGTATAAAAAGTGCTATATGAAACTGGGACTGAAGCTCTCAATTTATAGGCAAACCATCCGTCGGCCAAGCTTTGTAGGCTGACGTCCTGGTATGGTGGTGGAGTTGAGGCAGCAATCTTGAGCTTGATGGCCGCCGTCTTCAGTTATGAAGTGTCTTCTGTATCTTAACTGGCACGCTCACCCGACTGCTTGACCATTAAGGCCATCATCCTAAGAGATTCTTTCTTTTTAACTGAGACGCGTTAATCTTTTCCTTAAATAACCCCGACGGCTTTAACTTCTTGGCCGACGTCCTAAGCTTCTTCTGGAACTTTCTTCATTAAAGCCGAATATTTTCCTTATTTAATTTGGATGTCGCACTGGTGATCCAGGTCCCCGTATTGAGCTTTGCACGGGAACTATTCTTTAATTCTTTCAAATTTATTTTGACTATCATCTGACTTTAGTGAGGCCGCCAACCTGGGAGATAAGGTCGCCGTCCTAGCAGTTTCTTAGGTATTCTCTGGCTTCATCATTTTATTGCATTTGTTTTCTCCATAATTGTACATGTAATGATCACAAACAACCTTTTCACATGGTTAGTAGCATTGACCCATTTTTTCCAATAAGGAATATGATATATTTGTGCGAATTTGAGGAATATAGCACTGTAAAAAGGGTATAAATAGATGTATAATTTCGATGTTATCAGTCATTCAACCTTCTATTCCGCTCCATGTTAACCTTTTTGATTTTGAGATTTAATCCATTCAAAATTATAAATTTATTTCTTGAAAAAGAACATCAACATTTAAGACTCTTCAAGAAATACTTTGACATTTCTTTTCTCCGAATGAAGTAAGCATTAATGAAAACACTTGGATTGCTATTAGCATATTTTATTCTATTATATTATACTTTTAATATTAATATTAATATTAATATTGAATTGTATATTATATATTACTCCGTATATATTATATATTATATATTATACTCCGTATATTGTATATTGTAATACTAATACACGTATTATATATATATATATATATATATATATATATATATATATATATATATATATATATATATATATATATATATATATATATATTACTCGCTATAACATATTGTATTTTATTATATCGTATGATATCTTATTGTACGTTTTTTATTACCTCATATTACGTATTTTATATAGTAGTATATTAGATTATAACTTTCGAATTCGCGGGATTAGACGTAAAAGCTTTTAGAATAAGTCTAAATGATGTAGAAAATATTTGTATCTAATGTTATAAATAAGTGATTTCCCGACACATCACGTTACCACTTAGTAGAGTCACGTGTTTTTAATAAACAATCGCTACCCCCTGGTATGTGCCACTGAACTTTCTTTCAGGCTAGCTCTGGGCACCAAAGGATTGGGGATTCAATGGTGTAATATAGGCGCTTTAAATTCGTTATGGAACTAACACTATATAAACAAATATAATAAATGTGCCAAAGATGCTTTGTTCGGTTGGCCTTCTTGCGATGACGAATGCATCTTTTCTCTTCTCATGTGTCACCCGAAATACTTGGAATAATTCTACTTGTATTTTGGGAATTTAATTTTACATTTATCAGGAGTATTATATAGTCAAAGTAAAAAAAAAAAAAAAAGTAAATTATAATATGTAAAAATAGCTTTTAATTTGTTATTTACAAAATCAAGTTAAAAGAAATTAGAAAATCACCCAAAAGAAATTTGATTTTTGAATTTAACAAATTATTTACTTAAGTTATTTAGGGGAACTTTAACTATTACTCCGTATAAGATATTTGTCTACAAATATTAGCTAATCAGGTATTTAAAATTTAAAGTATAGTGATAATTTAATATGGAAACTATTTACTAGTTTAGATTCACTTTGATTACGTAATAAAAGTTTCTTATATAATAATGATAATAATAATAATAATAATAATAATAATAATAATAATAATAATAATAATAATAATAATAATAATAATAATAATAATAATAATAATAATAATAATAATAATAATAATAATAATAATAATAATCACATTTATACAATTTTTTATGTATTGATTGGTAATATCTTATTGTAATCGATCCACACGTTATCACACTGTATTTTTTATAGGAAGTGATTCTCACACACCACTTTTTAATCCATGTACATCTAATTACTTATTTTACCCCTAATTATACTTACAATAATACAACTTCCTACATTAATGTGGGGGCATAACTGTAAGTTTATGAGACAAAAGTGTACATGGATCAAAAAGTGGTGTGTGAGGATCACCTCCATTTTTTAAAATCGTCGTACATTATTATATTTAAATCATATCTATTTTATAGTTAATATTAAAATGCTATAATGATGATATCATAAATAATTATTTTCCTTTATTAAAAAAATCAAAAAGAAAATAGAAAAAAATCTAACCCACTTGGATGACATCATAAATCAATTTAATTTACAATTAAAATTTAATCTTTACAATTAACTATAATTTAATTATTATGATTAAGATATAATTTAATCTTTACAATTTTTAAAAAAAAATTAAAAGGCATTTGTTATTAGTAATAATTATTATTAAAAATATAAATACTCAATTTTTAAGGAAACTTTGTTATTATTATCATTAATGATTATTATTATAATTATAATAATTATTATTACAATATTAATATTTAAATATGAATTCTCTTTACGGGATTAATTACGTTACATATGTATGCGAAAATACATGTCTCTATATGTTTGTAAAAACAACGACAAGTTTCTTAGTCAGAATTCATGATTTTACGGGTCATTAAACTAAACGACTTTAGCATTGACATTCACCTAATTCCTAAAACATATCATTAAACTGTTTCGTTTAACCAAATCCGTGGTTCCACGGTTCATTTCACTAGTAATATATATAAAGCTCTAAAATGATGATGTTATCATTAAGCTAATTACCCTTTACTTTTCATAATAATGATGTCATAATTATATATTAATTTAATTAAAAAATAATACGAAATATTTTATGAAAGGAAATGTTAATCAATCCTAAATTGTAATTTTATTTTTCTAAAATATTTAAAAGGCATTTGTTATTATTAACAATTAATATTATTATTAAAAATATAAATATAAATATTTAACTTTGATCGAACTTTATGTTTGTAAAATCAACAACAAGTTTCTTAGTTGGAATCCGCGATTCTACATGGCAATAAACTAAATGACTTTAACATTACATTCAATTAATACCTAAAACATATAATTAAACTGTTTCGTTTAAACAAAATCGTGTTTTCACGGGTCATTTCACTAGTTTTATTATTAAATGATTATTATTATATAAATAAATATAATAGCAATATTATATATATATATATATATATATATATATATATATATATATATATATATATATATATATATATATATATATATATATTCAATAATTGAATATTGTATCGTATTACTTTACTATTACTAGCTCTTAAACCCGTGTTTACACACGAGTGATCTTGTTTAAAATAATTTTCATATGTAATATGTAATAAAGTTATAGAAATAAATAAATATAAATATATTATTTGAAATAAATGATTTTTAATTTTTAATATTTAAAATAAAAATTAGTTTTTGAAACATAATATATTTAACCTTACTGAACCTTCTTAAATAGTTATATTTAAAAAAAGGTTTATATATATATATATATATATATATATATATATATATATATATATATATATATATATATATCTTGGGATCTTTGAATTTATACTACACAGTCAGAACGTGTGATGGTTTTCAGTTTAGATCATTTTTGGGTAAAGGGTTACCCGGCGAATATTATTAAAAAATAATAAAAGAATAGTTACAACGAAAGCACAATGGCAACAGGCACGCCCTGAAGCCCTCAACGACAACCAAAGGCAAAAAAAGCCACAAAAACCAAAACACCTAACGACCTACAAACTAGCCGCTAGACATTAACGTTATCCAACCTCCAAATATCTCTAATTCGAGACACATTAGAAGAGTTCTTAAAACTAATTGTCATTAGTTTCAATCGGACGTTGGAAACAATAGCATCAAACACCTGTTTTTCAGTCCGAAATACCTTCTTAAAAATCCTTGAGTTACGTTCCCACAATAGACCATAAATTGTAGCCGCGAGACACAACTTAGAAACCATAACACGTGCTAGCTTGCGAGCAGCCACAGGCAAAATTCTGTCCACCACAACATGCCAATCGAAAACATTGAGATCCATAATCATCATCGGTTGCATCATCTTCCACACGGACATAGAAAAAGGACATGAGAAAAATAAATGAACATGAGAATCCAGGCCCACTTTGCAGAAGGCACACACCATACTATTCCCATCTCTAATCTCCCATGCTTTAAGTTTGTCCTGAGTCTTTAATCTCTCCCCCATGACTAACCACAACAAGAATGCATGCATGGGGATACTATGAGAAAACCAAACCACATCATACTAAGGAACCTTTGCACTTCTTGGACGAAAAGACTCCCATGCATTTTTAACCGAAAAACCAAAGACGACATCATTGTCCCTTTTCCAACCATACGTATCTGGAATAGTGCTAAGAATAGGAACATTAATAGTACTAATCAATGGATATTTGTCAAGCCAATCGGAAGGCCAAGCGAACCCAGACCCGCTAATGATGTCGCAAATGACAGTTTTTGAGTTCCACCCAGCGCGACAAATGTCCCGAGTAGAAATAATATTGGCCAGAGGACCAATAGGGTCCCATGCATCAAACCACACTGATACAAGCTTCCCATCACCAACTTGACATACAATGTAGTTACGTAATAAGGGCCAAATGTTCAGGATCTTTCGCCAACTCCATGCGGCATCAGATTTAAGCACAACATCCCATAAATGACGCGCCTTAAGCTTATACTCATGCGTCCAATTCACCCACTAAGTAGGTTTCAAGGTCAAAGGATGCCAAATGTGAGTCGCCATAAGAGCTGTGTCCCAATTTTTCAACCGTTTAATACCTAAACCACCCTCCTCCTTAGGCAAACAAACATCATCCCACTTAACTTTAGCTTTTCCTCTTATCATAGGACCTTGACACCACAAAAAACCTCGAATTAACTTCTCGATATCTTTAATGACTTGATCAGGGAGAATAAAAACCGAACACCAATAAATTTGCATTAATGTAAGAACCGAAGTAATAAGTTGAACTCTACCCGCAAACGATAAAAATTTATTCATCCAATGATTCACCTTAGACTTTACTCTGTCCACGAGGACTTTACAATCTCTATACATCAGACGTGAAGACACAAGCGGAACACCCAGATATTTTACTGGCAGTTTTCCTTCTTCAAAAGTCATAAGCATTAAAATTTGATTTTTCATACCCGTAGAGACATTACAAAAAAACGCCGTACTTTTGGGCAAACTAGGCACCAACCCCGAACATCTCTTAAACTCTTCCAACGAGTCCCGAATCACCAATATAGAAGAAGTACATGCATAAGCAAAAATAAAGAGGTCATCGGCGAAACAAAGATTGACAATTCTCAACTGATCGCATTTCGGATGGAAACGAAAACTGCCTGATTCACTAATATTACGTTTTATCATCAAGGTAAGGACTTCCATAACTAACGTAAATAAATAGGAAGACATCGGGTCCCCCTGACGTAAACCACGCTTACCTCAAAAAAAGCCATGTAAATTACCATTAATATTAATCGAGAAAGGAGTGGTAGTAACACACGCCATAATCCATTTGACCATTTTCCTCAAAAAACAAAAACATATAAGAGTAGCTTCTAAAAAATACCAATCAAGGGTATCATAGGCCTTCTGAATGTCAACTTTAAACGCGCATCGAGACGGACCACGATCCAAATGATAATTTTTCATAAGCTCTTGAGTTAACAATATATTTTCCGAGATACGTCTCCCGGGAATAAAGGCCGACGGGTTGATACTAACCACTTCATCCAAGCTTGCCTTAATACGAGCTGTAATAATTTTACTTATGCATTTATACACAACATTACAACATGAAATTGGTCTATAATCGGTTACTTTACTTGGAGTTTAGACCTTTGGCAATAGAGCAATAGTAGTATTATTTATGTCTCTCAACATCTGCCCTGTACAGAAAAACTCTTTAACCGCTCGGATAACATCAACACCAATAACATCCCATGCCTCTTTAAAGAAAACCGATGAATACCCATCTGGCCCAGGAGATTTACTCTCACCAATATCAAAAATCGCATCCTTGATTTCTTTATCAGTAACTTTTCGAACCATGTGTTGCGCCTGAACATCAGATATGCGTTTAGTAAATAAATGTAGCGACCTGACCAAATCATGTTTGACGGCGCCGACTACTTAGGTCCCGTTGCATGGTCATAAGTCTTTATCATGACGTTTGACCAAAATATGTCGCATTCATTTCATAAGAAAAAGGATGTTTCAAGTTTACAAGTGTAGTTCAAAAGACTAGTTACATTACAATGTTTAACGTACGAATGAAACCTATGCGACACAATTTAAAGTAGTCAAAAGATGCTCCAACTATGCATGTATACTTGACATCCAAGCAAGTATCAAAAAGAGTGTGGAAGCATGTATCAAGTAGCTTTCAAGGACCTGAGAAAACATACAGAAAACTGTCAACGAAAATGTTGGTGAAATCATAGGTGTTTTAGTAAACGTTGCATTTGAACCACAAGATTTAATATAATATGATTTTCTAAATCATTTGCATTCCAAAGTTGTTATTTGTTTCGCGGGCACCCAATTATCAAACATAACTGTTTTGCACCCTTTGTGTAGTATTAGAACATACACTAGACCCGAAATTATATTTCATCCGCTAACGGTAGCGAACCGTCCGAATGAGGCTCGTCAAGCCCATGTGATCACATAATATAAGTTCATGTTTACACCCTGCAAGTGTAACTAATGATAATTGAATTGAGGATTTTCGTTCAAACCCGTACGTGGAATGTTCGTTTTCGTACTTGTGTTCAAAGTGTAAAAGTATGATACGTATATGTTTCTCATCCCATAGTTTAAAGCATAAAAGTTGTTCGAAAGATGGGACTATGATCTCACCTTGAGTGCACATATGAAAAGTACTTCACAAAGCAACGTGTGCGAAAGATAGTGCTAGTCTTGACCTAAACAAATAGGTCGTATCAATAATGGTAAACACGATAGGTCAAAGATGTTCAATTAGTCACATGGCTCGTTACGACTCGATTATGTAGCATGTGAATCCAATTGTCAAGTTTCATGCAAGATACAAGTATAGAAACAAGTTAGGAAGGTTGCATAATCTTTTGGTTAAGTTTGACAAAAAGTCAAACTTTGGTCGGTCAAAGTCAATGAAAAAGTCAACACGTTCGGGTCGGGTCCTGAACTATTTTTCTGAGGTTTTTATTCATATATAAACATGTTAGAACAAGTCTCATGTGAATCGGAGGTCCATAGGGTGCCAAACATTTTTCATATAATTGACATGTAGGTCAGACCCTGAACACGGCTTAGGCCGCGCCGCGACCCAGGATTGCCGCACCGCGACAATACACGGGAGCTGGTACCTGGTCAGTCTCAATTGTCCAAGTCTCAATTCAAAACACTTTCAAGCATAACTCGCAAACCGCTAATACTTAGAACTCGTATCTTATATCGTTAGAAAGGTAATTTGACAAAGAACACAACTAAATACATTTTACCAACCAAAAACGTTATTTGTAACAATCAGCTTTCCAAAGTAAATGATCAATTAATGCACACATTTAATACTCAAATTTGATAAGTGCACATTTATGATTCGGGCATTTAATGCATACATACAACATGCCGTTTTGTAGGTAATCGAGCATACAACACAACTAACTACTTACTAACAATAATTCATGGCATTCAATGCATCAAATATTCATTTTAAGCTTATCAAACCCTAACCCAAATTCACCAAAATCAATAATCAAGTTTATGGAGTTTTCTCAAGCAACCTACACATGAAATTGAAGCTAGTGATGTTAGGAACACATTTAATACATGCATTTATGGCATTTAACATCATTCAATCAACTAAATCACCAAATCAAGCACACCAAAGTTTATGTTCATGCTAGGTACTTCAAATAACAAAATCGAACATATAAATCATATATTCATGTTAGACTTGAGCCATAGACACTAATTAACAACTTTATAAGTTAAAAACATCAAGAACACCAAATCTAGTGATTTTAGAAAGTTACCCAAATGTAATGAAGTCGGTATGGAATCGAAGAGGAAGTTGCAAGGATTCCAAATATGTAATTTGTTTTGCAAGACACCCGCTAGCTTGGATTTAGATGATGATTCTTTGTTTGAAGATTTGAGAGAAAAATCGAAAGTATAGAAAGAAAAGGAAAATGAAATGGAAAAGAAAGAGGAGGTGGGTTAACTAGTCAAATGCTAGTCACCTCTTTAGCACTTTGGCGAAACTAGTCCCTCGAGTTCGGTTGCGGGTGCGTGAATTACCTAAACGAGATATTTTTAAAACGCGTATTAACGAGGGATGTCATAATCATATAACGGAATTTAAATAGTTAAACGGAAAAGTAAACGGAAAAAGGCGGGATGTTACATTACCTACTCCTTAAAAGAAATTTCGTCCCGAAATTTAAGTAGACGCAGTAGTCGTTGTTTCTTCCTCGGGATCTTGCGTTTCCGGAGCCGGGAACAAGTGAGGGTATTTCTTTTGCATTTGATCTTGCCTTTCCCAAGTAAACTCGGGTCCTCTTTTAGCATTCCAACGAACCTTGACAATCGGGATTCGGCTTTGTTTCAATGTCTTGATGGAGGTGTCCACAATTTCAACCGGTTCTTCCACAAAATGAAGTTTGTCATCAATAGTAAGTTCCTCGAGAGGGATGATGATATCGGGTTTGGCAAGACACTTTTTCAAGTTAGATACATGGAAGGTAGGATGAACGGAGCTCAATTGGGGCGGAAGATCTAAACGATAAGCAACGGTTCCAATACGCTCCAAGATTTCGAAAGGACCAATATACCGCGGATTTAGCTTCCCGTGTTTCCCAAAACGGATTACACCCTTCCAAGGTGCGACTTTTAACATGACGCGATCACCGACTTGAAATTCAAGGTCGTTGCGTCTTTTGTCGGTATAGCACTTTTGACGACTCCGGGCCATCCGAAGCCTATCTCGGATTTGAACGATCTTCTCGGTGGTTTCGTGAATGAGTTCGGGTCCGGTGATTTGCACGTCGCCTATCTCGGCCCAAAAAAGAGGTGAACGACATTTTCGGCCATATAGCGCTTCAAAAGGTGCGGCTTTAATACTCGCGTGATAACTATTGTTGTAGGAGAACTCGGCGAGAGGTAAGTGCTTGTCCCAAGCTTTTCCAAAATCAACCACGCAAGCTCGTAACATGTCCTCCAAGGTTTGAATTGTGCGTTCTCTTTGCCCATCGGTTTGGGGATGATATGCGGTGCTCATGTCTAAACGCGTTCCCAATGCTTCTTGCAAGGTACGCCAAAATCTAGAAACAAAACGGCCATCTCGGTTGAAGATAATCGATAAAGGTATACCGTGTCGAGCTACGATCTCCTTTATGTAAAGTTGTGCAAGTTTCTCCATTTTCTCGGTTTCTTTCATAGCGAGAAAGTGTGCGGATTTGGTGAGACGGTCAACAATAACCCAAATGGTATCATAACCGCCCGTCGTTTTTGGTAGTTTGGTGATAAAATCCATCGTTATCCTTTCCCACTTCCATTGCGGGATCTCGGGTTGTTGAAGTAGTCCGGACGGTCTTTGGTGTTCGGCTTTAACTTTGGAACATGTCAAACACTTGGAAACATAAGTAGCTACATCCCTTTTGATGTTCGGCCACCAATATTGTTGTTTAAGGTCGTGGTACATCTTATTGGCACCGGGGTGAATCTATTATCATGACTTATGGGCTTCATCTAAAATAAGACTTCGTAGGTCCCCATAACTAGGCATCCAAATCCTTCCGGCGAAATATCGGAGTCCGGTTTCCTTAGTTTCGAATCGAGAGACGAGAATGTTCAAGAGCTCGTGTGAAACGTTTTCATCCTTGAGAGCCTCATCTTGGGCTACCCGAATTTGGCTATTAAGGTTGGTGTGGATGGTGATGTTTAAGGCTCGGACACGAAGAGGCACCGCTCTTTCTTTTCGACTTAAGGCATCGGCTACTACATTTGCCTTCCCGGGATGGTAACGAAGCTCGCAATCGTAATCGTTTAAGGTTTCAATCCACCTTCGTTGTCTCATGTTTAGTTGCTTTTGGTCGAAGATGTGTTGGAGACTTTTGTGATCGGTAAAGATAGTACTCTTGGTTCCATAAAGATAGTGTCTCCACATTTTAAGTGCAAAGACAACGGCTCCGAGTTCGAGATCATGTGTCGTGTAGTTTCGTTCATGAATTTTGAGTTGTCGAGAAGCATAAGAAATGACTTTCGTTTGTTGCATCAACACACACCCAAAACCATGTTTCGAGGCGTCGCAATACACAACAAAATCATCATTGCCTTCGGGAAGTGACAAGATAGGAGCGGTGGTTAGCTTTGTTTTCAAGATTTGAAATGCGGATTCTTATTCGGTCGCCTAATTGAATTTCTTTCCCTTGTGAGTTAAAGCGGTTAGAGGACGAGCAACCAAAAAGAAATCTTTGATGAATCTACGGTAGTATCCGGCGAGACCCAAGAATTGACGAATGTGAGTAGGAGTAGTAGGAGTCTCCCATTTACTAATGGCTTCGATTTTCGTTGGATCGACTTTAATACCTTGGTCACTTACAACATGACCAAGAAATTGAACTTCCTTTAACCAAAATTCACACTTGGAGAATTTGGCATATAGTCGTTCTTGTCTTAAAAGTTCAAGCACAAGTCGGAGGTGTTCCTCGTGTTCTTCTTCACTTTTTGAATAGACCAAAATATCATCAATGAACACGATAACGAATTTGTCAAGATACAGTTTGCACACGTGGTTCATAAGATCCATGAACACCGCCGGTGCATTAGTGAGACCAAATGGCATTACAAGAAATTCATAGCTACCATAACGAGTTCGGAAAGCGGTTTTGGAGACATCTTCCCCCTTAACCCTTAATTGATGATAACCCGAGCGGAGATCGATTTTTGAATATACACAAGACCCTTATAGTTGATCAAAGAGGTCATCGATGCGAGGAAGAGGATATCGGTTCTTAACCGTCAATTTATTTAGTTCACGATAATCAATACACATTCGTAGGGATCCGTCTTTCTTTTTAACAAACAAAATCGGAGCGCCCCAAGGTGAGTGGCTAGGTTGGATAAAACCACGATCAAGTAGTTCTTGGATTTGACTTTGCAATTCTTGCATTTCAGATGGAGCGAGTCTATATGGTGCACGTGTTACGGGCGCGGCTCCCGAAATAAGATCGATTTGGAATTCAACCGGTCGATGAGGTGGAAGACCCGGCAATTCATTGGGAAATACATCGGAATAGTCACTAACAATTGGCACATCATCGATGTGCTTCTCATCGGACTCGACTTTCTTAACTTAAGCAAGGATCGCAAAACAACCCTTACGGAGTAGTTTTCTAACTTTAATGCATGAAACGAGGTTGAGTCTGGTGCAACTCTTATCGCCATAGACGATCAAAGGTTCACCATTCTCGATAGGAATTCGGATTGCGTTAAGATCACAAAGGATGTGAGATTTCGTTTTGGCTAGCCAATTCATACCGATTATTACATCGAAGCTTCCTAGTTCCATGGGTATCAAGTCAATTTCAAACTCATTACCCAAAATGTTTAACGTACACCCCCGGTAATATGTGTCGGCACTCAATAGTTTTCCTTTAGCCACTTCAATGGTATAAGTGGTATCTAGTGAAAGTGGTGGAGTATTAAAAGAATGAGTCAAAGTCTTGGATACAAAACTCTTATCGGCACCCGAATCGAATAAACCAGTAACATAAGTGTTGTTGAGGAGAAACGTACCCGTGACTAATTCATTGTCATCTCGGGCTTCCTCCGTGTTGATGTTGAAAGCTCGACCGCGTGTGTTGGGGTTGGCTTTCTTCTTTGGACATGCATTTCTAAAATGACCCGTTTGGCCACATTCATAACAAGTACCCGATTTTGGTGCATTGGGCACCTTTTGAGCGACGAGGGCAGCACTTCTACAATCGTTGGCCACATGACCACCCCTTTGGCACCGATGGCAAAATAGATTGCTACATTCACCATAGTGGTTTTTGTGGCATTTGTTGCAAAAGGGTTTATTTCCGCCATAACTTTTCTTGGCATTGGAGGTGAAAGGCTTTTTGGTGAAGTTGTTGTTGTAGTTGTTGCTTGATTGGGGGGCTTCCCATTTTCTTTTATTGCCGCCCGATTTATCCTCGGCCTTAGGAGTCGGAACTACGATTTCATCAACCGTTTCGATCAATTGGCGGGCCATGTTCAAAGCTTGTTGTAAGTTAGCGAGTTTGGATGACATCACTCCTTGTTTGATGCTCTTTGGAAGACCATCCATATAGAGTTCAACCCTTTGAGATTCAGGGTTCACGAGGTTGGGACACATCAAGGATAGCTCGGTGTATCGTTGATTGTAGGCCTTGAGATCGTTTCCGACCCCCTTTAAAGTTCTTAGCTCTTGTTCGAGCTTTCGGGTTTCTTCACGAGGGAAAAATTCGACGATCATCCTTTCCCTCAAATCGGCCCAAGAGAGGGCGTGAGCTTCATCGGTACCCACCGATTATACATACGTGTTCCACCACGTGAGGGCGATACCGGCAAAGGTGTGGGTGGAATATTTGACTTTATCTTGGTCTCGACAACCGCTTATGCTAAAAACGGCTTCCGTTTGTTCGAACCATCGAGTGAGTACAACCGGTCCCCCGGTTCCATCAAAAGTGTGAGGTTTGCACCCCATGAAGGCTTTGTAGGAGCACCCTTCGCTTGAGTTACCGGCCCCTTGATTGTTGTTGTTGTGGTTGTTGTGATTGTTGGAGGAGTGATCGGCCATGGCCTCTTCCACGGTGGTGGCTATCATTCGTTGTAGAGCTTGTTCGGGAGTCTCATGGCGTGGCACACGATGAGGAGGCATTGTTCCTTCAAAACACAAGAATACCGTTGATAAGTATTCTTAATAATACTAACCATGATATGGAATAAGGATAGAGAGAAATTTTCCTTAAATTCTTTATGTCATAATGTCGGAATGTTCATATGAGTCACCGTAATATAATCCCGGAAATTATATTACCCTAATTCATATGTGCATTCGACACTAATTCATATAGTCAAGGTGGCGCATCAATTAAATCAAGTAACGTGAGATTAAGATTGAATAAGAATTAGATATGATAGACGAGTTCGAGTATAATGCACAAGTAGTCAAGTAATTCCTACTTCAAGTCTATATGCCGGTTGTAGTCTAGACTAACTAAAGTACCCTATTGTAGTGACCCGAACTTTTCCGAACCTTTCTATGATTATATGTTTAATGAAAACTATATTTACATGATTAAATGTTTCCAACATGTTAAACAATCAAACTTGTTAAGACTTGGTTAATTGAAACGGAAATTTTGTAAACGTCTGATTACCCAGTTTTACCAATGATTCACGAACGATATAAGTTGTATATGACATGATGATACATAAATGAATAAATATATATGTTTAACATGATATAATGATCATCAAGTATCTCATTAAAAATAGTAACAATAAGTTATATACTTAAAAAGGAGACTATTGACGTATGAAACTCGAAACGATACATATAACGATTATCGTTATAACCACGTCTTACTAAATATATATGAAGCATATTAATACATTATTATATTATATATAACATGATAATATGATAATTAAATATATCATTAAGTGTATTAACAATGAACTACATAAGTAAAAACAAGACTACTAACTTAATGATTTTTAAACGAGACATATATGTAACGATTATCGTTGTAAAGACATTTAATGTATATATATCATATTAAGAGATATTCATACATGATAATATCATGATAATATAATAATTTAAAATCTAATTTGATATTATAAACATTGGGTTAACAACATTTAACAAGATCGTTAACCTAAAGGTTTCAAAACAACACTTACATGTAACGACTAACGATGACTTAACGACTCAGTTAAAATGTATATACATGTAATGTTTTAATATGTATTTATACACTTTTGAAAGACTTCAATACACTTATCAAAATACTTCTACTTAACAAAAATTCTTACAATTACATCCTCGTTCAGTTTCATCAACAATTCTACTCGTATGCACCCGTATTCGTACTCGTACAATACACAGCTTTTAGATGTATGTACTATTGGTATATACACTCCAATGATCAGCTATTAGCAGCCCATGTGAGTCACCTAATACATGTGGGAACCATCATTTGGAAACTAGCATGAAATATCTCATAAAATTACAAAAATATGAGTAATCATTCATGACTTATTTACATGAAAACAAAATTACATATCCTTTATATCTAATCCATACACCAACGACCAAAAACACCTACAAACACTTTCATTCTTCAATTTTCTTCATCTAATTTATCTCTCTCAAGTTCTATCTTCAAGTTCTAAGTGTTCTTCATATATTCTACAAGTTCTAGTTACATAAAATCAAGAATACTTTCAAGTTTGCTAGCTCACTTCCAATCTTGTAAGGTGATCATCCAACCTCAAGAAATCTTTGTTTATTACAGTAGGTTATCATTCTAATACAAGGTAATAATCATATTCAAACTTTGGTTTAATTTCTATAACTATAACAATCTTATTTCAAGTAATGATCTTACTTGAACTTGTTTTCGTGTCATGATTCTGCTTCAAGAACTTCGAGCCATCCAAGGATTCGTTGAAGCTAGATCCATTTTTCTCTTTTCCAGTAGGTTTATCCAAGGAACTTAAGGTAGTAATGATATTCATAACATCATTCGATTCATACATATAAAGCTATCTTATTCGAAGGTTTAAACTTGTAATCACTAGAACATAGTTTAGTTAATTCTAAACTTGTTCGCAAACAAAAGTTAATCCTTCTAACTTGACTTTTAAAATTAACTAAACACATGTTCTATATCTATATGATATGCTAACTTAATGATTTAAAACCTGGAAACACGAAAAACACCGTAAAACCGGATTTACGCCGTCGTAGTAACACCGCGGGCTGTTTTGGGTTAGTTAATTAAAAACTATGATAAACTTTGATTTAAAAGTTTTTATTCTGAGAAAATGATTTTTATTATGAACATGAAACTATATCCAAAAATTATGGTTAAACTCAAAGTGGAAGTATGTTTTCTAAAATGGTCATCTAGACGTCGTTCTTTCGACTGAAATGACTACCTTTACAAAAATGACTTGTAACTTATTTTTACGACTATAAACCTATACTTTTTCTGTTTAGATTCATAAAATAGAGTTCAATATGAAACCATAGCAGTTTGATTCACTCAAAACGGATTTAAAATGAAGAAGTTATGGGTAAAACAAGATTGGATAATGTTTCTCATTTTAGCTACGTGAAAATTGGTAACAAATCTATTCCAACCATAACTTAATCACATTGTATTGTATATTATGTAATCTTGAGATACCATAGACACGTATACAATGTTTCGACTTATCATGTCGACACATCTATATATATTTCGGAACAACCATAGACTCTCTATATGTGAATGTTGGAGTTAGCTATACAGGGTTGAGGTTGATTCCAAAATATATATAGTTTGAGTTGTGATCAATACTGAGATACGTATACACTGGGTCGTGGATTGATTCAAGATAATATTTATCGATTTATTTCTGTACATCTAACTTTAGACAACTAGTTGTAGGTTACTAACGAGGACAGCTGACTTAATAAACTTAAAATATCAAACTATATTAAAAGTGTTGTAAATATATTTTAAACATACTTTGATATATATGTATATATTGTTATAGGTTCGTGAATCAACCAGTGGGCAAGTCTTACTTCCCGACGAAGTAAAAATCTGTGAAAGTGAGTTATAGTCCCACTTATAAAATCTAATATTTTTGGGATGAGAATACATGCAGGTTTTATAAATGATTTACAAAATAGACACAAGTACGTGAAACTACATTCTATGGTTGAATTATCGAAATCGAATATGCCCCTTTTTATTAAGTCTGGTAATCGAAGAATTAGGGAACAGACACCCTAATTGACGCGAATCCTAAAGATAGATCTATTGGGCCTAACAAACCCCATCCAAAGTACCGGATGCTTTAGTACTTCGAAATTTATATCATATCCGAAGGGTGTCCCGGAATGATAGGGATATTCTTATATATATGCATCTTGTTAATGTCGGTTACCAGGTGTTCACCATATGAATGATTTTTATCTCTATGTATAGGATGTGTATTGAAATATGAAATCTTGTGGTCTATTGTTACGATTTGATATATATAGGTTAAACCTATAACTCACCAACATTTTTGTTGACGTTTAAAGCATGTTTATTCTCAGGTGAATACTAAGAGCTTCTGCTGTTGCATACTAAAATAAGGACAAGATTTGGAGTCCATGTTTGTATGATATTGTGTAAAAATTGCATTCAAGAAACTGATTTCGATGTAACGTATTTGTATTGTAAACCATTATGTAATGGTCGTGTGTAAACGGGATATTTTAGATTATCATTATTTGATAATCTACGTAAAGCTTTTTAAACCTTTATTTATGAAATAAAGGTTATGATTTGTTTTAAAAATGAATGCAGTCTTTGAAAAATGTCTCATATAGAGGTCAAAACCTCGCAACGAAATTAATTAATATGGAACGTTTTTAATCAATAAGAACGGGACATTTCAGTTGGTATCCGAGCGTTGGTCTTAGAGAACCAGAAAATTTGCATGAGTGTGTCTTATCGAGTTTGTTAGGATGCATTAGTGAGTCTGGACTTCGACCGTGTTTTCTTTAAAAATGATTGCTTAAAATTTTTGTTGGAAACTATATATTATTAACATGTATATATTATGTGATATATTAATCTCTTAACATGTTTGATATTGTGTGATAGATGTCTACCTCTAGCACAAATCCCATTGACTCACCTAATAATAACGAAGAGTCGAATATATATTGGACTGATTCACAAGTTCCCGAAGAGGAACCGAAAGAAGAATCAGAACCGGAAGAAGAATCAGAACCGGAAGAGGAGGAACCGGAGGAGGAAATAGAACCGGTGGGGGAAATAATAAAATGGTTAAGTAAAAGAAAATCTTCAACCAACCGACCAAGGTTAATTATGGTCAATGGTGTTTCCGCCAAGGAAGCAAAATATTGGGAGGATTACCAATTCTCCGATGAATCGGATTCCGACGAGAATTCCGATGATGTTATAGAAATTACCCCAACTGAATTTAAAAAAAACAAAAGAAAATAATAAGGTAAAGGGCATAAAAATAGAGAAATCTAATTCCAACCCCAATGAACTTTATATGTATCGTCAACCCCAGAAGTCCTTAAGTTGTAACAATGACCCGGGAACCTCTAAACCACCAGGTTTTTCTAAACCGTTGTGGAAAACGACAGCTAGTATTAGGGGAACATCATATATACCTAGAAACTTGGCAAAACGAACCAAAACTGAAGAAGAAGAAACGAGCGAGTCGGAATAAGATAGTTGTATTCGTGTGGTGTAATATATGTAATATAGTGTGCTTATGCTTTATGATATATGTAAAAATTGCTTGTATTAATAAGTATTTTTTTATGAATCTAACTCTTGTCTATTTTACAGTTTAAAAACACAAAATGGATAGACAACCCAATATTTTAAGAGACCTACCAGGAGACATGATTGATGAAATCTTGTCTAGAGTCGGTCAGAATTCCTCGGCACAACTATTTAAGGTGAGATCAGTTTGTAAGACATTCGAAGAACGTTCTAAGAATGTCTTGGTTTATAAGAGACTTTCGTTTGAAAGATGGGGGATATCACATTGGGAAACCCATAAGTTACGATGTGTTTACTTTGACGCATATATTGCGGGGAACCCAAATGCTATTTTACGCAATGGGTTAAGAAATTATTTTGACTCAATATATCCGAATATAGGACTTCGTGATTTAGAAAAAACAGCTAACATGCAACATAAAGAAACATGTTATGCTTACGGCTTAGTAATGTTCGCTTCTCACCAAAGTGAGAACAAGAACATCGGGCTACAACTATTAAACAAAACGTTCCCACAAGTGACGGAGTCGGTAATTGGGGTAAGAAATGAGGTTTTTATATTGTTAAGGGACTGTTGGATATTACGTAACCCTCGTCCCTTTGACGACGTTACAACACGCTGTCTTATCAATGGCCATAACGGTTATGTTCCACGAGACCAAGGATGGGAAGTAGTCCTAGTAAAACCAGAATGCATGACTTGTTTCTGGACGTATGAATTACGTGTCTTTATTGCCTTTGCTGAACGACTTGTGTACTAGCTAGAATTATCTTCACAACTATCTTGTATCAAAGTTATTGTGTGCTATATTTCATGCTTTATGTAAAATAAGCGGTATTGTAAATTTGTAAAATATTGTATAAAAGTTTGAACGCGAAATATTATTATAATCAATTTTTCATATAGAATTGTAGTAGTTGAATTGTATATTAGCTACTAAGTATGAACTTAACGGGTAGGTACTACCCGAATTTAAACTTATAAAACGCTAATATTAAGAAAAAGCTTTTATAAATGAGTTCATATTATGCTACGAAATACTATTAACTACTCTTAATATTCTGTATGATTAACTTGTTCCATTTGACTATTTTGAAGGAAATGGCACCGACTACTCGACACACCGTGAATATGAATGAAGAGGAATTCCGTACTTTTCTAGCTTCAAACATAGCCGCAGTACAGGCTGCGCTACATACCAACAATAACCTTGGATCTAGCAGTATAGGAAATCGTGTAGGATGCACCTACAAAGAATTCACTGCCTGCAAACCTTTGGAATTTGATGGAACCGAAGGACCGATCGGATTGAAACGGTGGACCGAGAAGGTCGAATCGGTGTTTGCCATAAGTAAGTGCACTGAAGAGGACAAAGTGAAGTACGCTACGCATACCTTCACAGGTTCTGCATTAACATGGTGGAATACCTACCTAGAGCAAGTGGGACAAGATGATGCGTACGCACTACCGTGGTCAACATTCAAGCACTTGATGAACGAGAAGTACCGTCCCAGAACCGAGGTCAATAAGCTCAAGACAGAACTTAGAGGGTTATGAACCCAAGGATTTGATATTACCACGTACGAAAGATGATTCACAGAATTGTGCCTATTGTGTCTGGGAGCGTTCGAAGATGAGGAAGAGAAGATCGACGCGTTTGTGAAAGGATTACCGGAAAGAATCCAAGAAGATATAAGTTCACACGAGCCCGCCTCCATACAACAGGCATGTAGAATGGCTCACCAACTAGTGAACCAGATTGAGGAAAGAATTAAAGAACAATTGGCTGAAGAGGCCAATGTGAAGCAAGTCAAAAGAAAGTGGGAGAAAAACAGTGATAAGAATCACCAATACAACAACAACAGCAATTACAATGATAATCGCAACAATTATCCCAACAATCGCAACATCAATCGCAACTACAACAAACGGCCCAACAACAACAACAACAACAACTACAACAATCATCCCAACAAAAATAACAATCGCAACAACAATCAGAAGCAGCTATGCCAAAGGTGTGAAAAGTATCACTCGGGGTTCTGCACTAAATTTTGCAACAAGTGTAAAAGAAATGGTCATAGCGCGACGAAGTGTAAGGTCTACGGACCAGGGGTTAACAGAACGAAAGGAACAAATGGTGTCGGAACGAGTAATGGAGGAGCAAGTAGTGTCGGAGCAAGTTATGCCAATGTAGTTTGTTATAAATGTGGAAAACCGGGCCACATTATTAGAAATTGCCCGAACCAGGAGAACACGAATGGACAAGGCCGCAAAAGAGTTTTCAATATTAATGCGGCAGAGGCACAGGAAAACCCGGAGCTTGTTACGGGTACGTTTCTTATTGACAATAAATCTGCTTACGTTTTATTTGATTCGGGTGCGGATAGAAGCTATATGAGTAGAGATTTTTGTGCTAAATTAAGTTGTCCATTGACGCCGTTGGATAGTAAATTTTTACTCGAATTAGCAAATGGTAAATTAATTTCAGCATATAATATATGTCGGAATCGAGAAATTAAATTGGTTAGCGAAACATTTAAGATTGACTTGATACCAGTAGAGTTAGGGAGTTTTGATGTGATAATCGGTATGGACTGGTTGAAAGAAGTGAAAGCAGAGATCGTTTGTTACAAAAATGCAATTCGCATTATACGAGAAAAAGGAAAACCCTTAATGGTGTATGGAGAAAAGGGCAACACGGAGCTACATCTTATTAGTAATTTGAAGGCACAAAAACTAATAAGAAAAGGTTGCTATGCTGTTCTAGCACACGTCGAGAAAGTACAAACTAAAGAAAAGAGTATCAATGATGTTCCCGTCGCAAAAGAATTTCCCGATGATGTTTCCGAAAGAATTACCGGGATTACCCCCACATCGATCCGTTGAATTTCAAATAGATCTTGTACCAGGAGCTGCACCAATAGCTCGTGCTCCTTACAGACTCGCACCCAGCGAGATGAAAGAACTGCAAAGCCAATTACAAGAACTTTTAGAGCGTGGTTTCATTCGACCAAGCACATCACCGTGGGGAGCTCCTGTTTTGTTTGTCAAGAAGAAAGATGGTACATTCAGGTTGTGTATCGACTACCGAGAGTTGAACAAACTTACCATCAAGAACTGCTACCCACTACCGAGAATCGATGACTTATTTGATCAACTACAAGGCTCGTCTGTTTATTCAAAGATTGACTTACGTTCCGGGTATCATCAAATGCGGGTGAAAGAAGATGATATTCCAAAGACTGCTTTCAGAACACGTTACGGTCATTACGATTTTATGGTCATGCCATTTGGTTTAACTAATGCACCAGCTGTGTTCATGGACCTTATGAACCGAGTGTGTGGATCATACCTTGACAAGTTTGTCATTGTTTTCATTGATGACATACTTATTTACTCATAGAATGACCAAGAACACGGTGAACATTTGAGAAAGGTGTTAGAAGTATTGAGGAAGGAAGAATTGTACGCTAAATTTTCAAAGTGTGCATTTTGGTTGGAAGAAGTTCAATTCCTTGGTCACATAGTGAACAAAGAAGGTATTAAGGTGGATCTGGCAAAGATAGAAACTGTTGAAAAGTAGGAAACCCCGAAAACTCCGAAACACATACGCCAATTTTTAGGACTAGCTGGTTATTACAGAAGGTTCATCCAAGACTTTTCCAGAATAGCAAAACCCTTGACTGCATTAACTCATAAAGGGAATAAATTTGAATGGAAGGATGAACAAGAGAAAGCGTTTCAGTTATTGAAGAAAAAGCTAACTACGGCACCTATATTGTCATTGCCTGAAGGGAATGATGATTTTGTGATTTATTGTGACGCATCAAAGCAAGGTCTCGGTTGTGTATTAATGCAACGAACGAAGGTGATTGCTTATGCGTCTAGACAATTGAAGATTCACGAACAAAATTATACGACGCATGATTTGGAATTAGGCGCGGTTGTTTGTGCATTAAAGACTTGGGGCACTGCTTATATGGGGTCAAAAGTATTATATATACCGACCACAAAAGTCTTCAACACATATTTAATCAGAAACAACTGAATATGAGGCAACGTAGGTGGATTGAATTGTTGAATGATTACGACTTTGAGATTCGTTACCACCCGGGGAAGGCAAATGTGGTAGCCGACGCCTTGAGCAGGAAGGACAGAGAACCCATTCGAGTAAAATCTATGAATATAATGATTCACAATAACCTTACTACTCAAATAAAGGAGGCGCAACAAGGAGTTTTAAAAGAGGGAAATTTAAAGGATGAAATACCCAAAGGATCGGAGAAGCATCTTAATATTCGGAAAGACGGAACCCGGTATAGGGCTGAAAGGATTTGGGTACCAAAATTTGGAGATATGAGAGAAATGGTACTTAGAGAAGCTCATAAAACCAGATACTCAATACATCCTGGAACGGGGAAGATGTACAAGGATCTCAAGAAACATTTTTGGTGGCCAGGTATGAAAGCCGATATTGCTAAATATGTAGGAGAATGTTTGACGTGTTCTAAGGTCAAAGCTGAACATCAGAAACCATCAGGTCTACTACAACAACCTGAAATCCCGGAATGGAAATGGGAAAACATTACCATGGATTTCATTACTAAATTGCCAAGGACTGCAAGTGGTTATGATACTATTTGGGTAATAGTTGATCGTCTCACCAAGTCAGCACACTTCCTGCCAATAAAAGAAGATGACAAGATGGAGAAGTTAGCACGACTGTATTTGAAGGAAGTCGTCACCAGACACGGAATACCAATCTCTATTATCTCTGATAGGGATGGCAGATTTATTTCAAGATTCTGGCAGACATTACAGCAAGCATTAGGAACTCGTCTAGATATGAGTACTGCCTATCATCCACAAACTAATGGGTAGAGTGAAAGGACGATAAAAACGCTTGAAGACATGCTACGAGCATATGTTATTGATTTCGGAAATAGTTGGGATCGACACCTACCGTTAGCAGAATTTTCCTACAACAACAGCTACCATTCAAGCATTGAGATGGCGCCATTTGAAGCACTTTATGGTAGAAAGTGCAGGTCTCCAATTTGTTGGAGTGAAGTGGGGGATAGACAGATTACGGGTCCGGAGATAATACAAGAAACTACTGAGAAGATCATCCAAATTCAACAACGGTTGAAAACCGCCCAAGGTCGACAAAAGAGCTATGCCGACATTAAAAGAAAAGATATAGAATTTGAAATTGGAGAGATGGTCATGCTTAAGGTTGCACCTTGGAAAGGTGTTGTTCGATTTGGTAAATGAGGGAAATTAAATCCAAGGTATATTGGACCATTCAAGATTATTGATCGTGTCGGACCAGTAGCTTACCGACTTGAGTTACCTCAACAACTCGCGGCTGTACATAACACTTTCCACGTCTCGAATTTGAAGAAATGTTTTGCTAAAGAAGATCTCACTATTCCGTTGGACGAAATCCAAATCAATGAAAAACTTCAATTCATTGAAGAACCCGTTGAAATAGTGGATCGTGAGGTTAAGAGACTTAAACAAAACAAGATACCGATTGTTAAGGTTCAATGGAATGCTTGTAGAGGACCTGAGTTCACCTGGGAACGAGAAGATCAGATGAAGAAGAAGTACCGCACTTATTTCCAGAAGATGAGCCAACACCTCCAATCGCTTAAAATTTCGGGACGAAATTTATTTAACGGGTAGGTACTGTAGTGACCCGAAATTTTCCGAACCTTTCTATGATTATATGTTTAATGAAAACTATATTTACATGATTAAATGTTTCCAACATGTTAAACAATCAAACTTGTTAAGACTTGGTTAATTGAAACGGAAATTTTGTAAACGTCTGATTACCCAGTTTTACCAATGATTCACGAACGATATAAGTTGTATATGACATGATGATACATAAATGAATAAATATATATGTTTAACATGATATAATGATCATCAAGTATCTCATTAAAAATAGTAACAATAAGTTATATACTTAAAAAGGAGACTATTGACGTATGAAACTCGAAACGATACATATAACGATTATCGTTATAACCACGTCTTACTAAATATATATGAAGCATATTAATACATTATTATATTATATATAACATGATAATATGATAATTAAATATATCATTAAGTGTATTAACAATGAACTACATAAGTAAAAACAAGACTACTAACTTAATGATTTTTAAACGAGACATATATGTAACGATTATCGTTGTAAAGACATTTAATGTATATATATAATATTAAGAGATATTCATACATGATAATATCATGATAATATAATAATTTAAAATCTCATTTGATATTATAAACATTGGGTTAACAACATTTAACAAGATCGTTAACCTAAAGGTTTCAAAACAACACTTACATGTAACGACTAACGATGACTTAACGACTCAGTTAAAATGTATATACATGTAGTGTTTTAATATGTATTTATACACTTTTGAAAGACTTCAATACACTTATCAAAATACTTCTACTTAACAAAAATGCTTACAATTACATCCTCGTTCAGTTTCATCAACAATTCTACTCGTATGCACCCGTATTCGTACTCGTACAATACACAGCTTTTAGATGTATGTACTATTGGTATATACACTTCAATGATCAGCTCTTATCAGCCCATGTGAGTCACCTAACACATGTGGGAACCATCATTTGGCAACTAGCATGAAATATCTCGTAAAATTACAAAAATATGAGTAATCATTCATGACTTATTTACATGAAAACAAAATTACATATCCTTTATATCTAATCCATACACCAACGACCAAAAACACCTACAAACACTTTCATTCTTCAATTTTCTTCATCTAATTGATCTCTCTCAAGTTCTATCTTCAAGTTCTAAGTGATCTTCATATATTCTACAAGTTCTAGTTACATAAAATCAAGAATACTTTCAAGTTTGCTAGCTCACTTCCAATCTTGTAAGGTGATCATCCAACCTCAAGAAATCTTTGTTTCTTACAGTAGGTTATCATTCTAATACAAAGTAATAATCATATTCAAACTTTGGTTCAATTTCTATAACTATAACAATCTTATTTCAAGTGATGATCTTACTTGAACTTGTTTTCGTGTCATGATTCTGCTTCAAGAACTTCGAGCCATCCAAGGATCTGTTGAAGCTAGATCCATTTTTCCCTTTTCCAGTAGGTTTATCCAAGGAACTTAAGGTAGTAATTATGTTCATAACATCATTCGATTCATACATATAAAGCTATCTTATTCGAAGGTTTAAACTTGTAATCACTAGAACATAGTTTAGTTAATTCTAAACTTGTTCGCAAACAAAAATTAATCCTTCTAACTTGACTTTTAAAATCAACTAAACACATGTTCTATATCTATATGATATGCTAACTTAATGATTTAAAACCTGAAAACACGAAAAACACCGTAAAACCGGATTTACGCCGTCGTAGTAACACCGCGGGCTGTTTTGGGTTAGTTAATTAAAAACTAGGATAAACTTTGATTTAAAAGTTGTTATTCTGAGAAAATTATTTTTATTATGAACATGAAACTATATCCAAAAATTATGGTTAAACTCAAAGTGGAAGTATGTTTTCTAAAATGGTCATCTAGACGTCGTTCTTTCAACTGAAATGACTACCTTTAAAAAAACGACTTGCAACTTATTTTTCCGACTATAAACCTATACTTTTTCTGTTTAGATTCATAAAATAGAGTTCAATATGAAACCATAGCAATTTGATTCACTCAAAACGGATTTAAAATGAAGAAGTTATGGGTAAAACAAGATTGGATAATTTTTCTCATTTTAGCTACGTGAAAATTGGTAACAAATCTATTCCAACCATAACTTAATCAACTTGTATTGTATATTATGTAATCTTGAGATACCATAGACACGTATACAATGTTTCGACTTATCATGTCGACACATCTATATATATTTCGGAACAACCATAGACACTCTATATGTGAATGTTGGAGTTAGCTATACAGGGTTGAGGTTGATTCCAAAATATATATAGTTTGAGTTGTGATCAATACTGAGATACGTATACACTGGGTCGTGGATTGATTCAAGATAATATTTATCGATTTATTTCTGTACATCTAACTGTAGACAACTAGTTGTAGGTTACTAACGAGGACAGCTGACATAATAAACTTAAAACATCAAAATATATTAAAAGTGTTGTAAATATATTTTAAACATACTTTGATATATATGTATATATTGTTATAGGTTCGTGAATCAACCAGTGGGCAAGTCTTACTTCCCGACGAAGTAAAAATCTGTGAAAGTGAGTTATAGTCCCACTTTTAAAATCTAATATTTTTGGGATGAGAATACATGCAGGTTTTATAAATGATTTACAAAATAGACACAAGTACGTGAAACTACATTCTATGGTTGAATTATCGAAATCGAATATGCCCCTTTTTATTAAGTCTGGTAATCGAAGAATTAGGGAACAGACACCCTAATTGGCGCGAATCCTAAAGATAGACCTATTGGGCCTAACAGACCCCATCCAAAGTACCGGATGCTTTAGTACTTCGAAATTTATATCATATCCGAAGGGTGTCCCGGAATGATGGGGATATTCTTATATATATGCATCTTGTTAATGTCGGTTACCAGGTGTTCACCATATGAATGATTTTTATCTCTATGTATGGGATGTGTATTGAAATATGAAATCTTGTGGTCTATTGTTACGATTTGATATATATAGGTTAAACCTATAACTCACCAACATTTTTGTTGACGTTTAAAGTATGTTTATTCTCAGGTGAATCCTAAGAGCTTCCGCTGTTGCATACTAAAATAAGGACAAGATTTGGAGTCCATGTTTGTATGATATTGTGTAAAAACTGCATTCAAGAAACTGATTTCGATGTAACATATTTGTATTGTAAACCATTATGTAATGGTCGTGTGTAAACGGGATATTTTAGATTATCATTATTTGATAATCTACGTAAAGCTTTTTAAACCTTTATTTATGAAATAAAGGTTATGGTTTGTTTTAAAAATGAATGCAGTCTTTGAAAAACGTCTCATATAGAGGTCAAAACCTCGCAACGAAATCAATTATTATGGAACGTTTTTAATTAATAAGAACGGGACATTTCACCTATGACTCGGGGTTGACACCAATGACTCTAAATCCCTACAACCAACGCTCTAATACCATCTGTAGTGACCCGACCAAATCATGTTTGACGGCGCCGACTACTTAGGTCCCGTTGCGTGGTCATAAGTCTTTAGCATGACGTTTGACCAAAATATTTCATAAAAAAAAGGATGTTTCAAGTTTACAAGTGTAGTTCAAAAGACTAGTTACATTACAATGTTTAACGTACGAATGAAACCTATGCGACACAATTTAAAGTAGTCAAAAGACGCTCCAACTATGCATGTATACTCGACATCCAAGCAAGTATCAAAAAGAGTGCGGAAGCATGTATCAAGTAGCTTTCAAGGACCTGAGAAAACATACAGAAAACTGTCAACGAAAACGTTGGTGAAATCATAGGTGTTTTAGTAAACGTTGCATTTGAACCACAAGATTTAATATAATATGATTTTCTAAATCATTTGCATTCCAAAGTTGTTATTTGTTTCGCGGGCACCCAATTATCAAACTTAACTGTTTTGCACCCTTTGCGTAGTGTTAGAACATACACTAGACCCGAAAATATATTTCATCCGCTAACGGTAGCGAACCATCCGAATGAGGCTCGTCAAGCCCATGTGATCACATAATATAAGTTCACGTTTACACCCTGCAAGTGTAACTAATGATAATTGAATTGAGGATTTTTGTTCAAACCCGTACGTGGAATGTTCGTTTTCGTACTTGTGTTCAAAGTGTAAAAGTATGATACGTATATGTTTCTCATCCCATAGTTTAAAGCATAAAAGTTGTTCGAAAGATGGGACTATGATCTCACCTTGAGTGCACATATGAAAAGTACTTCACAAAGCAACGTGTGCGAAAGATAGTGCTAGTCTTGACCTAAACAAATAGGTCGTATCAATAATGGTAAACACGATAGGTCAAAGATGTTCAATTAGTCCTATGGCTCGTTACGACTCGATTATGTAGCATGTGAATCCAATTATCAAGTTTTATGCAAGATACAAGTATAGAAACAAGTTAGGAAGGTTGCATAATCTTTTGGTTAAGTTTGACAAAAAGTCAAACTTTGGTCGGTCAAAGTCAATGAAAAAGTCAACACATTCGAGTCGGGTCCCGAACTATTTTTCTGAGGTTTTTATTCATATATAAACATGTTAGAACAAGTCTCATGTGAATCGGAGGTCCATAGGGTGCCAAACATTTTTCATATAATTGACATGTAGGTCAGAACCTGAACACGGCTTAGGCCGCGCCGTGACCCAGGATTGCCACGCCGCGACAATACACGGGAGCTGATACCTGGTCAGTCTCAATTGTCCAAGTCTCAATTCAAAACACTTTCAAGCATAACTCGCAAACCGCTAATACTTAGAACTCGTACTTATATCGTTAGAAAGGTAATTTGACAAAGAACACAACTAAATACATTTCACCAACCAAAAACGTTATTTGTAACAATCAGCTTTCCAAAGTAAATGAACAATTAATGCACACATTTAATACTCAAATTTGATAAGTGCACATTTATGATTCGGGCATTTAATGCATACATACAACATGCCGTTTTGTAGGTAATCGAGCATACAATACAACTAACTACTTACTAACAATAATTCATGGCATTTAATGCATCAAATATTCATTTCAAGCTTATCAAACCCTAACCCAAATTCACCAAAATTACTAATCAAGTTTATGGAGTTTTCTCAAGCAACCTACACATGAAATTTAAGCTAGTGATGTTAGGAACACATTTAATACATGCATTTATGGCATTTAACATCATTCAATCAACCAAATCACCAAATCAAGCACACCAAAGTTTATGTTCATGCTAGTTACTTCAAATAACAAAATCGAACATATAAATCATATATTCATGTTAGACTTGAGCCATAGACACTAATTAACAACTTTATAAGTTAAAAACATCAAGAACACCAAATCTAGTGATTTTAGAAAGTTACCCAAATATAATGAAGTCGGTATGGAATCGAAGAGGAAGTTGCAAGGATTCCAAATATGTAATTTGTTTTGCAAGACACCCGCTAGCTTGGATTTAGATGATGATTCTTTGTTTGAAGATTTGAGAGAAAAATGGAAAGTATAGAAAGAAAAGGAAAATGAAATGGAAAAGAAAGAGGAGGTGGGTTGACTAGTCAAATGCTAGTCACCTCTTTGGCACTTTGGCGAAACTAGTCCCTCGAGTTCGGTTGCGGGTGTGAATTACCTAAACGAGATATTTTTAAAACGCGTATTAACGAGGGATGTCATAATCATATAACGGAATTTAAATAGTTAAACGGAAAAGTAAACGGAAAAAGGCGGGATGTTACAATAAACTACCTGGATCTCGAATCTCATCACAACAATCAGCGGTACCCAAAAACTTCATGTAATGATTCACAAAAACTTGCGGGACTGCTCCACCTTCAATCAGATTATTATCCGAGTCCGTCACAATTTGGATCCTACTTCGATTCATTTTTCCCTTAACAGCTTTATGAAAAAAACTGGAATTAGAGTCACCAACCCTTAGCCATTCAATTTTAGATTTCTGTTTAAGCCAAGTTCCTCTAACAAAGTAACCTCATTATACTCTTTCAAAAGAACTGCAGCAAGCTCTCTTTTATCAGTAGCAAATGAATCCGCATCGAGAGAACGTTGAGCTTCATCAAGCTTCTCACGACAAGCTGCAACTTGTTTGTAGATATCACCTTTACTCCACATGAGACGACGCACGTGTCTTTTGAACAACCGCAATCTTTTAACCAAAATAAACATGGCCCCTGAACAACTTGACTCCATTCTCTGCAAATCGTATCCCGAAATTCAGTATGTTTAGTCACAAAATTCCCGAACTTAAATGGCTTCGGCTTCTGCGATGTAATATTAGGAATTTTAACCATAACGGGACAATGATCAGAGATTCGATATGGATAAAATACAGCATAAGCGGCATTAAATTTATCCATAAACTTGTCATTCCCCATCACCCGGTCAATTTTCTTTAAGATTCCCGAATTAGCACGTGGCTTTTGATTCCACGTGAATTGGAACCCCGATCTGTTAATATCCGACATACAAATATGATCGATGCATTCTTGAAAGTCACGTATAGCCACAGTACTAGAGGATGTACCTGCAGTCGATTCATCCACATAAAGGGAGACATTAAAGTCTCCCATAATCACCCATGGCTCGTTACCAACATAACTATAATGCTTCTGTAAATCGGCCCATAAAACCCGCCTTCTAATGTACCCATTATCAGCATAGATGAAGGACACAAACATTTGCCACTCATTGTCTACAGATTTAGCAAAACAGTGAATAACCTGATCCGTAACATTGAGAATCATTAACTGAACAATGCCCGGATCCCAACTGATAATAATACGAGTGCCACGCTTACACACCTGATTATTAGACGACCAATTCCAAGACGGAAATACATAACTACAAATATTATTCAACTTATCAATGGACACATGTGATTCGAGAATAGCGCATACACACACTTTAGTATCCAATAATACCTTACGAACCTCATTTTGCTTCGGGGTGAGGTTCATACCCCGAATATTCCATGACGCAAAACTAATCATTGAAACCGTGTAATCCGGGAGTGCTTGCCCCCTCAGAAAGTTTCGATGCTATATACTTCCCAGTTTCATCCTCAGTTTCGTCCACACCGCTTTCCTCATCCACAAGTTTAAACGAGACATGATCATCTTTAAGCGAATTATCATCATTTAGATTATTCAAAGCATCATACTGATTAAACGTGACTTCATTCGACTTCTTTGCACTAGTTTCTGGTTTCTCACCTATGTTGGGTCCCTTAGACACCTTAGTGTTTGATTTAGGTGCCACAACTTGTTTAGGCCTATAATACAATTTCTGTTTAAATTTACCATTACCCATTGAAATACCACTCGTACGTTTGTTATTTGCAGCTCCATCTGAAGCCTTCTTGGAAGTAACCAAGATGTAACCATCTTTATCAGTATTAGACTTCTGCTCTTTAACAGTTTCAACCACAATCACTTTCGGACATTGAGAGTCTTTATGCCCGAACACTTTGCAGCACGAGCAACGTGGCGGTTTCCAGTCATATTCAATGCGAACCTCATCCAAAGAATTACTAGTACCCTCCAAATTAGGCGTAGCAACCATTAATTTATCTTTCAACTCTACATCCGCAGAAACTTCAACCATAGCACGAGCGAAATTTGGTTTACCCCATGATTCAAGACACATGGTGCTCGTGAATGCGTCCAACATCATGGGCCTACCCAATTTAGAGGCAATAACACTAAGACCCACTTCTGAGAAACCAACTAGAGGTACATCATATAAACGTACCCATACTGGCACCTTTGTTAAATCTTCTTTTGTTAACGAGACATTCGGGTTCCATTTATTCAATATAATTGGCACAGTTCTTATCATCCATGGACCTTCTTGCAAAACATTTAACATCCCCTCTTCTGAAGAAAACTTGAAGAAGAAAAACCCTTTAGAATTCATCATAGTCTTCTCAATACCATATTTCTTCCAAACCTTCATAACGTAGTTCTGAACCACCGGAAACGCCACTCTTTTTCCAATGAAGTATCCATACAAGGTATGCGTGTAGCGAGCAGCAGCTTCCTTAACCGCCTCAACTGGAATCATCACATCAACCCCTTCATACAAATTACCTTCAGTTTCAATCTTACGAAAGTTAACCACACGTTTAGGATTAGCACCTGCTACAGCATGCAGAAAATTCCAAGGTCCCTGAGTATTCTTTAATGAGTTATTATCAACCTCTTTAACAGGACCATCCTTCTTTGTGATAACGGGAATAGTCGAATCAACATATTCCTCGTCATCTGAAGGAGTAACCGATGCGGAGTGCACACTTATATCATCATCTTGATGGTGGTCATCATCTTGAACAGAACTAGATCCCTGTTGGCAGAGGCGGAGCCAGGAATTTTTTCCAATGGTGGCACAAAATAATAAACTTACTTAATATATTCAAAGTAAAATCACCGTTAATTAAAAAGATTTTTAGAGTGAATTTGTACATTAAATAGTGGTACATGTAAATGTACATGTACGTAATGAAATCTAATTTAAATTATAAAAATTTAGTTGTCTTTTTATATTTTAATGATTAAATGGTGTTATCAAAATTTGAGTGTTACATCTTCATTTTACATCTTAAAAACACATTAAAACTAAAAAACATAAAACAAGTGTTAGAAAGATGTTAACAGGGGTGATTACCGTAATAGTCATATTTCAAATATATATATATGTTAACAGTTTACTTAAAAATAAAGGGGTGAAAAGTTCAAAGATTAAATTATAGGGGGTGTAAGAGGAGAAGAGTTAAAAGTTATAATAGGCGTGCAATTGTGATTGGCTACTGGGGATGGGGACACGGGGTCTTCTTCCCCACAAAAATCAGATCTACTATTTCCAACCATTGAAAACTTAAATTCTAAGTTTTCTTTTCTGTAACTTGCATTTGAAATCTACTAATTACTTTTCAGAATCATAAAATCGTTAATTTATTTTCCATTTTCAGTGGTGTCACGTGCACCCAGTAACTACTATGTGGCTCCGCCTCTGCCTGTTGGATCCCACCCGCTGGAACTGTTTCTTCAAAATCGTTAACATCACGTGCAGTATCATTCAATGAAATCCCAGGATCATCGTTGCCAATTACCAAATATATATATATATATATATATATATTTCAAGAGTTGTCTAATATTATTCGTATGTAAAATGGTTTATGATATTATACTATAAATAAAATATTAAAATATATATTTAATTTAAAAATTATTTAGTAATAAATTTTAATTGATTCTCAATTTTAAAATTGAACCTCTAAAACTCATTTCCTGTATATAATAATAATAAAGGTTACTTTATATAAAGGTATGTTCGATATTGAATTATAAAGACAACAATTGTAACGTCAGTATTTTTACATCTATAAATAGCATAAGATTAAACACTTGTTTCTCGCCACACACTTTCTATTGAACATAATCATCCACCATCAATTTGTTTTGGTTTAAAATGAAGATGACACATAATGGTCAAAGATTATTGATGTTGGCAACAGTTATAACAATTGTTATGGCGGTACGAGTTTATTCGGATGAACGTTCATGTGATCCGGCAGCGCTAGTTTCATGTGAACCGTGTTTTGCCGATGATGCACCGTTACCTACCTACGATTCCGATTGTTGTCTAAGCCTCAGGAGTAATAGTCTTTGTTATTGTTACCTCTTAAAAAATTCAAAATACTGTGATTGTCTTATTACGCCTCATTTTAAAGATATGTCAAGGGCTTGTGGTTTTGTGGACACCCCTGACCCAAACAAGTGTCCGGACTTTAAAGGTTGTCCTCCTGTTGAATCGCGTGTTTAACGTTGAGATTTATAAATTATATCAATATCAATATATGTGAATGTGAATGAATGGAATGATGTGTGCAAATAGTCTTTGTTATTATTACCGACTTACCGTACGTCTATTATTAGATATACAGTGTTAAGTGTTATATCGGGTTATATATAGCTTATTATTAATTATTAGTATTATTAATTAATTAATTTTGAATATTTCAGCTATAGAAATTATTCACAAACATTCTAAAAAATGTTTATACGACAAAACAATTTTCTACCTCAAAACAGTTTATTGTATACCAAGCTTATGATGTTCGGGACATTAAAACACCCGTTTCCTCCTCATCTCTGAATTGCAACTCGGACCCAAAACAATTTCATACAATAATTCTTTTTGAACTAACAACTCCTCAAATAACAGCTTTTCAACAACAAAATACACCTTAAACTGAGACACTCCAATTCATATGCGGGTACAGTGGCGGATCTTGAACGACTTTTATGAAGGGGCCAAAAAAGTTAAAACGTGCAATGTAGTTTGATAGATGACTGTCCGATACATTTCAACGATTTTTTCTCGAAAAATAAGCATTCTATTTGAACATAATATAACTAAATATATTTTAACTTTAGTTATTGGTTGTCGACTTGGCTAAAATAAGTACTTTACAAACTTAAAACTAACGTATATAGTTAAAAGTTTTTAATGCAATTATTTATTAGTATTCATTAATTATTGGTTTTAAGTTTATATTTTATATTTTACTAGATTTATGAGCTCGTGCGTTGCACGAGGATTCATCCACAAACATTATTGATTTTTAAACTTATATACGAAATAACTTTATTATAGGAAAAGTGTCAATAATACTGTTGTGGTTGAATTAGTAAAATATGTTTTTGTAAACAACACACATTAGTAAAACTTTGATAAATTATAGTTCATACATAGATTGATTACACAACATAAAGTTACGAATTGATGTAAACATGATTTGTTGTAAAGTAAACGATGAATTTTAAACGCTTGTATATGTTACATAGAAAACAATAAATATGGATAACAATATATACACTTACAATGAAACAATAAATACACTTACAATGATGAAACACATTTAAGTAGCTTTTTCCTGCTCATGTTTGTTCTACGTCTAAACAAAAGCTTCTTTAGCAACCATGTACCTTTATCGTATAAAACTACAATAGGCAGAGACCGACGTAAAACACTTTTTACCATGTATGAGGTGTTGCATGTGTTGTAACAAGATCTAGATGGTTCCTTTATTTCTTCAGTGTTTATGATTTCTTTTAATGTGAGAGAATTTAGAAGGATTCATATGTCTACGCCATCTTTGGCTGCCATTTGATCTCGTAAAGATGAATGTTGTTTCAACTTCTTGTTATCTGTCAACTCTTATGTGATCTCCGATTCCTGCAATATTAAGCATGTGTTAATAATTGTTTGTCATATTAATCGTGATACATAGAGAGAAAATGGCAAAATAGGCGAGTACGAAAATAGGTTCGGCTAAAAAGGTAATTCTTGAAATGGGCCGAGTAGTTTTAGTTTGACAAGTAACGCCTTTTGTTCGAATATAATACACACAAAGGGTAATAACTCAATGATGGTTCTATTCCTTTTACTGGAACAATGTAATATGCTGAATATAAGCAATGGGTAACTTTTGACCCATATAGTCTTTAAGCATCTAAACATATTTTTAAATTGACATATTTGACCTATGTGACCCATTACAGATGCAAAGTAACCAAAATCGCCCAATTAAAAGTAAATGGAACAAAATGCCACCTTTAGCCAATATGGGTCGAGTTGTGCAACTTACTGTATGAAGAAACTTTTCTTCTTGAACGTGATCTTCTGTTACCACATCTTTACGCGAAACGCTACACAACATAAATCATCAATTTCAAATTCTCTACGTATTATGTCGATCGTTCCTTTTGTATCTTTCATGCTTTCGAGTTTGGTTTTTAGAGGCACAATTTGCTTTTCCGATTCCAAAATCTTTTCCTCCATATCAACAATATCAGAAACTATTGTTATTTTCTCCAAACTCGAATTACCATTATTGTCTTCATAACACCTAATTCGAGCAAGTTCCGCATTTAAACTACGGATTTCATTCTCTCTCCTCTAAATGAATATATTGAAATTAAGTATAATACAAATCGACGCATTCATATGTGAGACGTGTAGTGACCCGAACTTTTCCGAACCTTTCTATGATTATATGTTTAATGAAAACTATATTTACATGATTAAATATTTCCAACATGTTAAGCAATCAAACTTGTTAAGACTTGGTTAATTGAAACGGAAATTTTGTAAACGTCTGATTACCCAGTTTGACCAATGATTCACGAACGCTATAAGTTGTATATGACATGATGATACATAAATGAATAAATATATATGTTTAACATGATATAATGATCATCAAGTATCTCATTAAAAATAGTAACAATAAGTTATATACTTAAAAAGGAGACTATTGACGTATAAAACTCGAAACGATACATATAACGATTATCGTTATAACCACGTCTTACTAAATATATATGAAGCATATTAATACATTGTTATATTATATATAACATGATAATATGATAATTAAATATATCATTAAGTGTATTAACAATGAACTACATAAGTAAAAACAAGACTACTAACTTAAGGATTTCGAAACGAGACATATATATAACGATTATCGTTGTAACGACATTTAAATGTATATATCATATTAAGATATATTAATATATCATAATATCATGATAATATAATAATTTAAAATCTCATTTGATATTATAAACTTTGGGTTAACAACATTTAACAAGATCGTTAACCTAAAGGTCTCAAAACAACACTTACATGTAACGACTAACGATGACTTAACGACTCAGATAAAATGTATATACATGTAGTATTTTAATATGTATTCATACACTTTTGAAAGACTTCAATACACTTATCAAAATACTTCTACTTAACAAAAATTCTTACAATTACATCCTCGTTCAGTTTCATCAACAATTCTACTCGTATGCACCCGTATTCGTACTCGTACAATACACAACTTTTAGATGTATGTACTATTAGTATATACACTCCAATGATCAGCTCTTAGCAGCCCATGTGAGTCGCCTAACACATGTGGGAACCATTATTTGGCAACTAGCATGAAATATCTCATAAAATTACAAAAATATGAGTAATCATTCATGACTTATTTACATGAAAACAAAATTACATATCCTTTATATCTAATCCATACACCAACGACCAAAAACACCTACAAACACTTTCATTCTTCAATTTTCTTCATCTAATTGATCTCTCTCAAGTTCTAACTTTAAGTTCTAAGTGTTCTTCATAAATTCTACAAGTTCTAGTTACATAAAATCAAGAATACTTTCAAGTTTGCTAGCTCACTTCCAATCTTGTAAGGTGATCATCCAACCTCATGAAATCTTTGTTTCTTACAGTAGGTTATCATTCTAATACAAGGTAATAATCATATTCAAACTTTGGTTCAATTTCTATAACTATAACAATCTTATTTCAAGTGATGATCTTACTTGAACTTGTTTTCGTGTCATGATTCTGCTTCAAGAACTTCGAGCCATCCAAGGATCCATTGAAGCTAGATCCATTTTTCTATTTTCCAGTAGGTTTATCCAAGGAACTTAAGGTAGTAATGATGTTCATAACATCATTCGATTCATACATAAAAAGCTATCATATTCGAAGTGGTAAACTAGTAATCACTAGAACATAGTTTAGTTAATTCTAAACTTGTTCGCAAATAAAGTTAATCCTTCTAACTACACTTTTAAAATTAACTATACACATGATCTATATCTATATGTTATGCTAACTTAATGATTTAAAACCCGGAAACACGATAAACACCATAAAACTGGATTTACGCCGTCGTAGTTACAACCGGGGGCTGTTTTGGTTTGGATAATTAAAAACTATGAAAAACTTTGATTTAAAAGCTATACTTCTGGGAAAATGAGTTTTTTTATGAACATGAAACTATATCCAAAAATCATGGTTAAACTCAAAGTGAAAGTATGTTTTTCAAAACAGTCATCAAGATATCGTTCTTTCGACGGAAATGACTACCTCTTTCAAAAACGACTTGTAACTTGTATTTCCGACTACAAACCTATACCTTTTCTGTTTATTTTCATAAAGTCAAGTTCAGTACGAAACCGTGGCCGCTTAAATCACTCAAAACAGATTAGAAACGAGGAAATGGCGAGCAAAACAAAATTGGTAAAAACTACTCATTTTAGCTACGTAAAAATTGGTAACAAATCTATTCCAACCATAACTTAATCAACTTGTATTGTATATTATGTAATCTTGTGATACCATAGACACGTATACAATGTTTCGACCTATCATATCGACACATCTATATATATTTCGGAACAACCATAGACACTCTATATGTAAATGTTGGAGTTAGCTATACAGGGTTGAGGTTGATTCCAAAATATATATAGTTTGAGTTCTTATCAATACTGAGATATGTATACACTGGGTCGTGGATTGATTCAAGATAATATATATATCGATTTATTTCTGTACATCTAACTGTGGACAACTAGTTGTAGGTTACTAACGAGGACAGCTGACTTAATGAACTTAAAACATCAAAATGTATTAAAAGTGTTGTAAATATATTTTGAACATACTTTGATATATATGTACATATTTGTTATAGGTTCGTGAATCGACCAGTGGCCAAGTCTTACTTCCCGACGAAGTAAAAATCTGTGAAAGTGAGTTATAGTCCCACTTTTAAAATCTAATATTTTTGGGATGAGAATACATGCAGGTTTTATAAATGATTTACAAAATAGACACAAGTACGTGAAACTACATTCTATGGTTGAATTATCGAAATCGAATATGCCCCTTTTTATTAAGTCTGGTAATCTAAGAATTAGGGAACAGACACCCTAATTGACGCGAATCCTAAAGATAGATCTATTGGGCCTAACAAACCCCATCCAAAGTACCGGATGCTTTAGTACTTCGAAATTTATATCATATCCGAAGGGTGTCCCGGAATGATGGGGATATTCTTAAATATGCATCTTGTTAATGTCGGTTACCAGGTGTTCACCATATGAATGATTTTTATCTCTATGTATGGGATGTGTATTGAAATATGAAATCTTGTGGTCTATTATTATGATTTGATAATATATAGGTTAAACCTATAACTCACCAACATTTTTTTTGACGTTTTAAGCATGTTTATTCTAAGGTGATTATTAAGAGCTTCCGCTGTCGCATACTTAAATAAGGACGAGATATGGAGTCCATGCTTGTATGATATTGTGTAAAAACTGCATTCAAGAAACTTATTTCGTTGTAACATATTTGTATTGTAAACCATTATGTAATGGTCGCGTGTAAACAGGATATTTTAGATTATCATTATTTGATAATCTACGTAAAGCTTTTTAAACCTTTATTGATGAAATAAAGGGATGGTTTGTTTTAAAATGAATGCAGTCTTTGAAAAACGTCTCATATAGAGGTCAAAACCTCGCAACGAAATCAATTAATATGGAACGTTTTTAATCAATAAGAACGGGACATTTCAGTTGGTATCCGAGCCTTGGTCTTAGAGAACCAGAATTTTGCATTAGTGTGTCTTATTGAGTTTGTTAGGATGCATTAGTGAGTCTGGACTTCGACCGTGTTTACTTGAAAAATGATTGCTTAACAAATTTTGTTGGAAACTATATATTTTTAACATGTGAATATTATGTGATATATTAATCTCTTAACGTGTTTGATATTATGTGATAGATGTCTACCTCTAGAACAAGTCTCATTGACTCACCTAATAATAATGAAGAGTCAAATGTAAATTGGAATAATTCGTGGACTGATTCACAAGTTCCCGAAGAGGAACCGGAAGAAGAGTCGGAACCGGAAGAAGAATCGGAACCGGAAGAAGAAATAGAACCAGTGGGGAAAATAATAAAACGGTTAAGTAGAAGAAAATCCTCAACCAACCGACCAAAGTTAATTATGGTCGATGGTGTTTCCGCCAAGGAAGCAAAGTATTGGGAGGATTACCAATTCTCCGATGAATCGGATCCCGACAAGGATTTCGATGATGTTATAGAAATTACCCCAACACAATTTAATAAGGCAAAAGAGAACAATAAGAGAAAGGGCATAAAAATAGAGAAATTTGATTCCAAACCCGATGAACTTTATATGTATCGTCAACACCCGTATTTCTTAAGTTGTGACAATAACCCGGGAACCTCTAAACCACCAGGTTTTTCTAAACCAATGTGGAAAATGACGGCTCGTATTAGGGGAACATCATATATCCCTAGAAACTTGGCAAAACGAACCAAAACCGAAGAAGAAGAAGAAACGAGCGAGTCGGAATAAGATAGTTGTATTCGTGTGGTGTAATATATGTAATATAGTGTGCTTATGCTTTATGATATATGTAAAAATTGCTTGTATTAATAAGTATTTTTTTTTTTATGAATCTAACTCTTGTCTATTATACAGTATAAAAACACAAAATGGATAGACAACCCAATATTTTAAGAGACCTACCCGGAGACATGATTGATGAAATCTTGTCTAGAGTCGGTCAGAATTCCTCGGCACAACTATTTAAGGTGAGATCAGTTTGTAAGACATTCGAAGAACGTTCCAAGAATGTGTTGGTTTATAAAAGGCTTTCGTTCGAAAGATGGGGGATATCACATTGAGAAATCCATAAGTTAAGATGTGTTTACTTTGACGCATATATTGCGGAGAACCCAAATGCTATTTTACGCAACGGGTTAAGAAATTATTTTGACTCAATATATCCGAATATAGGACTTCGTGGTTTAGAAAAAGCGGCTAACATGCAACATAAAGAAGCATGTTATGCTTACGGGTTAGTAATGTTCGATTCTCACCAAAGTGAGAACAAGAACATCGGGCTACAACTATTAAACAAAACGTTCCCACAAGTGTCGGAGTCGGTAATTGGGGTAAGAAATGAGGTTTTTAGATTGTTACAGGACTGTTGGACATTACGTAACCCTCGTCCCTTTGACGACTTTACAACACGCTGTCTTATCAACGGCCATAACGGTTATGTTCCACAAGACCAAGGATGGGAAGTAGTCCTAGTAAAACCAGAATGCATGACTTGTTTCTGGACGTATGAATTACGTGTCTTTATTGCCTTTGCTGAACGACTTGTGTACTAGCTAGAATAATCTTCACAACCATCTTGTATCAAATTTATTGTGTGCTATATTTCATGCTATATGTAAAATAAGCGGTATTGTAAGTTTGTAAAATATTGTGTAAAAGTTTGAACGCGAAATATTATTATAATCAGTTTTTCATATAGAATTGTAGTAGTTGAATTGTATATTAGCTACTAAGTATGAACTTAACGGGTAGGTACTACCCGAATTTAAATTTATAAAACGCTAATATGAAGAAAAAGCTTTTATAAATGAGTTCATATTATGCTACGAGATACTATTGACTACTCTTAATATTCTGTATGATTAACATGTTTCATTTGACTATTTTGAAGAAATGGCACCAACTACTCGACACACCTTGAATATGAGCAAAGAGGAATTTCGTGCCTTTCTTGCTTCAAACATAGCCGCAGTACAGGCTGCGCTACATACCAACAATAACCTTGGATCTAGCAGTACAGGAAATCATGTAGGATGCACCTACAAAGAATTCACTGCCTGCAAACCTTTGGAATTTGATGGAACCGAAGGAGCAATCGGATTGAAACGGTGGACTGAGAAGGTCGAATCGGTGTTTGCCATAAGTAAGTGTACTGAAGAGGACAAAGTGAAGTACGCTACGCATACCTTCAAAAGGTACTGCGTTAACATGGTGGAATACCTATCTAGAGCAAGTGGGACAAGACGATGCTTACGCACTACCGTGGTCAGCATTCAAGCACTTGATGAACGAGAAGTACCGTCCCAGAACCGAGGTCAATAAGCTCAAGACAGAACTTAGAGGGTTACGAACCCAAGGATTTGATATTACCACGTATGAAAGACGATTCACAGAATTGTGCCTATTGTGTCCGGGAGCGTTCGAAGATGAGGAAGAGAAGATCGACGCGTTTGTGAAAGGATTACCGAAAAGAATCCAAGAAGATATAAGTTCACACGAGCCCGCCTCCATACAACAGGCATGTAGAATGGCTCACAAACTAGTGAACCAGATTGAGGAAAGAATTAAAGAACAGGCGGCTGAAGAGGCCAATGTGAAGCAAGTCAAAAGAAAGTGGGAGGAAAACGGTGATAAGAATCACCAATACTACTACTACTACTACTACTACTACTGCAGCAGCAGCAGCAGCAGCAGCAGCAGCAGCAGCAACAACAACAACAACAACAACAACAACAACAACAATCATCCCAACAACAACAACAACAACAACAACAACCATCCCAACAACAATAACAACTGCAACAACAACAATAATCAGAAGCAGCTATGCCAAAGGTGTGAAAAGTATCACTCGGGGTTCTGCACCAAATTTTGCAACAAGTGTAAAAGAAATGGTCATAGCGCGGTGAAGTGTGAGGTCTACGGACCAGGGGTTAACAGAACGAAAGCAACAAATGGTGTCGGAACGAGTAATGGTGGAGCAAGTAGTGTCGGAACAAGTTATGCCAATGTAGTTTGTTATAAATGTGGAAAACCGGGCCACATTATTAGAAATTGCCCGAACCAGGAGAACAAGAATGGACAAAGCCGCGGAAGAGTTTTCAATATTAATGCGGCAGAGGCACGGAAAGACCCGGAGCTTGTTACGGGTACGTTTCTTATTGACAATAAATCTGCTTACGTTTTATTTGATTCGGGTGCAGATAGAAGCTATATGAGTAGAGATTTTTGTGCTAAATTAAGTTGTCCATTGACGCCGTTGGATAGTAAATTTTTACTCGAATTAGCAAACGGTAAATTAATTTCAGCAGATTATATATGCCGGAATCGAGAAATTAAACTGGGTAGCGAAATATTTAAGATTGATTTGATACCAGTAGAGTTAGGGAGTTTTGATGTAATAGTTGGCATGGACTGGCTGAAGAAGGTGAAAGCAGAGATCGTATGTTATAAAAATGCAATTCGCATTGTACGAGAAGAAGGAGAACCCTTAATGGTGTACGGAGAAAAGGGCAACACGAAGCTACATCTTATTAGTAATTTGAAGGCACAAAAACTAATAAGAAAAGGTTGCTATGCTATTCTAGCACATGTCGAGAAAGTACAAACTGAAGAAAAGAGTATCAATGATGTTTTTGTCGTAAAAGAATTTCCCGATGTATTTCCGAAAGAATTACCGGGACTACCTCCACATCGATCTGTTGAATTTCAAATAGATCTTGTACCAGGAGTGCACCAATAGCTCGTGCTCCTTACATACTCGCACCCAGCGAGATGAAAGAACTGCAAAGCCAACTGCAAGAACTATTAGAACGTGGTTTCATTCGACCAAGCACATCACCATGGAGAGCTCCTGTTTTATTTGTCAAGAAGAAAGATGGTACATTTAGGTTGTGTATTGACTACAGAGAGTTGAACAAACTTACCATCAAAAACCGTTATCCACTGCCGAGAATTGACGACTTATTTGATTAACTACAAGGCTCGTCGGTTTATTCGAAGATCGATTTACGTTCTGGATATCATCAAATGCGAGTAAAGGAGGATGATATTCCAAAAACTGCTTTTAAGACGCGTTATGGTCATTACGAGTTTATGGTTATGCCGTTTGGATTGACTAACGCACCAGCTGTGCTCATGGACCTTATGAACCGAGTGTGTAGGCCATATCTTGACAAGTTTGTCATTGTTTTCATCGATGACATACTTACTTACTCAAAGAATGATCAAGAGCACGAAGAACATTTGAGAAAAGTGCTAGAAGTATTGAGGAAAGAAAAACTGTACGCTAAATTTTCAAAGTGTGCATTTTGGTTGGAAGAAGTTCAATTCCTCGGTCACATAGTGAACAAAGAAGGTATCCAGGTAGACCCGGCAAAGATCGAAACCGTTGAAAAGTGGAAAACCCCAAAAACTCCGAAGCATATACATCAATTTTTAGGATTGGTTGGTTACTACAGAAGATTCATCCAAGATTTCTCCAAAATAGCAAACCCTTGACTGCATTAACGCATAAAGGGAAGAAATTTGAATGGAAGGATGAACAAGAGAAGGCATTTCAGTTATTGAAGAAAAAGCTAACTACGGCACCTATATTGTCATTGCCTGAAGGGAATGATGATTTTGTGATATATTTTAATGCCTCAAAGCAAGGTCTCGGTTGTGTATTAATGCAACGAATGAAGGTAATTGCTTATGCGTCTAGACAATTGAAGATTCACAAGCAAAATTATACGACGCATGATATGGAATTAGGCGCGGTTGTTTTTGCATTAAAGTACCGACCACAAAAGTCTTCAACACATATTTAATCAGAAACAACTGAACATGAGGCAGCGTAGGTGGATTGAATTGTTGAATGATTACGACTTTGAGATTCGTTACCACCCGGGGAAGGCAAATGTGGTAGCCGACGCCTTGAGTAGAAAGGACAGAGAACCCATTCGAGTAAAATCTATGAATATAATGATTCACAATAACCTTACTACTCAAATAAAGGAGGCGCAACAAGGAGTTTTAAAAGAGGGAAATTTAAAGAATGAAATACCCAAAGGATCGGAGAAGCATCTTAATATTCGGGAAGATGGAACCCGGTATAGGGCTGAAAGGATTTGGGTACGATATGAGAGAAATGGTACTTAGAGAAGCTCATAAAACCAGATATTCAATACATCCTGGAACGGGGAAGATGTACAAGGATCTCAAGAAACATTTTTGGTGGCCAGGTATGAAAGCCGATGTTGCTAAATACGTAGGGGAATATTTGACGTGTTCTAAGGTCAAAGCGGAGCATCAGAAACCATCAGGTCTACTTCAACAACCCGCAATCCCGGAATGGAAATGGGAAAACATTACCATGGATTTCATCACTAAATTGCCAAGGACTGCAAGTGGTTTTGATACTATTTGGGTAATAGTTGATCGTCTCACCAAATCAGCACACTTCCTGCCAATAAGAGAAGATGATAAGATGGAGAAGTTAGTACGACTGCATTTGAAGGAAGTCGTCTCCGGACATGGAATACCAATCTCTATTATCTCTGATAGGGATGACAGATTTATTTCAAGATTCTGGCAGACATTACAGCAAGTATTAGGAACTCATCTAGACATGAGTACTACCTATCATCCACAAACTGATGGGCAGAGTGAAAGGACGATACAAACGCTTGAAGACATGCTACGAGCATGTGTTATTGATTTCGGAAATAGTTGGGATCGACATCTACCGTTAGCAGAATTTTCCTACAACAATAGCTACCATTCAAGCATTGAGATGGCTCCGTTTGAAGCACTTTATGGTAGAAAGTGCAGGTCTCCGATTTGTTGGAGTGAAGTGGGGGATAGACAAATTACGGGTCCGGAGATAATACAAGAAACTACTGAGAAGATCATCCAAATTCAACAACGGTTGAAAACCGCCCAAAGTCGACAAAAGAGCTACGCCGACATTAAAAGAAAAGATATAGAATTTGAAATTGGAGAGATGGTCATGCTTAAGGTTGCACCTTGGAAAGGTGTTGTTCGATTTGGTAAACGAGGGAAATTAAATCCAAGGTATATTGGACCATTCAAGATTATTGATCGTGTCGGACCAATAGCTTATCGACTTGAGTTACCTCAACAACTCGCGGCTGTACATAACACTTTCCATGTCTCGAATTTGAAGAAATGTTTTGCTAAAGAAGATCTCACTATTCCATTGGACGAAATCCAAATCAATGAAAAACTTCAATTCATTGAAGAACCCGTTGAAATAATGGATCGTGAGGTTAAGAGACTTAAACAAAACAAGATACCGATTGTTAAGGTTTGATGGAATGCTCGTAGAGGACCCGAGTTCACCTGGGAATGAGAAGATCAGATGAAGAAGAAGTACCCGCACTTATTTCCAGAAGATGAGCCAACACCTCCAATCGCTTAAAATTTCGGGACGAAATTTATTTAACGGGTAGGTACTGTAATGACCCGAACTTTTCCGAACCTTTCTATGATTATATGTTAAATGAAAACTATATTTACATGATTAAATGTTTCCAACATGTTAAGCAATCAAACTTGTTAAGACTTGGTTAATTGAAACGGAAATTTAGTAAACGTCTGATTACCCAGTTTGACCAATGATTCACGAACGCTATAAGTTGTATATGACATGATGATACATAAATGAATAAATATATATGTTTAACATGATATAATGATCATCAAGTATCTCATTAAAAATAGTAACAATAAGTTATATACTTAAAAAGGAGACTATTGACGTATGAAACTCGAAACGATACATATAACGATTATCGTTATAACCACGTCTTACTAAATATATATGAAGCATATTAATACATTGTTATATTATATATAACATGATAATATGATAATTAAATATATCATTAAGTGTATTAACAATGAACTACATAAGTAAAAACAAGACTACTAACTTAAGGATTTCGAAACGAGACATATATGTAACGATTATCATTATAATGACATTTAAATGTATATATCATATTAAGATATATTAATATATCATAATATCATGATAATATAATAATTTAAAATCTCATTTGATATTATAAACTTTGGGTTAACAACATTTAACAAGATCGTTAACCTAAAGGTCTCAAAACAACACTTACATGTAACGACTAACGATGACTTAACGACTCAGTTAAAATGTATATACATGTAGTGTTTTAATATATATTCATACACTTTTGAAAGACTTCAATACACTTATCAAAATACTTCTACTTAACAAAAATTCTTACAATTACATCCTCGTTCAGTTTCATCAACAATTCTACTCGTATGCACCCGTATTCGTACTCGTACAATACACAGCTTTTAGATGTATGTACTATTGGTATATACACTCCAATGATCAGCTCTTAGCAGCCCATTTGAGTCACCTAACACATGTGGGAACCATTATTTGGCAACTAGCATGAAATATCTCATAAAATTACAAAAATATGAGTAATCATTCATGACTTATTTACATGAAAACAAAATTACATATCCTTTATATCTAATCCATACACCAACGACCAAAAACACCTACAAACACTTTCATTCTTCAATTTTCTTCATCTAATTGATCTCTCTCAAGTTCTAACTTCAAGTTCTAACTGTTCTTCATAAATTCTACAAGTTCTAGTTACCTAAAATCAAGAATACTTTCAAGTTTGCTAGCTCACTTCCAATCTTGTAAGGTGATCATCCAACCTCAAGAAATCTTTGTTTCTTATAGTAGGTTATCATTCTAATACAAGGTAATAATCATATTCAAACTTTGGTTCAATTTCTATAACTATAACAATCTTATTTCAAGTGATGATCTTACTTGAACTTGTTTTCGTGTCATGATTCTGCTTCAAGAACTTCGAGCCATCCAAGGATCCATTGAAGCTAGATCCATTTTTCTATTTTCCAGTAGGTTTATCCAAGGAACTTAAGGTAGTAATGATGTTCATAACATCATTCGATTCATACATAAAAAGCTATCATATTCGAAGTGGTAAACTAGTAATCACTAGAACATAGTTTAGTTAATTCTAAACTTTTTCGCAAATAAAGTTAATCCTTCTAACTACACTTTTAAAATCAACTATACACATGATCTATATCTATATGATATGCTAACTTAATGATTTAAAACCCGAAAACACGATAAACACCATAAAACCGGATTTACGCCGTCGTAGTTACAACCGGGGGCTGTTTTGGTTTGGATAATTAAAAACTATGAAAAACTTTGATTTAAAAGCTATACTTCTGGGAAAAATATTTTTCTTATGAACATGAAACCATATCCAAAAATCATGGTTAAACTCAAAGTGAAAGTATGTTTTTCAAAACAGTCATCAAGATATCGTTCTTTCGACGGAAATGACTACCTCTTTCAAAAACGACTTGTAACTTGTATTTCTGACTCTAAACCTATACCTTTTCTGTTTAGTTTCATAAAGTCAAGTTCAATACGAAACCGTGGCCGTTTAAATCACTCAAAACGGATTAGAAACGAGGAAATGGCGAGCAAAACAAAATTGGTAAAAACTACTCATTTTAGCTACGTGAAAATTGGTAACAAATCTATTCCAACCATAACTTAATCAACTTGCATTGTATATTATGTAATCTTGTGATACCATAGACACGTATACAATGTTTCGACCTATCATGTCGACACATCTATATATATTTCGGAACAACCATAGACACTCTATATGTGAATGTTGGAGTTAGCTATACAGGGTTGAGGTTGATTCCAAAATATATATAGTTTGAGTTCTGATCAATACTGAGATACGTGTACACTGGGTCGTGGATTGATTCAAGATAATATATATCGATTTATTTCTGTACATCTAACTGTGGACAACTAGTTGTAGGTTACTAACGAGGACAGCTGACTTAATGAACTTAAAACATCAAAATGTATTAAAAGTGTTGTAAATATATTTTGAACATACTTTGATATATATGTACATATTTGTTATAGGTTCGTGAATCGACCAGTGGCCAAGTCTTACTTCCCGACTAAGTAAAAATCTGTGAAAGTGAGTTATAGTCCCACTTTTAAAATCTAATATTTTTGGGATGAGAATACATGCAGGTTTTATAAATGATTTACAAAATAGACACAAGTACGTGAAACTACATTCTATGGTTGAATTATCGAAATCGAATATGCCCCTTTTTATTAAGTCTGGTAATCTAAGAATTAGGGAACATACACCCTAATTGACGCGAATCCTAAAGATAGATCTATTGGGCCTAACAAACCTCATCCAAAGTACCAGATGCTTTAGTACTTCGAAATTTATATCATCTCCGAAGGGTGTCCCGGAATGATGGGGATATTCTTAAATATGCATCTTGTTAATGTTAGTTACCAGGTGTTCACCATATGAATGATTTTTATCTCTATGTATGGGATGTGTATTGAAATATGAAATCTTGTGGTCTATTATTATGATTTGATAATATATAGGTTAAACCTATAACTCACCAACATTTTTGTTGACGTTTTAAGCATGTTTATTCTCAGGTGATTATTAAGAGCTTCCGCTGTCGCATACTTAAATAAGGACGAGATATGGAGTCCATGCTTGTATGATATTGTGTAAAAACTGCATTCAAGAAACTTATTTCGTTGTAACATATTTGTATTGTAAACCATTATGTAATGGTCGCGTGTAAACAGGATATTTTAGATTATCATTATTTGATAATCTACGTAAAGCTTTTTAAACCTTTATTGATGAAATAAAGGTTATGGTTTGTTTTAAAATGAATGCAGTCTTTGAAAAACGTCTTATATAGAGGTCAAAACCTCGCAACGAAATCAATTAATATGGAACGTTTTTAATCAATAAGAACGGGACATTTCAAGACGGTCGACATAATAACCTCTCAGCAACAACCAAAAATGAGCACTAAAGGAAGATCTTACCTCCTAATCGTCAATGCCATCCTGATCTTAAAGTACTTGTGGAGGGTCAAATAAAATAAATAAACATTCAGACTTTTTTGTCTTTGTGACAGGGTTAACCTTCTCTGTTCCCTTACTTGACTTCTTTTTTTAAGGTCTTTTGCGTTAAGCATTTCCCTGGTAACTTGTTAAAATTTAAATGTACATAGACCTATTTAAATTAAATACTTTCTGAAATTTTGGTGTTTGCATTGATTTAAGAAAGTTATAGATGCTACATATAAAGTTTTATAAAATATTAACTGTAAGTTACAAAGTATCATATCAAAAGGCATGAAACAAATGGGTCACGTTGGGTATAATATATTTCTAGCAAGATAACGATAAAACTGGAAGAAAGAAATAGCCACAAAGAACACGGGTTGCACTATTCAAAATTCACCCATCTCATATTAAACTGTTGAAAACATTCTAAACTTTCATATAAAAGAATAGTACTGTTTTAGTTATAGTATAGTTTTTTTTATTTTTAATTGTAATTATTAAAAAACATTTAAGTTTTTTATCTTACCTTCCCCCGAGCAGCAAGGATTACCAACTGTCTGTCTTCAGCTGGTTTTTTACTACCTGAGACTGGAGCTTCAAGAAAATGACCACCCTTCGCTTTTACCGCCTGCAGATATAAAACTATGCATTAGAGATGGCAAAATGAGCGGGTTGGGTAATAAATCAAATTACCAAGAAACCATTTTGGTTGACTTTGAACCCCTTATAAACCCATTCCAGTGTACCAAATTACCAACAAACCCGTTAAAAACAAACTGCGGCATACAGAACCCATGTATATCATAAATGGGTTGAAATTGCTGTAACCATTCAAGATGTACCATTAGGGATTAAATGAGTTTAAACCCGTTGATATTTTAAGATATAAGAATGCAACTTAAACCTCACTAATTTTAGAGGAAGTTTCAGCATCAACTGTTGGCATCTCAATGTAACCTTTCCCACTGCAAATTTCTTCAAGAATCCCATCTTTATCAAATACAACCTATAAAGAAATACGAATCGAAATCAGATAATCACCATTATAAAATATGTAAGATACCGTGTTGTTGTTGCTTTTCTTCAGCTGTGATTGTATTTATCATAAATAAAAAATGAAACTTTACTATTTGACCACTAATAATCAAATATAGTAGAAGCAGAGTTTTTTATATCCAAACATTAAAAACTGATTAAGTAATCACCTTCAAAATGCAAATCAAAACATATAGTATAACATAATCAGAATTTCAATATACGTATATTATATTATATATAACATATTAAGATAATAAACGTAACATAAAGATCGAAGTTTTGAATTGAGTAAGATTTCCACTAACAGAAAGAGCTGCAGGAGGATCTGATAGCATCCCGATTGTGTACTTGAACTTCTTAATTACTTTTACAGGAGTTTTCTTTACAGAGGCACCATGCTCTTTTAGCTCGTCACACTATTGAATAATATTTAAATAATTATACAACAAAAAACATTTCAACCATTAAAAATAAGATTATTGATCTTCGAATAAACCATCACTATGGATACATCCAAACACACACTTTAGAAATTAACAAAAAAAAATCATTTTAACTATCAATTTAAGAAACATTGATTTTCAAAAAAAAAAGTAGAAACTTGAAAGTAGGTATATACAACTAATACCTTTAATTCTCCAAAAATATAAATCAATATCAAAATTAATATTAGATTAAAATAACAAACATGCTAATATTGTCAATCTGTATCAAAATCCTTAAAACCCTAAAAATTACATAATATAATACTAAACAATCAATCTATCTACATCAGATAATCAATAACACAAAATAATCAAACACCAACACATAGAGTATATACATACATACTTATATTTAATTATATATATTTATATTATATGTATTGAAAGACAATACCTTGGAAAGGGTACGATTCTAGACAGTAACCTTATTAAGCTTATCTTGAGATGAACATCATATAGTTACCGTGTAACATCCCGCATTTTTCCGTTAAATTATTTTAACGCCCGTCTTTTTTTTAGATAATATCTTTCGTATTCTAAATTCGTATCTTTCATTAACTAACGTTCTTGATATTTTCGATTATAATATCTTCTATTTATTCTCGCGTATTTAAAATTAATTCGTTTGGTTAATTCACGCACCCGCTTTTAAACTCAAGGGACTAAATTCGCCATTAGGCCAAAGTGGCAACTAGTTGAACTAGTCACCACTCTTCCTCACCATTCATTCATTCACCTCCTCATCCTTCATACTTCCACTTTTACTCTCAAACACCCAAATCATTCATTCATCATCTAAATTTGATCTAGGAAGCTTGCAACAAAACAAATTACATATTCGTGATCCTCTCTTCGTCCTCTACATTTTGGTACCAATTTCATCTCGTTTGGGTAACATTTCTAAAACTCTAGATTTCATGTTCTTAGTGTTTTTGACTTGAAATGGTGTTAATTAGTGTCTATGGCTCAAGTCTAACATGAATATGTGTTTGGTTTGCTCGATTTGTTGTTTTGAGTAACTAGCATGAACACTTGAAATGGGTGTGCCTAATCTTTGATTTTGGTTGATTAAATATTGTTTAAATGTTAAAGTTCATGTATTAAATGTGTTACTAGCATCATTAGCTTCGTTTTGGTATGTAGGTTGATTTAGAAAAACATCGCTAGCATAATTGTTGAATTCATGATTTTTGGTTAGGGTTTGATGAACTTTAAAATGAATTTTTGATGCATTGAATGCTATGACATGTTGTTAGTAAGTGTTTAGTTGCAATGTATGTTTAATTACCTTCGAAACGGCGTATCGTATGCGTAAATTAGATTCCCGAATCACCGTTTGCATTTTTGAGCTTGAAACTTTAAATAATGATCATTTATTGAGGTTTTCATTGTTGTTAATGATGGATTTGATTGATGAAATGTATTTAGTTGTATTCCTCGTCAAATTACCTTTCCAACGATATAAGATACGTGTTTTGAATGTTTACGGTTCATAAGTTATGGTTGTTTGAAGTTGGATTCGTTTAAGTGTTCAAACTGCCCAGAATTGCTGAAACGGTCACAGATGCGGCGCATCTGAGAGGGATGCGGCGCATCTGATGCTGACTGCCAAAAAATCTCGATTTTCATTTAATTCTAACTATGCTATGCACCTCCGATTGACATGAAACTTGGCCAACATGCTCATATATGACTTCTAAGATTAGAAAATTAGTTCGGGACCCGACCCGAACGTGTTGACTTTTTTGTTAACTTTGACCAAGTTTGACTTTTAGTCAAACTTAACCAAATACTTATGCGATCATTCTGACATGCTCTTATACTTATATCTTGCATGAAACTTGACAACGTGATTCACATGCTATATATATTCGAGTCGTAACGAGCCATAGGACTAATCGAACACATTTCGCCCGACCTTGTGTCGTGACCGGTTAATTGATACAACTTACTTGTTTAGGTCGAGGCTAAGCAACTTTCATGCACACATTTACTTTGTGAAGTACATTTATACTCGTGCACTCGAGGTGAGATCATAGTCCCATTTTTCAACAACTTTTATACTTTTAAATCATGGGATGAGAAACATATACAGTTTTACACTACATACTTTATACTTTGAACACAAGTACGGAAACAACATTCCACAGCGAGTTAGAACAAAAATCCTCAATTCGATTATCATTAGTTACACTTGTAGGGTGTAAGCGAGAACTTATATTGTGTGGCCATACGGGTTTGACAAACCCTCATTCGGACGGTTCGCTACCGTTGTGCGGATTAAATATATTTTTGAGAAACAGTGTATGTTCTAACACTATTGTGATGGGGTTCTATGGAAGGAAAGTTAAGTCTTGATAATTGGGTGCTCGCGAACATACTTTTGGAATGCAAATGATTTGGATAATCAACGTTATGGAAATACAAAATCTTGTGGTTCAAAAATAACGTTTATTACTACACCTATGATTTCACCAACGTTTTTCGTTGACAATTTTCTATATGTTTCTCAGGTTCATACTTGGCTACTTGATACATGCTTCCGTACACTTTGATTACTTGCTTAAAGTCAAGCATACATGCATACGCTAGCGATAGCACTTTTGGATTCAAACTTAAAGCATACATACTTACGCTATTTATAGCAACTGTGATTTTCAACTTATATTATGTCGCAAGTTATTTCATTTATACTTTACTACTTTTGTAAACTTAACTTATTGTCGAACCGTTTGGTAAACTAAACTTTGTAAGTCTTATACGTTTCAAATGAGTGCGACATAATTTTGGTCAAACGCGTCTCATATTGGGACTATGACTACGTAACGGGACCTACGTTAATGATACGCCAATGACGATTTTGTCGGGTCGTTATAGATAGTATCAGAGCATTGGTTGTAGGGAACTAGGATATGCATTAGTGTGTCTGACAGAGTCGTTAGGACGCATTAGTGAATCTAGACTACAACCGGATGGTTAGCCATTGCATTCTGACATACATTTGCTATAGATAGCACTTACATGACTACTTGTGCATTATACTTGAATCATTCTTAGGCAAACTTCTTAATGGTACCAAGTTTTCATCACACGAACTCGTATTCTACAACTTTCTGGTAACACACGTAAATTCAAGATTCATACGCGTAAGGATGACAACGTCTTCATTAGTCACACTTATTTGGGAACTCTGCCTCCCAGATTGTTATTCGCCACCGTCTCAATTTACTATCGGTGTCACACCGGTGTACCTTACTTTCTACCACTTCTTTTTACTACCATCACTACTCTAGGTGAGTATCGTCGTCACTACTTATCACTACGGTTGCGTACTATTCGTTATCATGATGCATTACTCTTTTCGTACCTAAATGCATTATTGTTTGATTTGAACCGCATTGACGTGAACAATCATTTATACACTTCCTTCGAGAAACGCATCTTCAGAGTAGCACAAATTATTTCTATCCAATACGAGTCACGTTTGAGACGTCGTTACACTTTGTTCATTTTAGATCTTCACGATTACACAAACTTGAATCTATGGGGTGATGTGGGAATGGAGGTATGAGTTAGTATAATATAACGACACTCGATCAACGTGGTTATATTATAGTAAGTCATACCAAAGTTCTAATGACTTGTGATGGTGATTGGACTCGATCAACCTAATCACCACCATGTGCCATGTACATGACTTCATTTTCTTTTTCTTGTTGGATATCCGAAAACTCCGAGAATATTGATAACAACTATACCAAGGACACACCTTCGATTATTGTCGAACCATATTTATGCTTCCGAATGAATGACAAATTCTTTCAACTTCAAACATATGTTACACGTGTATACTATCTCGTTTTCGCACAGTTTTATCGAAGAACTACAAAATGTTTGGTATGCTCACATCGAGGCAGAAACTTCTCTCGCATTACACTCGTACTTCCTTTTAAGGAAATCTTTTATCTAAATTCTCAATGGAGAGAGAGACTCTTCACATTATACTAGAATTCGCCACGAGGGGGAATAGTCCTAACGAACGTTTTTCAGAAATCGATAAGAAACTTGTCCTAACAAACGTTTTCAAGTCCTAACAAACTTGTTTAGAATATATCATAAAGAACTGTACCTCGTTTCGGATCGAGATTCTCATTTCACTTCTAGATTTTTAGAGTGCCTTACAAAAAGCCTCGGGACCACGTTTAGACATGAGTACCGCACATCAACCACAACCCGACGGATCGAGCAAACATACGAATCAAACCTTGGAAACCGTAATACGAATTTGTGTTATCAACTTCAAATTTACTTGAGAAAAGTATTTGCCTTTAGCCGAATTCTAGTACTACAATAATTTTCATTCGAGTATTAACGCCACACTTTTCGAAAACTCATATAGCCGCAATTGTCATTTTCTTAATTGTTGAACCAAAGTAGGTGACAAGCAAACCACCGGACCCGAACTCATTCATGAAATAACCGTTATGATCGTTCAATTCCAAGAAGGACTCAAGACGGCCCGTAGTCGCCAAAAGAGCTACGCCGATGTTAGACGTAAACCTCTTGAATTCCAAGTGGGTTGCCGCATAACGTTAAAAGTCGCACCTTGAAAAGATGTAATCCGTTTCGGGAAACGTAAAAAGCTAAATCCATGATATTTTGATCCTTTTAAAAATCTTGGGGCGTTTTGGACCAGTTGCTTACCATTTCGAACCCCCAACACAATCGAATTCTGTTCATCCTACATTCCGTGTATCAAACTTGAAGAAGTGTCTTGCCGAACATGACTTGTCATTCCTTTCGATGAGCTTACTATCGATGACAAACTTCAATTCCTAGGAGAACTGGTCGAAACTATGAATCGTGAAACCAAACTCTGAAACAACGTAAAACCCCGACTGTTAAAGTTCGTTGAAATACCCAAGGGAGTACCTTCACTTATTCATAGAATTTGCAACGCAAAGGTTTCGAAGAAGAAACAACAACTACTACTTCCAACTAAATTTCGGGACGAAATTTCTTTTAAGGTGTAGGTAATGTAACATCCCGCATTTTTTCGTTAAATTATTTTAACGCCCGTCTTTTTTTTTTAGATAATATCTTTCGTATTCTAAATTCGTATCTTTCATTAACTAACGTTCTTGATATTTCCGTTATTCGATTATAATATCTTCCGTTTATTCTCACGTATTTAAAATTAATTCGTTTGGTTAATTCACGCACCCGCTTTTAAACTCGAGGGACTAAATTCGCCACTGGGCCAAAGTGACAACTAGTTGAACTAGTCACCACTCTTCCTCACCATTCATTCATTCACCTCCTCATCCTTCATACTTCCACTTTTACTCTCAAACACCCAAATCATTCATTCATCATCTAAATTCGATCTAGGAAGCTTGCAACAAAACAAATTACATATTCGTGATCCTCTCTTCATCCTCTACATTTTGGTACCAATTTCATCTCGTTTGGGTAACATTTCTAAAACTCTAGATTTCATGTTCTTAGTGTTTTTGACTTGAAATGGTGTTAATTAGTGTCTATGGCTCAAGTCTAACATGAATATGTGTTTGGTTTGCTCGATTTGTTGTTTTGAGTAACTAGCATGAACACTTGAAATGGGTGTGTCTAATCTTTGATTTTGGATGATTAAATATTGTTTAAATGTTAGAGTTCATGTATTAAATGTGTTACTAGCATCATTAGCTTCGTTTTGGTATGTAGGTTGATTTAGAAAAACTTCGTTAGCATAATTGTTGAATTCATGATTTTTGGTTAGGGTTTGATGAACTTTAAAATGAATTTTTGATGCATTGAATGCTATGACATGTTGTTAGTAAGTGTTTAGTTGAAATGTATGTTTAATTACCTTCGAAACGGCGTATCGTATGCGTAAATTGGATTCCCGAATCACCGTTTGCATTATTGAGCTTGAAACTTTAAATAATGATCATTTATTGAGGTTTTAATTGTTGTTAATGATGGATTTGATTGATGAAATGTATTTAGTTGTATTCCTCGTCAAATTACCTTTCCAACGATATAAGATACGTGTTTTGAATGTTTACGGTTCATAAGTTATGGTTGTTTGAAGTTGGATTCGTTTAAGTGTTCAAACTGCCCAGAATTGCTGAAACGGACACAGATGCGGCGCATCTGAGAGGAATACGGCGCATCTGATGCTGACTGCCCAAAAATATCGATTTTCGTTTAATTCTAACTATGCTATGCACCTCCGATTGACATGAAACTTGGCAAACATGCTCATATATGACTTCTAAGATTAGAAAAATAGTTCGGGACCCGACCCGAATGTGTTGACTTTTTCGTTGACTTTGACCAAGTTTGAATTTTAGTCAAACTTAACTAAATACTTATGCGATCATTCTGACATGCTCTTATACTTATATCTTGCATGAAACTTGACAACGTGATTCACATGCTATATATATTCGAGTCGTAACGAGCCATAGGACTAATCGAACACATTTCGCCCGACCTTGTGTCGTGACCGGTTAATTGATACAACTTACTTGTTTAGGTCGAGGCTAAGCAACTTTCATGCACACGTTTACTTTTTGAAGTACATTTATACTCGTGCACTCGAGGTGAGATGATAGTCCCATTTTTCAACAACTTTTATACTTTTAAATCATGGGATGAGAAACAAACACAGTTTTATACTACATACTTTTATACTTTGAACACAAGTACGGAAACAAACATTCCACAGCGAGTTAGAACAAAAATCCTCAATTAGATTATCATTAGTTACGCTTGCAGGGTGTAAGCGAGAACTTATATTGTGTGGCCATACGGGTTTGACAAACCCTCATTCGGACGGTTCGCTACCGTTGTGCGGATGAAATATATTTTCGAGAAACAGTGTATGTTCTAACACTATTGTGATGGGGTTCTATGGAAGGAAAGTTAAGTCTTGATAATTGGGTGCTCGCGAACATACTTTTGGAATGCAAACGATTTGGATAATCAACGTTACGGAAATACAAAATCTTGTGGTTCAAAACAACGTTTATTACTACACCTATGATTTCACCAACGTTTTTCGTTGACAATTTTCTACATGTTTCTCAGGTTCATACTTGGCTACTTGATACATGCTTCCGCACACTTTGATTACTTGCTTGAAGTCAAACATACATGCATACGCTAGCGATAGCACTTTTGGATTCAAACTTAAAGCATACATACTTACGCTATTTATAGCAACTGTGATTTTCAACTTATATTATGTCGCAAGTTAGTTCATTTATACTTTACTACTTTTGTAAACTTAACTTATTGTCGAACCGTTTGGTAAACTAAACTTTGTAAGTCTTGTACGTTTCAAATGAATGCGACATAATTTTGGTCAAACGCGTCTCATATAGGGACTATGACTACGTAACGGGACCTACGTTAACGACGCCGTCAATGACGATTTTGTCGGGTCGTTACATACCACACCATACAACACCTTTGTTTCACCTGCACCTTCAAAAGCTACCCTGTGGCTGACATTACATGTCAGTACTTGTGGTTAGATTTGCTTGTTATGCTAGAGTTACATCTACAGTCTTCAGGAAACTTCAAATGCATTTTCCAGTTTACTGTCTGCAGGTGTTACAATGTTAGAACCCATAATCTGTTTAGTAAGTTGTCCAAAAAATAATCTCTTACTAACCAAGTATGTAGACCTTATACATTTTCTAGAAATAATCGCACAAATAAACATAATTGTGAATAAATGACAGAGTATTGTACATGGACGATTAAAGGTTATTGATATGAACCGAATTAATAGCAAAAAAATATACAATAGGAAAAAGTGCATGTGTTGTCAATTAAACTTATAAGTGCAGTTAATTTGATGTAATCTCAATCGAGTATTAAAGATGATAAGTTACCCTTAAGCTTTTTTTACTCATTCAAGCATTACATCATTTACTTCAAGTGAAATGGTTCAAAATCCGATTTGGTAGTGCAAATCAAAACCTGATTTCAAATAAATAGCGTCTAGTGTGAACGTACCTTGGAATTGTAAAAGATGGGGATTGAGAACCAAATTTGGTTTTATCAGTAGCTTTCAAAACCCATCGACCCTTTCTGAAATAGCGCATACTATACAAAAAAATCACTTTTTAACATCATATACTGTTAAACACCCGAAAATCGGAGAGTATTGATGATGAACGCAATATCAGGAATGTAAGGAGAAATAAATGTAATTTTGAACCTGTATTTGTGCCTATAATTTAGGCAACCAAAGTCGCTGCCTTTTGATATTTTACAACAAACTCTTCTACTTTTGATCTTTTACTTTTTCTCTGTAAACACCCATGTCGATGTAAATAACATATCTCCCACTGCCACTTCTTTTCGAAGCTGCATCAATCGATGCCTTAATCATTTTATAAAAAATATTTGATTCTTTTAAGTGTCGAATTTGCTGACTTTTAAGTTCATAACTGATATTAATTTGTCCATGTTCATAGCAACAGTTTTTTTTTTTTTTTTTGGGTCCTGCATCATGTTTAATTTTTAGCCTACACCTTACAAATGAACCAAAACTTTGTCATGGCACTATACATCTAAGAATTCACCTTCCAACTCTTTCAAGAACTTCTGTATCTGCAACAACAAATGTGTAATCATGTTAATTCATCTATGGCCCATTTCCTTCATCTTTCCGGTAACATCTCCACTTAGTTTTTGTGACAACTCTAAAACGTTACCCCGAAACTCGAAAGATACATGCTACAAGTATATGAGTAGTTATTTGGGCTATTTGTCGCAAATACGCCCCACCCATTATCTACTGAGATACACACTATTGGAAAGTGATATTTACACGATTGTTTTTTTATAAATGTACCATAATTGTGCATTATAAGGATTTGAAAGTACATACGGTACATCGTAAAAGAAGATACCTTCACAACCTCGTCGATTTAAAACCCGATCAATAGCAAAGCCTACACATACATGGACCACATGATTACATTTCATTCTCACCCAATTTAAGCATCAAACAATATCAATACCAAACAAATAATATTTTTGATTTTTAATTAATTATTGGTAAATAACTAACCACAACTTACTGGTGGACCAAATGTAGGATCTTCAGGATTCAAGGGAACAAACTTTGAAACTTCCATCACATCAGAAGGAAGTTCTAGTTCGAAATATCAAAACAACATGAGTACAACTAAATTTATAACTAAATAATATACTTACAAATTATGATCGATTACTTTTGTCTAAAAATAAAAATAATAACAGACCTCAGGAGCTGCCTTGAGGAGGTTCTTGAGCTTCAGTCCATGATGATACCTTAATGGCTAATATTAGAATCGATTTCAAAATAAAAAGAATCAAATATTTTTTATCATACTGAATGAGGAAAAATTGCACACTTACACCGGAAAAATTGATAATTGAAGGTTGAAATCGTTTCAGAATCAAGATTGAAGGTTCCAACACGTTGTAATCGTCATACCTTTAACTAATTGCGAATTCATCATCCGATTGTTCAAACAAATTGAAATCGTAACTGTAACCGTAACATAATTGAAATCGTAATCTCAAGCAATGAATATTAAAAGGCACGATTACTTACATACCTGGTTAGAAGAATTCGTAGATGGGATTTTCGGATCAAAGATATATGATGAACGTTTATCAATCGCATCTAATTGTACAGGTGAAGGATCGAAGAGGATGGGTGTGACAGAATAGGGTTTATGGTTTCTGCGTGTATATTAGATAGGTTAATTAGTGTTAATTGGAATAATTGTGATTAACTCTAGGATTAACACATAAGCAAATGGGATTAAGGAGTGTTTATGAATTGACACGTCAGATTTAGTTTCACGATTTATAAGATGTAATAATAATAATAATAAAATAATTTTAGGATGAAAAACAACATATTAAAATTGCAGGGTTAAAAAAGAACATCTATGTAAAATAAAAAGAGTAATGTTGGAAAATAAATTAAAAGTATTGTGAATGTGTGACCCACATCTTTCTTCATCATCCCCATCCCCATCCTCATCCCCTACCTCAATTACAACATGTAGAACATCTCCATTAAAATTAAATCTGAATTTTTTCCTTCTAAAACGTAAAAATATACACTGATTGTTTAGGAAAAAATTTGGGGGGAGGGGGGGCACGCCCCTCCCTGCCCCTCTGAAAATTCGCCACTGTGCAGGTAGAAAGAGAAATGGCAAATTCTATAAAAAAATGTAACTTTTTTACCTAAAAAATAACCTATTATGAAGTTGTGATGTGGTCCAGCGGTAGGTGACATGCCTCCTTTAGGAGAGGTCAGGAGTTCGACCCCCGTTGACTTTGACTACATATTAAAAGCACAATTTCATTCATGCCATGAGGTATCCTGTAACAACCCGAGTTTTTCCGTTAAAACTTTCGTTAAATACTTGACGATCGTTAGTTAAATCATACAATTTTCATACGCCAATTTTTTTTCCAGAATAGTTAACAGTGGCTATGTGAAACTTTTTCGTATTTAAAGCAATTAAATGCGTACTTGATCCTTAGTCGATTACTTGAATTAATATGTTATATTAATTAGTGAACTTAATTCGGTTGACGAATTAAACTAGAAACGATACGATTAAAGTTAATCGCCTAGAAAACTTTTCAGTTAACAGAACTCAGAAAAACGATAGAATAATTATTCTTAATAATTATTGAACTTATGAAAGAAATTTAATTTATTATTTACTTAATGAATTAAACACGGTGATTTTGTTTCAACGACTAGTTAACGTTCCGGAGATTCGGTACGGTTAATGGCACTCGAAACGAACCACGCGCGAACGAGCTTTTACACAAAACGAGCCCGAGACCCGAGCCCGAGGCCACATGGCCATGACCTCATACCTCATCGTCCTTGGTCCCATGAGTAGCCAATGCATGTTGACTATTAGTTTAGGCCCATGTTTGTTGACTTTTGGTTGTTTAGGACACTAACTATATTCTCTTAATTTCTAAGTAACAAGAGAACATGTCCCATTCTTTTTCCTATCATTCTTGCTCCATGATTGCAGAACATGTCCCATTCTTTTTCCTATCATTCTTGCTTCATGATTGCAGCCCCATACACACCAAATAATCCCATACCTTCATCCCTACAATTCTCCATCAAGTTTTGATCTCTTGCTTTTGCTTCTTTGATCAATATTGTTGCTTGCATCGTTCTCTACGCGTTTGTATAAACGATTTGTTGATCAAAGGTATAATCACATAAACTCTAATCTCTAAAATCAGATTTTTATTAAGGTTTCATGGATTAGGTTGTCTATTGCTCAAGTCTTGATGTTTGATGAATACTAGATGCGATAAATTGCTCGGCTTGATTGTTTTATGCGAAAACCGAATTTGTATTTGATGTGTACAGTAATTTTAATTTTTCAATTGTATGATATTATATTATAATTAGATTCCTTGCGAAAAACTATTGATTTTAGGCTTTGGATTCGCTTGATTTCATTTCCGGATGATCAAGTTATGGTCAATTGAAATTAACGTTGTGTTTTTGTGATTGATCAGAAATCTGGGTTTGATAGACCATGAATTGGATTGTGAAATTCATAACATTGGATAGGTAATTTAAAAACACTCAGTTTACACTAGGATATCATGTCTTTTTCTTATGTAAAACCCGAGATATGCTTGAATTAGTGTAAAAGTAGTTTTATACAACACTTGCATGCATACGACCTTGTATGATAAAATGTGTTAGCTTCTGTGATTAAATCTTTGCATATTTGAAATCTACACAAAAATTAATTCATCTTTCATGTAGATATCATAGGCTAATTGTATCTAGATCTTCGGCTAATCTCGTGTGAATGTGACTAGCGAAACTAGAATCGAATCTGTAAATTGCTCTGTGTTTTATACTCTGTGGATTGTGTTTATTGAATGAGCATGTAAGCTTCTGGAATATGAATTTTAACATTATATGTGACTTATTGTTAGTTTATGTCAATCTCTGAAACCTTATGCATTGGGCACAATAGGGCCATACTTTATGTAAATTCTGATTTGAGCTGAAAAACTGAATGTTCAATTTGCATGAATAAACTGTACAAATTGGCTAAACCGAAATTGCTCGATTTTATATATGTGTTAGTTTAACTTGTTTTTGAACTATGGCCACTGGTCTTGTATCGATTGCATGTTCCTAACTCCGGTTATAGCTAAAACCAAAGCAGTGCGCGGTCAGAAACTGACTTGGTGAACCCCAAATGTACCCCTTCTGATTCCTGACTTTTAATTATCGTATGAGACCCTGGCCGGACTTTTTGGAATCAATTTTGAGTATACTTATGATCTGGAGTTTTCCATGTTTACTTGAATTTTGTACTATGAGATAATATGCTAAGTTTGCTACATGTACATGAACTTTGTGCACAACGATAAACTGAAATTGTGAAATTGACCAATTATGATCTAAAACGTGTTGTTTGACTTAGGTTTGATATGTTGACCAACATTTGACATGAACCTACTGATTTTGACTTTAGTTGACTACTTTGACCAAGTTTGACTTTCGGTTTGACTTCGGTTGACTTTGTTTGACTTGCATGAATTAGTTGACTGTATGTTTACTTCTACTTTGAAACGCGTCGATTCGAGCAATAAGACAACTTATACTATGAAATCACACTTGTTTAAGACATATTTATTGACCAACCTAAATACATATACTTAGGTTGCATTACTCGGCTATAAACCGTACAAGTAAATTGTCCACTTTTCAATCCGAGCTTTATTCAAAGGTGAGTCTACAGTCCCGCTTTTTACATATTTTCAGGGATGAGAATACACGCTGTTATATTTACATTTTTAAATGCTTTTGTATTGACACGAGTACTATATTTATGCATATTGAGTTTGTACACAAAGCCTCTAGCTTGAATACTTTAAATACCATCGGTGTAGGCACAATTTAGATGGACGGATCCGTTAGGTTGACAACCTCACCCTACAATATTAACTGTGGTGCATTTACTTTGAACATAATACATTCGTACAAGTGTATAACATTTTTATGAGGTACAGGCAGGTATAGTGGATTCTATACTTGGGTCATTGCTAGTATTCAGGTGCTCATAGATTATGCAAACGTTTCGCAACTTGGAGTTGTACTTGTAAAATCTCGTGGTCAAGGAAACTAAACAATATTTCTGATAACTGTTTTTCAGATACTATACAACGTTATTTAAAACTGTGGTTTACGAACAAATGAGATAAAACTTGACAAGGTATTGTCTACGAATATTTGAAACTTGACATGGTATTGTCTACAAATGATTGAAACTTGACATGGTAGTGTCAACAAACTTTTGAAATGGGACACATAGTTGTCTAACTTTTAACATTGAACCTTGGTGGTCTTCCACTAATAACCGTTTTCGAAATGTATTTCTTAAACATACTGTATTGTTTACCTAAAACCTGTAGATTCACTCAACATTGTTGTTTATCCGTTTTACGTGTTTTATTCTCAGGTATTAATTGCTTCCGCTGTAGAATATTGCTGTTACGTAGAAGTCAAGCCAAGCACTGGGACCAGAGTTAACATTCCGTTAAAGGGATTTTTGACGGGGTGTTAAAGATGGTATCAGAGCTTTGGCTATAGAGAACTAGGATACATTAGTGTGTCTAACCGTAGGGCGCATTAGTGAAGTCTAGTCTATAGTCGTATATCTTGGGTGACTTTTATACACCATACATGCACTATTTGCTTCATAATACGACATGTAGGGTTACACATTACATCACGTACATATAAACCCTATACCCATATGATATAGACTTGAACTAAACGTTATACTACGAATCACATACGTACACGCGACGCGAGATTTAACTAAATTAAGTTGATTACGCCATCTTGAACTTATGGAGTTATGTCGAATGGAAATGTGAGATAGCGTAATGTAATGACCGGGATTACATTACGGTAACTCATATAGAAGTTCCGACATCGCAAAATAAGGAATTGGGAGCGAGTCAAGTAGGTTACTTGGATAAATACCGTTTAGAACATAAACCGTTTAATTTCAAATATGAGTAGAAATTTATACCGTACGATTTAATTGTTATTATAACCTATAAGGAGCGTGTAATCACGTCACAATTCGTTACTACCCGACACTGTCCGTATAACGACCCTCATTTTTCCATTATATATTTTTCCAATATTAAATGCCCAAACAATATAATCAAAACTTAATGATTAAACTTTAATCAACAATTGTTAAGTATTAAGAGTTAGAAAACATATTAATTAACTTTGTGCAATAATTGACAAGTTAATAAAAGATGAAAATAATAAACTGTTAGTCGACACTCACTGCTAATTAAAATTTATGCATTTATGTAATATTATAACTGATAACCTATAAGTAATAAATAAAAATTGACATTTATATAAATAATAAAACAATTGAGAACAAAATATATACAAGTCATGAATTAGTAAAAAGAAAATAATACTTATCATGTAGTAAATGTAAAAAATAATAATAGTAATAATAGTAATAATAATGAGACTAAAGAATCTTAAACAATTACATCCTTATGTTGACTAAAAATTAAAATAATATATATATAAACTAGTACCACCTATTGTTGACTAAAAATTATAAAATAAAATAAAATCATTAATTAGAACATCCTTATGTTGACTAACACTCTAATACTTGCACTATATAAACTCCTAGTTTCTCATTCACAAATCACACCAAAATCCTCTCTCAAAAACAATCTCTCCCTCTCCCTCTCTTGTGGTATTCGGATCTTCAAGCTTGTTCTTCGTGTTCTTCAAGAATCTTCAAGGAGTTCTTCAAGATTTTTAAGGCTTTGATCTTCCATCTTCATCGTGTTCATCTTTTCTTTGTTAATTATCTTGAATCTTCAAAGGTATAACATAAACCCTAAACTATTTACATAAACTTTAATCTTTGTTAATTCATATTCATATTATAAACTTGTTATTCATAAGTATATACATAAACACTCCTAGATTTATATATACATATATACATGTAAAAAAAAAAAAAAAAAATATTTTTATGTATATATACGAATTATATATACATATACATATTAAAACCTTAAACCCTAATACTACTTATACTAGTACTTAACATGTATACACTATTACTATTACTAGCACCTATAACCTACTACTTATATTGTAGCACAAAAATATTTTGGGATATGTATTAGAGATGTATAGATCTTCGAACTTTCTTGACGAATGGTTTCTACGAGATTCTAGGCAGAGGGTTTGGACTTCCGATTTAAAGGGTCCTATGGCTCAAGCCCCTAGATCTAAATTAGCCATTCGAAGGGAAAGGGGTGATTGGAAGCTTATCTAATACGGCAAGTATCCTAAAATGAAAAAACACTCATAAAAGTAGAAACTCTATAGTCATAGAAACTTAGTAAAATAAGAAACTTTCTAAAAATGGAAACATTATAAAAATAGTAACTTACTAGGAATAGAAACTTAGTAAAACAAACTATACTTAAACACATACTTAAACTTAAACATGGGCAAAACACTTAACTACTCTTAAATGTCAATAGGTTGACTTTCCTGCTCACTCGTTCAACTCTTTATTCCGAGGAATAACTCTCTCTCTACTTACTAAGGTGAATTCATAGCCCCACTCTTTATTGCTAGCAAACTTATTTAACTTATTTGGGGTGAGACACATGCTGCTTTTACTATTTACAATTTAGACACAAGTACCAACTGCTAAAACTATGCTATACCCGGCTATGTCCGACTAAGTCCCTACAGTGATATTTTTAAGTGCTGCGGCATGCTTATTTATTGGGGGTAGGCCTATCGGGAGTAACGTCCCCGATACATTTGACTAAGTCTTTGTATTACTTGATAATGAAATTAAACCGACAAGGACAGACACAACTTGTCATGGGGCAAACTTGAACGTTTAGTCTAAATATCACGCACTGGCATAACTTTTTGATCCTGCGGGAGATCAACCTTACAAATTAAATCTTGTGGTCTAAAACAAACGGTCAAACTTATTTGTTAAACCTATGAACTTCACTCAACCTTTTGGTTGACACTTTAGCATGTTTTGTCTCAGGTGCTGTTTGATTCAAGCTCTTATACTTACTGCTTATGTGATGCTACTTGGACATAGGATCAAGAGATATCGCATTTATTACTTCTGCATGTGAACATTTCCATTATTGTTATTCCTATCATTGTAACTACGTTTCATTTTCCGCTGCGTGCTCAATAAAGTTTGTTTTATCATTTAGTATTGTTCTCGTATATTATAATATGTTGGTTGATTTGATATTAAGTCACATTTCACCCAGGCCCTAACTGGGGGTGTGACAGTCCGTCACCCCTGATTTCTACTTGGCACTACGAAGATACTGCCTGGACATACTCATCATCTTATACCACTACCCCTTGCTATTTATCGTTGGTTACTACTACTCAACGCCGCCTCTCACCACTAGTCGCGACCGATCACTACTTATCGCTGCTTATCATTTTTGATCCACCGACATCTTACTGCAATTATTGTACCAATTACATATAGGCTAATCCTGTCGCTATCATACTTATTATATTAGATTTTGTCTGATATATTTCCCAAATTTCCTCCGTAAATTACGGAAATCGTTTTGCTATATACACGTATTCAAGGAGACAAACATAGCATCTAACACTCAATTCATATCAAACCCTATTCCAAACACATAATATGGATTTCTCATCTGATTCCTCGAGCTCCATGGACAGCGTAACCGGAACGAACAAACCTATTAGCCATCATCTTTTCTGGATGAATTGGGGGTGGGTTCGTAGTCGACTTAATCAATGGAGGCGAGAAGAAGGCGATCCCTTCCACCAACCGAATTCACCTCTTGGTGAAGAACCTGAAGCACTTACCGGCGAACCAATTCGGAACACCATTTTCACCCTCATTTCCAGGATATCCCGCCACGAATATCTAATATCAAGAATTCTAGATCTTATTCATCCACTTGTCCGAACCGCCAATCATCCCGGAATAGTAGAAGAAGTCAATGAGATTCGCGCTCGAGTAGTGGCTCTGGAGAATATGGTGCGAAATCTAAGAGCATCAGCAGCATAGCCAGCACCACCAGTACCATCAACATCACCACCAATAGCATCAGCTTCACTAACAACAACATCCGCATCCCACACCTCAACATCACACTCGATACTTCGGATATCAACATCATACACCCCATAGATACCAAGGAATATTAGTAATTGTGAGTTAAGATGTATTGACTCATTCTTCCTGGAAAAAAAATTTATATATGTATACTTTATATATATATGGTTTGGAACAATAATAAATCTTTTCGTACTAAACTATTACGTGTGAATCTTAACTAGTATGTACTACTTGGTTAAATCATATCACTAATATGCTATGATGTACATCCTTCGTTAATGACTTAACAATCATTAATCACTGCTTCAGCACAATAAACTCCATTTCATAATAAACTAAGTGTATTATTCAAATACATGTTTGATTTTTCACTTCTATTTTCGATGTACTCGAAACTTTCTAGAAAACATTATTCGTGCCTTGTAAATTTCACAAGAACTTCACGAGCATCAATATCATATACCGAGGTATATCAATAAACAATGAACGATGAAGTATTGATTCATAACTTCATTAGCGAAATATTTCGCTACAATTATGAAATCTCTAAGGTTTTGGAGATTATCTTCAACCGTAAATCACATGAGTTTAATATTATATTAACTCATTAAATCCATGATTACATCTGAAGAATATATACGAATATATATCTTCATAAAGATTGTAATTAAAAACTCTTCTGTACAGACTGTAAATTGTAAAAATATTTAACGGGTAGGTAAAACCCGAGAAATATTTATATCTCACATTAATATGTTACATTATACATTCTTCAAATTCTGATTCAATAATCAGTAACTATACTAATTACACTCACAAGATTTGTGTATCCGTTCACTAAAGAACAACTACTACATATTCTGATTTTGACGTATCAGAATCTAAGTAAAGCTTTAGCAAGTGTTATCTTCCTAAAGATCACTACATTCATGAATTATATTCATTTGTATTCTATGATGAATTATCACATCAAACCATCGAAATTATCATTCATTACTTTTGAAATCAACAACGCCTATTCGTCAACCATTAGATCCGTTAACGATTACAATCAACGTTTAATCATCTAAAAATAAAATCTCTTGAAACCATCTCGGATTGATAACCAACGATTCAGATTCGTTAACCTTGAGAATGCTGACGAAGCAGCAAAAGCTATAGATGGTCTTAATGGCCAAAAGTTTGATGATAAAGAATAACGTATTGAAAAAGGCTCAGATTTGGAACTGAAAAACGGATTGAGCTAACCATGAAGGAGACCAAGGACAAATACAAGGACCAAACCCTATATTCAAAGAATCCAGGTAATTCTGGATCCGATGACATCTTTAGAGAATATCTTGCTCCGAAGTCATGCTGAATTTCTAATGGAAGATGATGATTCACAGACCTTACAATCATCATGAACCATGTTACATAACTCTTTCATTCTATTTAACTTCTAAACATATCAAGGAAATATATTTCTTGATGATTCGGTCTTTTTCGGATATTCTGGTAATTTGACAAATCAAATTGTGCTATTACCTTTCCTTTCTACTTTGTATATTATGATCATTCGAAACTCCATACCTACGAATTCTGGACCATTACTTGCTTGATTTAAAGTCGAGAAGAGAAAACAAGGTGAAAACGGATACTATGACGATGAACAGCGAATGTTTCTGCATTATCACCAGCCACTGATCCGTATTATTTGACCATGTATAGAAGAACAAGTTGAAGATCTTCTTGGATAAAAAGCATGAGTCTTCGAAAAATAGGTCAGAATATAAAAGACAACAAACATGGAAGATCATAAACCATTTATATCAATAAATATTGAAAAACAGAGGAGTGGTAGAATTAAAAATACTGTCACCCCTAGAGCATTATAGAAGAACAGAGATTCTTCTGGTGGTAGACTAAAAAGAAGAATGACTGTATACACAGTCAAAATAGTAACGAAAATCAAGAGCGGATGAAGCATCTTCACAAAATTTTCAAAAATAGAATTTTGAAAGTAAGAAGATTGAGGTTGAGAAAATAAGGACGCAGAGATGATTAATTTATATCAAAAAATTTTACCATAGCAACGCGTCAGCCGATTAAGATAATCGTATTAAATCAAAAAGAAAAGGATTCTAATTTCCTTAATTACCGGATCCAAATCTCACAGATTTCAAACGATTATATTCAAATCCCTTAAATTTAGGAGATTCAATAGTGATCACATCGAAAAGTCAAGGCGGACAACTATTACTTCAATACATCCGTTAGTGACATATTCAGTCGTATTTTTACACGTAACCGAATCATTTCATTCATATTCTTGATGATAAGAAATTCTATACACTTAACTCGTATTCATTACGAAACCGAACGTACCTTAGAAGTCCATCCGTATAGAGATCTCGAAAGATTATTTAATCTTATCATATTATTTGACGAAACACTCGTATATGACCAAATTCTTTTTTTAAAAGAATGTATGAAGGCTTACGTCTGGAAAGACAAACTATTCAAGCCAAGTATAAACTTTATTTGCAAACTTAGTTATAGAATTCAAGCTCACGTTGAAACGTGAATTTCTAATGATACGAAAATATTTTATTTTCATCAATAACTGCCATCATCCAAATTTCGGGATGAAATTTTCAATAACAGGTGGGTAATGTAACAACCCGAGTTTTTCCGTTAAAACTTCCGTTAAATACTTGACGATCGTTAGTTAAATCATACAATTTCATACGCCAATTTTTTTTTCCAGAATAGTTAACAGTGGCTATGTTAAACTTTTTCGTATTTAAAGTAATTAAATGCGTACTTGATCCTTAGTGGATTACTTGAATTAATATGTTATATTAATTAGTGAACTTAATTCGGTTGACGAATTAAACTAGAAACGATACGATTAAAGTTAATCACCTAGAAAACTTTTCAGTTAACGGAACTCAGAAAAACGATAGAATAATTATTCTTAATAATTATTGAACTTATGAAAGAAATTTAATTTATTATTTACTTAATGAATTAAACACGGTGATTTTGTTTCAACGACTAGTTAACGTTCCGGAGATTCGGTACGGTTAATGGCACTCGAAACGAACCACGCGCGAACGAGCTTTTACACAAAACGAGCCCGAGACCCGAGCCCGAGGCCACATGGCCATGACCTCAAACCTCATCATCCTTGGTCCCATGAGTAGCCAATGCATGTTGACTATTAGTTTAGGCCCATGTTTGTTGACTTTTGGTTGTTTAGGACACTAACTATATTCTCTTAATTTCTAAGTAACAAGAGAACATGTCCCATTCTTTTTCCTATCATTCTTGCTCCATGATTGCAGCCCCATACACACCAAATAATCCCATACCTTCATCCCTACAATTCTCCATCAAGTTTTGATCTCTTGTTTTTGCTTCTTTGGTCAATATTGTTACTTGCATCGTTCTCTACGCGTTTGTATAAACGATTTTGTGATCAAAGGTATAAACACATAAACTCTAATCTTTAAAATCAGATTTTTATTAAGGTTTCATGGATTAGGTTGTCTATTGCTCAAGTCTTGATGTTTGATGAATACTAGATGCGATAAATTGCTCGTCTTGATTGTTTTATGCGAAAACCGAATTTGTATTTGATGTGTACAGTAATTTTAATTTTTCAATTGTATGATATTATATTATAATTAGATTCCTTGCAAAAAATTATTGATTTTAGGCTTTGGATTCGTTTGATTTCATTTCCGGATGATCAAGTTATGGTCAATTGAAATTAACGTTGTGTTTTTGTGATTGATCAGAAATCTGGGTTTGATAGAACACGAATTGGATTGTGAAATTTATACCATTGGATAGGTAATTTAAAAACACTCAGTTTACACTAGGATATCATGTCGTTTGCTTATGTAAAACCCGAGATATGCTTGAATTAGTGTAAAAGTAGTTTTATACAGCACTTGCATGAAAACGACCTTGTATGATAAAATGTGTTAGCTTCTGTGATTAACGCTTTGTATATTTGAAATCTACACAAAAAGTAATTCATCTTTCATGTAGATATCATAGGCTAATTGTATCTAGATCTTCGGCTAATCGCGTGCGAATGTGACTAGCGAAACTAGAATCGAATCTGTAAATTGCTCTCTGTTTTATACTCTGTGGATTGTGTTTATTGAATGAGCATGTAAGCTTCTGGAATATGAATTTTAACATGATATGTGACTTATTGTTAGTTTATGTCAATCTCTGAAACCTTATGCATTGGGCACAATAGGGCCATACTTTATGTAAATTCTGATTTGAGCTGAAAAACTGAATGTTCAATTTGCATGAATAAACTGTACAAATTGGCTAAACCGAAATTGCTCGATTTTATATATGTGTTAGTTTAGCTTGTTTTTGAACTATGGCCACTGGTCTTGTATCGATTGCATGTTCCTAACTCCGGTTATAGCTAAAACCAAATCAGTGTGCGGTCAGAAACTGACTTGGTGAACCCCAAATGTACCCCTTCTGATTCCTGACTTTTAATTATCGTATGAGACCCTGACCGGACTTTTTGGAATCAATTTTGAGTATACTTATGATCTGGAGTTTTCCATGTTTACTTGAATTTTGTACTATGAGATAATATGCTAAGTTTGCTACATGTACATGAACTTTGTGCACAACGATAAACTGAAATTGTGAAATTGACCAATTATGATCTAAAACGTGTTGTTTGACTTAGGTTTGATATGTTGACCAACATTTGACATGAACCTACTGATTTTGACTTTAGTTGACTACTTTGATCAAGTTTGACTTTCGGTTTGACTTCGGTTGACTTTGTTTGACTTGCATGAATTAGTTGACTGTATGTTGACTTCTACTTTGAAACGCGTCGATTCGAGCAATAAGACAACTTATACTATGAAATCACACTTGTTTAAGACATATTTATTGACCAACCTAAATACATATACTTAGTGTAACATCCCGCATTTTTTTCCGTTAAATTATTTTTAACGCCGTCTTTTTTTCTTTTTAGATAATATTCCTCGTATCTAGATTCGTAACCTCCGTTAGCTAACATTCTAAATATTCTCGTTATCGGATTTTAATACGCGTTTTAAAATATTCCGTTTAGGTATTTTCCGCACCCGACTACAAACTCGAGGGACTAAAATTGACACGGGGCAAACTAGTTGACTAGGTCACCTAGTCCACCCCAATCACCACCATTCAACCATCTCCCTCTCTCTCTCTTTCTCTCTAGCAAGAACACACACACAAACACCCAATTATCAATCATTCATCATCTAAATTCGATCTAGGAGGCTTACAACAAAACAAATTACATATTCGTGATCCTCTCTTCATCCTCTTCATTTTGGTACCAACCTCATCTCGTTTGGGTAACATTTCTAAAACACTAGTTTTCTTTGAATTTGTGTTCTTGACTTAAAAGTATGTTAATTAGTGTCTATGGCTCATTGTGATGTCGTGTATGTAATTTGTATGCTCGATTTGTTGTTTTTGGTGTAACTAGTTCATTATGAAAATTACTTGCTAAATCCTTGATTTTGGATGATCAAATGTTATTAGATTGTTAATGTGCATGTTTTAACAGTGTTACTAGTATCATTAGCTTCATTTTGATGTATAGATTGATTAAAGAAGCTTCATAAACGCGATTATTGATTTTGTGAACTTTTGGTTAGGGTTGACAACTCTTAAAACAAACTTTTGATGCGTTGAATGCTTGTTAATGTTATTGATAAGTGTTTAGTTGTATTACATGTTTCATTACCTTCAAAACGGCATATCATATGTATAAATTGGATTCCCGAAACTTAAATTGCAATTGATAAACTTGAAACTTGAAAATAAACCTCTATTGATCACTTGTCGGGATTTCGGTTATAGTATATGATGTTTTTGCTTGATGAAAAGTGCTTAGTTGCGTTCCTTGTCGAAAGAGCTTTCCGATGATATAAGATACATATCTTGATTGTTTACGGGTCATGAAATGTGTTGGTTTGTGTTTTGGTTCGTGCACTTAGGAAATACAGCAAACAGGGCCTGGAAAACGATCTGGACGCCGTCTAGCTTCTCGGGACGCCGTCCCAAACTTAAAACTGGGACGCCGTCTAGCTTCTCGGGACGCCGTCCCAATCTTAAAACCGGGACGCCGTCTAGCCAATTGGGACGCCGTCCCATTGTACTAAAACGGGCTGTTTACTTTGGTCATTTGACATAAAAATGTTTGCTATGCTACGGACCTCCGATTAACATGAAACTTGGCCAACATGCTCATATATGATTATATAACTTAGAAAAATTGTCGGATACCCAACCCGACCCCGTTGACTTTTCTGTTGACTTTGACCCGACCAAGTTGACTTTTAATCAAACTTAACCAAATAATTGTGTAATCGTTCTAACATGTTTTTATACTTGTACCTTGCATGAAACATGACAATTTGATTCACATGCTATTATGATCGAGTCTTAACGAGCCATAGGACTAATTGAACATCTTTGACCGTTTTGTGTTTACCGTTATTGATATAACCTATATGTTTAGGTCAAGACTAGCTTTGTCTTTGCACGCGTTTACTTGTCGAAGTACTTTATTAACTCTTGCACTCAAGGTGAGATCATAGTCCCACTTTTTCAATCACTTTTATTCTTTACATCGTGGGCTGAGAAACACATACATTTCATACTTATTTACTTTTCATGCTTTTACATTGTGAACAAATACGAATACAAAGATGCATACGAGTTTGAACAAAAGTCCTCAATCCAATTATCATTAGTTCCACTTGCAGGGTGTAAGTGTAAGCGTGTAATTATGTTGTGTGGCCATACGGGTTTAACAAACCCTCATTCAGACGGTTCGCTACCGTTAGTGAATGAAATATAATTTCAACAATGTATAGTGTAAGTTCTAACACTAAATTCAAAATTCAGAGGGAAGATTCGGTTAAGCCTTGATAATTGGGTGCTCGTGATACAAATACTATTTTGGAATGTGAACGATTCTGGTTGAACAATTCTTAAAGAACCTTGTGGTTCAATACAATTTACTTGCTAAACCTATGATTTCACCAACGTTTTCGTTGACAGATTTCTATGTTTTTCTCAGGTCTTGCACGATATGTGATACATGCTTCCGCTCATTATTTGATACTTGCATTGGATGTCGAGTATACATGCTTTTCAGGGAGCGTCTTTTGACTTTACTTTAAACCGTGTCGCCTAGATTTCATTTGTACTTATAACCTTGTAACTTAACTTTTGGTTGAACAATTCTTGTAAACTTTGAAACAATCTTTATTTTGAAATGAAGGCGACATATTTTGGTCAAACGTTATCTTAAAGACTTATAATCAGGTAATGGGACCCACGTAGCCGACGCCGTCACTTGACGATTTGTCTGGGTCGCTACAAGTGGTATCAGAGCCTTGGTTGTAGGGATTTAGAGTTCATTTGTGTCCACCCCGAGTCATAGGGTACATAGGTGAATCTAGACTACAACCGGCATATAGACTGAAGTAGGAATTACTTGACTATTTGTGCATTTATACTCGAACTCTTCTATCATATCTAACTCGTATTCGATCTTGATCTTACGTTAATAAATTTTGTTGACGCGCCACCTTGACTTTATGAAGTAATGTTAAATGCACATGAGAATCAGGGTAATATAATTTCCGGGATTATATTACGGTGATTCACATGGACGTTCCGACATTATGACATAAAGAATTTAAGGCGAGTCAAGGATAATTTTCTCTTTATCTTTATTCCATATCGCGGTTAGTATTATTTAGAATACTAACCAACGATATTCTTGTGTCATGAAGGAACAATGGCTCGTCGACGCGCTCCTCCCGAACTCCCGAACAAGCCCTCCAACGTATGATAGCCACTGCCGTGGATGCGGCCATGGCCGGTCACTCCTCCAACAACAACAATAACAACAATCATCACAACAACAACAATGGAGCCAGAAATTCCAACGAAGGATGCTCCTATAAGAATTTCATGGGGTGCAAACCTCACACTTTCGATGGAACCGGGGGACCGGTTGTGCTCACCCGATGGTTTGAGCAAACGGAAGCCGTCTTTAGCATAAGCAGTTGTCGAGACCAAGACAAGGTTAGATATTCCACTCACACCTTCGCCGGTATCGCTCTCACATGGTGGAATTCGTATGTACAATCGGTGGGTATCCACGAAGCCCACGCTCTCTCTTGGGCCGACTTAAGAGGAAAGATGATCACCGAATATTTTCCTCGCGAAGAAACCCGAAGGCTCGAACAAGAACTAAGAGCTCTGAAAGCGGTCGGGAACGACCTTAAGGCCTATAATCAACGATTCTCCGAACTTGCTTTGATGTGCCCAAATCTTGTGAACCCCGAATCTTTAAGGGTTGAACTTTACATGGATGGTCTCCCCAAGAGCATCAAACAGGGAGTAATGTCATCCAAACCCGCTAACCACCAAGAGGCTTTGAATATGGCCCGTCAGTTGATTGAAACAGTGGACGAGATTGAAGTGCCGGCACCTAAAGCCGAGGATAAGTCGGGTGACAGCAAAAGAAAATGGGAAGCCCCCCAATCAAGCAATTACAACAACCTCGCCAAGAAGCCCTTCATCCCCAACGGCAAGAAAGGTTATACCGGACACCTACCGTATTGTAACGAGTGCTACAAACATCATTTAGGCGAATGTGGCAAACCATTTTGCTTGAAGTGTCAAAGAAGTGGCCATGTAGCCCACGATTGTAGGAATACCGCTCCCGTCGCCCAAAAGGAGCACAATGCACCCAAGACGGGTGTTTGTTTTGAATGTGGCCAACCGGGTCATTTTAGGAGTGCGTGCCCAAATAAGAAAATCAACCCCAACGCACGCCGTTAAACTTTCAACATCAACGCCTAGGATGCCCGAGACGACGATGGACTAGTCACGGGTATGTTTCTTCTCGAAATTCTCACGTTTCATGTTTATTCGATTCGGTTACCGTTAGACATTTTATAAACAAGTCTTTGACTCGTGCTCTTTACATTCCACTTTTTCCCCTAGATACTACTTAGACGATTTAAGTGACCAACGGAAAATATTGTGTGCCTATAAATTTTATTGGAGGATATACGTTAAGACTTTTGACTTGACACCTATAGAACTAGGGAGCTCGAAACCTATTCGTTAAAAAAAAAAAAAAAAAAAAAAAAAAAAAAAAAAAAATTGTTTCCCCATCATCTTGTATAGATTATTGTGAACTGAGTAATTTTCGGTTGAAAAACCGATACCCTCTCCCTCGCATCCATGACCTCATGATTTCTTGCATGAATCCCGTGTGTATTCCAAAACGACCTCCGTTCCGGTTATCATCAATTGGGGGTTAAGTGAGACGATGTCTCCTAAGCCATTTCCGAACTCGCAACGTTAGTTGTAAATCTCTCTTAGTACCGTTTGATTTATTTAGGACTACGTCCGTATTCATGAACCTCCTAAATCACGTATGCAACTTATCTAGACAAATCTGTTATCGTATTTATAGATGACGTCTTAACTTATTTAAGTAAAGAAGGAAAACGAACAACATCACCATCTTACGCTCGAACTTTTGAGAAAAGAGCAACTTTATACCAAATTCTCCGAGTGAGAATTTCTGTTGAACGAAGTCCAATTTTCTAGACCATAATGTTAATGGTCAAGGCATTACAATCAATCTCGAAATCAAGCCACATGTAATCAGGAAACTCTCCCCACTCAGACTTGTATTCGTAAAATCTTAAATCTCGTCTGTTATTACCGAAGATTCATTTCTGACTTTTCTCGTGTTACACGACTTTTAAACTCGTTAACTCACTAAGGAAAAACTATAAACCTCTACGTGCCCGAATCTTGAGCGTGATTCTTCACACCAACATTTCTAGTTAAATTCGTTATTTTGCACGAAGAAGTCGAATACTAAATTGTGGATCCGATCAATTTTCTCGTCATCACGTACCACACTACATACCTCTGATATTTCACCATTACCGTCTGATATTACTGGAATTTAAGATAACACACAATCCAACGATACTTCACTCTTCTTTGACTTAACGCCCTTGTGTTTCTGATAATCGGTCAACTATTATTCAACCCCGAACTATACAACTACGTGTACTACCTCGTTTCACTTTCAGACTTCAACTTTTGACAACTAGAGGCACGTTATGGCAACCTCGAGATGTAAGCTCATCCTATTCAAAGTCCTCATTTCACTCCTATCCTCATCGCTCGCATTTCCGTTTAAGGAAACTCCTTGTAACATTTCTCCATGGATAGATAAACTCCTCATATTACATTAGTATTCGCCACGAGGGTGGATAGTCCTAACGAACATTTTTCGAACCCTAACTGACTTGTTCAAACATATCTTAAGAGATTCTATTCCAACACGGTGTATCTTCGTCATTTATCCTGTATCGAAATACTCGTTTCACTTCTAGCGTTACAAGAGACCTTGGGAACCCGCTTAGACACATGTACCGTGTATCTCCCACAAACAGACGAACCGAACAAACGAACGATTTACGTCTTCGAAAGACATGTTTCAAACTTGCATGGTCGCTTTTAGTTGATCCCTCATACTACGATAGTTACCGTTCTTGTACTAACGCCGCACTTCCGAAACCCTATATGACCGCAAATGTCATACCCCTATTCGTTGGACCAACGCATGTGGCAAACAAACACCGAAATCTGAACTACATCAGGAAACAACAATTGAGATCGTTCAAGTCCGAGAAGGGCTCGAGATGACCCGTAGTCGCCAGAAGAGTTATACCAAACTTAGATGAAAACCTCACAAATCCCAGTGTGTAACCGCATAATATTGAGAAACCACACCTTGGAAAGGTGTAATCCATTTTGGGAAATCGAGAAAGGCTATATCCGCAATATCGAACCTTTTGAAACCTTGGGGCGTATTGGAACCGCTTCCTACCGTTTAGAACTTCCGACTCAATTAAGTTTCCGTTTACCCTACATTTCGTGTAACAAACTTAGAAACGTGTCATGCGGAACAGGAATGTGCAATCCTTTTAGATGCACCAACTATTGATGACAAACTCCTCTTCATGGAAAAACTGGTTGAAATCATGGATCGTGAAATCGAACTCCAATACAACGTAACACCCCGACTATCCGGATTCGTGGAATGTCCAAGAAAGTACCTTCACTCATTCGTAGAGTTACTACTCTAAGTCTCGAGTAAGAGATATCGACTACTACTTCCAACTAAATTTCGGGACGAAATTTCTTTTGAGGTGTGGATAATGTAACATCCCGCATTTTTTTCCGTTAAATTATTTTTAACGCCGTCTTTTTTTCTTTTTAGATAATATTCCTCGTATCTAGATTCGTAACCTCCGTTAGCTAACATTCTAAATATTCTCGTTATCGGATTTTAATACGCGTTTTAAAATATTCCGTTTAGGTATTTTCCGCACCCGACTACAAACTCGAGGGACTAAAATTGACACGGGGCAAACTAGTTGACTAGGTCACCTAGTCCACCCCAATCACCACCATTCAACCATCTCCCTCTCTCTCTCTTTCTCTCTAGCAAGAACACACACACAAACACCCAATTATCAATCATTCATCATCTAAATTCGATCTAGGAGGCTTACAACAAAACAAATTACATATTCGTGATCCTCTCTTCATCCTCTTCATTTTGGTACCAACCTCATCTCGTTTGGGTAACATTTCTAAAACACTAGTTTTCTTTGAATTTGTGTTCTTGACTTAAAAGTATGTTAATTAGTGTCTATGGCTCATTGTGATGTCGTGTATGTAATTTGTATGCTCGATTTGTTGTTTTTGGTGTAACTAGTTCATTATGAAAATTACTTGCTAAATCCTTGATTTTGGATGATCAAATGTTATTAGATTGTTAATGTGCATGTTTTAAAAGTGTTACTAGTATCATTAGCTTCATTTTGATGTATAGATTGATTAAAGAAGCTTCATAAACGCGATTATTGATTTTGTGAACTTTTGGTTAGGGTTGATAACTCTTAAAACGAACTTTTGATGCGTTGAATGCTTGTTAATGTTATTGATAAGTGTTTAGTTGTATTACATGTTTCATTACCTTCAAAACGGCATATCATATGTATAAATTGGATTCCCGAAACTTAAATTGCAATTGATAAACTTGAAACTTGAAAATAAACCTCTATTGATCACTTGTCGGGATTTCGGTTATAGTATATGATGTTTTTGCTTGATGAAAAGTGCTTAGTTGCGTTCCTTGTCGAAAGAGCTTTCCGATGATATAAGATACATATCTTGATTGTTTACGGGTCATGAAATGTGTTGGTTTGTGTTTTGGTTCGTGCACTTAGGAAATACAGCAAACAGGGCCTGGAAAACGATCTGGACGCCGTCTAGCTTCTCGGGACGCCGTCCCAAACTTAAAACTGGGACGCCGTCTAGCTTCTCGGGACGCCGTCCCAATCTTAAAACCGGGACGCCGTCTAGCCAATTGGGACGCCGTCCCATTGTACTAAAACGGGCTGTTTACTTTGGTCATTTGACATAAAAATGTTTGCTATGCTACGGACCTCCGATTAACATGAAACTTGGCCAACATGCTCATATATGATTATATAACTTAGAAAAATTGTCGGATACCCAACCCGACCCCGTTGACTTTTCTGTTGACTTTGACCCGACCAAGTTGACTTTTAATCAAACTTAACCAAATAATTGTGTAATCGTTCTAACATGTTTTTATACTTGTACCTTGCATGAAACATGACAATTTGATTCACATGCTATTATGATCGAGTCTTAACGAGCCATAGGACTAATTGAACATCTTTGACCGTTTTGTGTTTACCGTTATTGATATAACCTATATGTTTAGGTCAAGACTAGCTTTGTCTTTGCACGCGTTTACTTGTCGAAGTACTTTATTAACTCTTGCACTCAAGGTGAGATCATAGTCCCACTTTTTCAATCACTTTTATTCTTTACATCGTGGGCTGAGAAACACATACATTTCATACTTATTTACTTTTCATGCTTTTACATTGTGAACAAATACGAATACAAAGATGCATACGAGTTTGAACAAAAGTCCTCAATCCAATTATCATTAGTTCCACTTGCAGGGTGTAAGTGTAAGCGTGTAATTATGTTGTGTGGCCATACGGGTTTAACAAACCCTCATTCAGACGGTTCGCTACCGTTAGTGAATGAAATATAATTTCAACAATGTATAGTGTAAGTTCTAACACTAAATTCAAAATTCAGAGGGAAGATTCGGTTAAGCCTTGATAATTGGGTGCTCGTGATACAAATACTATTTTGGAATGTGAACGATTCTGGTTGAACAATTCTTAAAGAACCTTGTGGTTCAATACAATTTACTTGCTAAACCTATGATTTCACCAACGTTTTCGTTGACAGATTTCTATGTTTTTCTCAGGTCTTGCACGATATGTGATACATGCTTCCGCTCATTATTTGATACTTGCATTGAATGTCGAGTATACATGCTTTTCAGGGAGCGTCTTTTGACTTTACTTTAAACCGTGTCGCCTAGATTTCATTTGTACTTATAACCTTGTAACTTAACTTTTGGTTGAACAATTCTTGTAAACTTTGAAACAATCTTTATTTTGAAATGAAGGCGACATATTTTGGTCAAACGTTATCTTAAAGACTTATAATCAGGTAATGGGACCCACGTAGCCGACGCCGTCACTTGACGATTTGTCGGGGTCGCTACACTTAGGTTGCATTACTCGGCTATAAACCGTACAAGTAAATTGTCCACTTTTCAATCCGAGCTTTATTCAAAGGTGAGTCTACAGTCCCGCTTTTTACATATTTTCAGGGATGAGAATACACGCTGTTATATTTACATTTTTAAATGCTTTTTTATTGGCACGAGTACTATATTTATGCATATTGAGTTTGTACACAAAGCCTCTAGCTTGAATACTTTAAATACCATCGGTGTAGGCACAATTTAGATGGACGGATCCGTTAGGTTGACAACCTCACCCTACAATATTAACTGTGGTGCATTTACTTTGAACATAATACATTCGTACAAGTGTATAACATTTTTATGAGGTAAAGGCAGGTATAGTGGATTCTATACTTGGGTCATTGCTAGTATTCAGGTGCTCATAGATTATGCAAACGTTTCGCAACTTGGAGTTGTACTTGTAAAATCTCGTGGTCAAGGAAACTAAACAATATTTCTGATAACTGTTTTTCAGATACTATACAACGTTATTTAAAACTGTGGTTTACGAACAAATGAGATAAAACTTGACATGGTATTGTCTACGAATATTTGAAACTTGACATGGTATTGTCTACAAATGATTGAAACTTGACATGGTAGTGTCAACAAACTTTTGAAATGGGACACGGAGTTGTCTAACTTTTAACATTGAACCTTGGTGGTCTTCCACTAATAACCGTTTTCGAAATGTATTTCTTAAACATACTGTATTGTTTACCTAAAACCTGTAGATTCACTCAACATTGTTGTTGATCCGTTTTACGTGTTTTATTCTCAGGTATTAATTGCTTCCGCTGTAGAATATTGCTGTTACGTAGAAGTCAAGCCAAGCACTGGGACCAGAGTTAACATTCCGTTAAAGGGATTTTTGACGGGGTGTTAAATATCCACCCATGATGCCTTTCATGTTTCCTGTCTTTGATAATGCCTCGTTGATAAGACTATGAGGTACCGTTAGATGTGGTAGAGAAAATTAGTAAATTCAAGTTCGGTAAGGATCGACTGTTATGATTGAAGGGTGAGATAAACATGTTAGAATATGGCTTTGAAATGTTGTAGAGTTTAGTAGAATCAATGAAGACGGTTTTGAGTTGCGTGTGGGCTTAAAGAGTTAGTGTTGATGTAACTTCCTTATGGAAGGTGGCGTGAATCACGTGGACGTGATCCAGTTTAAGTGAGGAAGAGTTATAACATTTCATTTTTATAAGATATATTTTATTATTGGTTGGTGTTAAATAACATGTCAAATGTTGTAAAAGGACCTTGGGTGCAAGGTTTAGGCTAGAAAGGGTACAAAGTGAAAATACGGGTTTATAAGTATTCCAAAAATCAGTCTTTTAGGGTGTGTTTGGATGAAACTGGCGGGAGCTGGAGCTGGAGCTTATGGACTAGAGCTGGAGCTGAAGCTTATTTTTAAAGTTGGTAGCTGGAGCTTATTATTTTTTATAAGTGTTTGGTAAACTAGCTGGAGCTTATTTTCTAGTTCATAAGCTCTACTTTTTTTCATAAGCTACTAGAAGTAGCTTATTTTTCTAGAGCTTATGTTTTTCATAAGCTCTACTTTTTATGTCTCTCAAACGAAGCTTATTACTTGGAGCTTATTAAAATCATAAGCTCAAACTCCTATAAGCTCTCATAAACTCTCATAAGCTACTCTACCAAACACACCCTTAGTCTAATTCTGCTTCTTGGAGTTGAAATTAAAAAGAAAGAGTGAGGGTGAGAGGTAAGTGGCGGTTTTGGGGAATCAAAAAGATATCTCCAAAATTCTTTCATGCAAGTCAAATTTTGAGTATAATTAACCTCTTTAACACTTCCTAACACTAGCGAACAAGAACAAGAGTCTTCCTTATTCATCTCTAAATTGAGGGTTTTGGGGTTTTTGGTAACCCAAGATTTAGGTATGTGCTCTATTACTTTTAATTCCGATTTTATGTGTTTTTAGGGTTTTATTAGTGTTAAAAATGGAGTTTTAATTACATCTAAACCCTAATTCGAATTTAAGCCTTAGGTCGTTAGGGTTCATATGGATTGAAAGTTGATAAGTTGATGAACTTGTAAAAGTGATGATTTTAGTTAGCAACTTGTATGGTAAAGTTTAAAATCTTATTTTGACTATGTTTGACTAAGAAATCTTAAATATAGGTTAAAGATGTGATGAATTTGATAATGAGTTAAGAAAACTTATAAATTATAAGTCTTGTGTTTTAGTGTCAAAATGGGTTTTGTGGGTCAAGTGAGTTTTAGTAGCTAGACTAGTTAAATTGAATTTTGTGAATTGTGAAGACTTATGGTTATAAGTCTTGAAACTAGTCAAAATATATTTAGAGATGTGATTGAGTGGTCTTGAAAGATCATGTGTGTGGGTGCGTGCGTGCATGCGTGCGTGTGTGCACATTGCTTGGACGTTTTTGCATATTGTGAATTGTTGTGGATAATCCCTCAACCAAGGTGAGTACAATGGATATATATTTGTATGTGCATGGGGAAGGCGGGGGGTCCTCTAACGCCCCGCGTGGTTTGTTGATTGTGGAAATGGTCCTCTGGACAATGGTTGCCTACTTAACGTTAACCGTTATGTTTGAGGTCATGGATTTGGGATGCAGTTGTTGGAAGTCTCTATATTAGTGTTCGGTATGGGACACTTATGGAGCAATGTTGGTTATACGGCATACAGGATGCTAAGGGAGTTTGTATCATGATGATATGGCCAAGTCTCGGGATGACACGGCTTGTCCTTGGTTGATGTACGATGATGTTCATGATGGATTGATTGTGACTGACGCTATGCACACATGTATATATTTATTGTTCTCACTAAGCGTTGCTTATAATGTTGTTATTTAATATTTTTATAGGATTGCTTGTGGATAAGGGAGTGGATAAGCTACACTACTACCTAGATGATGCGATTGTATGCTTTGAGATGCGGATATGCTTGACTTGATGTATCCGAGATTGTTGTGCTTTTAGTAGATGCTTTCGGGGTGGGATAGTTAATTCCGTGAAGTCATGGTCTTGATACATGTCGGTCTTTAAGTCAGAGTATATTGGTCGAAATTACCTTTTATTTTGTAATGGGTCGTTATGTACTTAAGGTTGTTTAAGAATATGAACACTTATTGTAAATGTTGGTTTGGATTTTAAAGGAGTGAATTATATTTTGGGGCACATAGCAGGTGTCGATTTGTATAGAATGAATTCAAAAATAGTATACCCGCTGGGTAAGATGTGTACCTGCCGAGGTAAAGTTTTGAGCAGAATGTTGGTTAAAAAGATCTACACACCGGGTAAATAATGTACCAAGAAAAAAGTTTGTCGTTTTTCACATTTTGAGTTGTGGTCGTTTCAAGAAACCTTGGCTGGCCTATGTTAGATAGTCTCATACCCAACAAATGAGAGAATCGAAATCTGGCCGCAAGACGAAAAAGTTTGGGAACGAAATTAGGATCCAGGCCATTTGTTTTTGTGCACAGACCCAATGCCCTTAACGAGCCATGCTACACCCTAGACTTCTTGATCAGAATTAGTCAAACTTATGTTGACTATAAGGGTAAAACTGATATATATCAAACATATATCAGTTATATCAGTTTAATGTCTAATGGTCAAAAGAGAGTAGTTTTCTCCGCTGAGGAGGTTAAGAAGGGCGGTAGTGCCTTTTCTCTTCAATTATATGGGTATTTTATTGGAACTTCTATGGATTATAGGGTTGTTAATGCCCATCTAAGGAGAATGTGGCGGATGTATGACCTTAAAGAAATCGTCAAAACAGCTGCAGGATTTTATTTATGCAAATTTAAAAATGAAAAGGGTATGAAGGAGGTTCTTGAGAGTGGTCCATGGTTAGTTAATAATGTTCCTTTTTTCGTGAATCAGTGGGAATCTGGGGTTTGGCTTGAAAAAATTGAACCTGAAAAAGTTCCAATTTGGATTTGCATTCACAATATACCCATTGAACTATGGAGTGGCAGAAGTATAGGTAAACTTGTTAGTGGTATTGGTAGGTCTATGTTGATGGACAAAGTTACTTCAGAGAGATGTTTGAGTAAAAGTGGAAGACTAGGTTTTGCTAGAGTTTTGACTGAAGTCAATGCAGCTGATGACCTTCCTAGCTTTGTCGAATTTTCCTATCCCGTGATTGGTTCTTTTCCAGCCAAAGTGGGTAAACTTGAGGTGACTTATCAATGGAAACCGCCTTTATGCACTCATTGCAAAGTGTTTGGGCACTCTTTTAATACTTGTAAAATTAGGCCTAAAACAGAAGATGAAGTATCTGCACAAGTGTTAAAAGACGCTTTGAAAGTCAACAATGATGGTGAAACAGTTGATTTAAATAACCAGAGTGTTGAGGACGGCTCTAAAGTTGTTGGTAAGAAAGGAAGGGTATTTCATAAGTTGAATTTTGATAATAATAAAAGTCAATGGCAGTCAACAGAAGCAAAATGTATCAAGCAAAATGCAGTTAAGAATAATTATGGTATTAAAGACAATATTGCTGTGGAGGAAACAGATTGGAATGTGGAGTCCCAGAAAAGTCGAAATCATAATGTTTTAAGGAAAAGAGATAAAGGGAAGGTCATTGATGGTGAAGGTAATAATAAGACATATTCCAAAGATAGAATTGAAACAAACAATCCTTTTTATGTATTAGCAGATGATAAGGGTAATGGTGATTGATGTTAAGTTTGATAATACTGCTCCGAAATTAGGGTATTCTACATCTTGTTAGTTTCTTACTTTATATCTAGTATAGGTTCTCGAGTTTCGCTCAAATTAGTGTTACTCATGTTGTAATCCTCTTTGTATCATTTCCTTATCAATAAAATTATCTTGCTTTTCAAAAAAAAAAAAAAAAAAATATTAACTATTGTTAAAATTTATTATGAACCATTTACTTTGGATGGACAGAGTAATAGTCTATAAGACTCGGACTTCTTATTCTCTATCAATGTAAAACTGTAACAACGCACCGTAACCCCATCTCTCCAACTTAACTATACACATCAAATATCATTGATAAGCATGCATTAACTAACCTAATAATGTCATGTTCTTACTGAAGCGAATTATAGAAAAGAATCAACACAACTGATATACCAATGATAACTGGAAACGCAGTCACCAAGTACAGTGCTCCATATCCCTGAAACAAACAAACAGATTATTTGTGCTCCTACGAATACTGTATACATATACATTTTCATTTTACAAAATTCACATTAATAATGAATAGATGATCACCATCCTAATGTAACAGTTTCAGAATAAGTAGGAATTTTGACCCGTTAAGATTAGGTTTCTATCCTTAATACTTGTTAGTAGTATCAGTTGGAGTAATACCAATAAACGAAATGGGTTACATAATATCAGGTAAAAAGGGGGTAAAATGGGTCGGAAACATTATTTTATTATCATAAAGGTTAATTTAACAATTATTTCCTAAAAGAGACTCTTGGACCCATACAAAACCATTCATTTTCTACCCCTTACCCGGCATGTCCGACCCGCCCATTTTGACAAAAGTAATGAAATCGAGATGAATTAGTACCACAAGTGAAGGGACTTCAGTCTCATCACTACGATCCTCTTCCTCAATCTCTGCAGCCGAATCCCAGTCAATGTTAAGCCTTTTTGCCGCTACTTGGGGATCAATTCCGGTATCTGTAGCCTTAGCGTATAACGACTTCTTTGGGCCTTTTTTTGTTGCTTCAACCTTTTTTTCACAACGGATAACCAATAAAAATAAAAATAAATCAATATAAGTGGTTATCTGGATGAACTGCAAGTTTTTACAGTAATCACAGAAGATTATTAATGTACCTCTAAATTTGGCCATTGGACCATTTCCTCAGCTAGCATCTGAAGAGCAGCACGGTCTCGCGGGATTTTTCCATCATATACCTATACAAACGGAAAATCAGAATGAACATTAATACCAACATATATATGAGGTCGATTATACTTTTTTTTTATATAATTTTTGAACCGGCAAAGATATATATATATATGTTAAGAGAACCTCTCTAGCAAGAAACTAGAAGAGGCCAAAAAAGTTTTTAACTAGAAGAGGCCAAAAATTTTTTTTTGAACGACAAAGATATAAACTTGAATTTTTATTCTGAATTAGTGCACGCAATAAACCCAGGAATCATAATAACAAAAGTAATTAACTAGTGACACACTTTGACCTGTTGGAATATGAAAATATCTGTTTAAAACATTTTTGATACCTCTAATTGCAAAGGAAAGGAAGGTGTGATCATGCCACTGAAATTTATAAAGCTCGTTTACGGATAACGAGATAACTTTGGCCAAAAGAGAGTTATTAACATGTATGAAAGTTAAATTCTGAGATATAATTCACATTCTGTAAACCCCAACCGATACACTTCATACCAGCTCAGGGTGTCTTGGAAAATGTAGTTCTTTTTTTAAGACTGATAGTAACTGGATATGCATAGGATTATGTATTAATACATACATGCATAGAATTCATATGGTAGTTATAGAAATTAATCCGTGACATTCCATATATTCATAACCGATATTTATACAATAACATATCTATCTATTTTACCTATTATACAATATCTATTCTATTTTATACAAATATGAAATCAATTCATATATGGATTAATAGGAATCCTATGCATATCTGGTTACTATCAAAGACTAAGGCACACATAAGTTTAAGTTTGAGTTTGAGAAAAGGGACTAACTTCTTGTAAAATATCAGCCAATTCTTCTCTTGTTGGAGTATCAGCATCATCAATCCCAATTAGTCTTTTTCTCTCTACTTCTCTAGGATCCTCAATCATCACAGTCAATTTCACCTACATATTCAATTCCCATCATGAAATCATTCAAATAAAGATGTAAAGTGCTTAGCACCATTACTAATTATATAAGAGGTTTACCTCACTAAAAAGCATGTCCCTATTTTTCTTCAAAAGCTCCAAAACCTACATAACCAAAGCATTATCCATAAAACCATAGTAAACTTAAAATGGATTTAATGAATTTTGAGTGAAAAATTCATACTTTTTTGATTTGGGAGACATATTCAAGGTCTTGAGGATCTGGGTCATCTTCAAATTCATCATCGACATCATCATCATCATCTTCTTCTTCTTTTTCTTGAATTATGGTATTTGGGTCTGCTGCAACACTTAATTCAGTTTTGGTATCTTCATTGCTAGCAGAAACAACCACACTGACAAGTTTGGTTCTTTTTATAATAATTCTGTGGTGCAAGTAATGTTTAGGAAAAGATACTGAAAAGTTGTGGGTGGATTGAGAAGATGAAGAAGATAACAAGGTGTTAAGGGGTAGCGATAATTGGGTTGAAAGTTTTAACAAAGACATTTATAATTCTATTACTATTACTATTACGGATACTGAAATTGCATAAGATTTATGGCATACTTGGTTGCTTAATTTTTTTCGTTGATGGGGTTGTCTATTGTAATCTATTGAAATTGGTTGGTTGTACTTTGATCTTCCAAAATGGAGGAAACTTCATTCACACCCTGTAGTTTGAAAGAACTGCAAAGACAACCCCTTAACCTACACGACAATCCAAACAATGTACTCCCCTTTTACTTAATTTAATTTAATAGTCTACGGACAAAAAAAAAAAAAAAAAAAAAAAAAAAACGATCAAGCACGTAGTTTCCAAGGAAAAATTTACCCTTGATTGCGAATAAGCCGGGTTTAAGGATCTTCTGATTTAACTCTCCGATTTGTAAATTATGGATAACGCAGATTGATATGAGAATATTGATTGGGTGGTTAAATGTTAAGTCTACCATCGACAACATTCGTCGGTCGATGGATCATGAGAAGGTTTGTAGTTTACCGCCAAGAAGATGACTGACCTAATAACCTTAAAGAAAGAATGGTAGTAATCGTACATAAACTCAGCAGGGTCAATGCTACGTATGAAGTTGTGTGGTTCATGAAGGCCTAGGATTTATTTTTATAGGCAAACCCTAATTCTAGTAATCATACATAAACCCAGCAAAGTAAATGCTACGTATGAAGCATATATTTGATTGAGCAGGCTGCTAATGAGAAAAAAAACAAATGATCGATATTAATGGTGTGGAAATTCCTGTTTGTAATCCTCAAATTGTTGATGATGGCAAGATCGGTATTGAACCGAGACATACTAATATGGATGTTGATGAGAAAAATAGTGAGGAAATACACGTTCCAGTTACATTTAATTCAAGTTTAACTGGTCGCAAGCCAATTGTTGGGCATGTGATACCGAATGTGGTTTCAGTATGTGATAATATTTTAAAGAATATGGGCATTTATGTACAAAATGACGGTAGTTTTGAAAATGTTCAAGTTGAATTGAGTTGTAATGATTCTGAGATGTTGAAAGAACCTGCTAAAGATGAACAAGATTTAAGCAAGCATGTGAAGTTTGTACAAGATCCTACCGGAAAAAATAAAAATGTTAGTGGTCTCAATGGGAATTTTCAACCCAATATAGCTATTGATAATTCTGGGATACATCATGTTGGGAACAGTTATGCTGGATCTAAATAAGAATCATGGGGTGAAAGTTTGGCAAAATGCTAGTGTGCCTTTTGCTGATCTGTTAAAAAAGTCGAAGGATGATGTAATTAAAATGGATTACATTCCACCATTGAGACTTCCAATTGGCCTAAAAATAGTACTGGAAGAAGTTAAGAAAGCCCATTCGCAATCCGGAAAAAAATTTGCAATTTGGGAAGACATTTTATAAAAATAAATAAATAAAAATTGGGAAAATTGTTATAATTCATTTGAAAAAAAAAAAATTTTGGTTGATATCCCTCAAAAAATACATCAAATAGATAAATAATAATCATATAACAAACATGTTTTGTTTACATGCTGCAAACATAAATGGTGATTTGAAGATGGAACACATATAATTAAAAGCTCCTTTCATGGGAAAAGAATAACAATAGCAAATACAGAAAAATGTTAGCAAAGGTGTGCATGGATAATATGGAATAGGTAATCCTTTCAGTGGCAACTAACACTATTGATGCCCATGTCTGCAGACCATATAGTGAATCTATGCTTCTGAAATTCAACCAATTATCGCATTAGGAAACTTCCATATCCAATCATCAACTATTGCATGTGTGCATACATCATCATCAAAAATTAAGATTCATCGTCTTGCTTCAGATCACATAGGGTTTAGAGGATTCTCGACTATATCTACACAAAAATTTGATCTGAAATACGGTTTGTTTAAAGTTTGTTTGAATATTTGAAGTATTGTTGGTAACTGTTACTATTTCCTAGAAGCAATATTGAAGAATTAGTAAAAGAAAAGGTCGGAGCATTTTAGACCAAAGTTTGCGTCACTTTCAACCTCAAGCAAAGAATACACTCCGGTGATAAACAAAAAGCATGTTTAATTCGGCACAAGTGTCTGCAGAGATATTCTTGGATGATCACAACTGCAGATACAAAGTGCATCACAGAAGAAGCAGTATTTAGCATCTACCCTTATGGACCCCGCATTATGAATGCGAATTGTCTTCAATGCTCTGTAATAAATTAGATCAAACAAACTTCAAATAAGCAAATATGTAGAATAAAAGGCAATGACAGTATTATGGGAGATAAGGAGATCACAGACCAGTCTCTTGAACGATTTGCTCTCGGCTACCATATTTGCATTCTCATCTGGCTTCGCACGATCCAGAGCCTGAGGAGGAACAAGGGATGTTCACAAGTTTCAGTAGACAAATTTACAAAGTTATGTGATCATGGCAACCCACGACATCAAGAGTAGGTTTGGGTTGGGGTAACATGTCGAAATGGGTTATTTCAGATAATGGTCAAACTGGTTAGTCTGGGTTAGGCAATATCTTTCCTTTTAAATTGATTAATAATTAATGATAGCGGATATAATTTCAACAGCTAACTTTTAGAGTACCATTACATTATAATAGTTTTTAAATTGAAATTAAAAATACCTAAAACAGGTTAAAATTAGCTATATAAATAGGCCATATACTTTCCTTTTTGTCCCATTGTAGGCTATATACCCACAAAAAAAAAAAACTCTCAGTGTCGGCAGGCTATATACTTTCAAAAAGCGTACTCATGTTAACAAAAACGACTTGTTACCGGCTAAACCGGTTAAAATGATTAAGTGGAATTTTTTGTTTTTCTTTTAAATATGACATGGAATTTACGTGGCTTTTTCTTTTTTGTTTATCAATCACTTGCACAATATATACATTAACAGTTCAAGACAACACCAATGAATTAAAATGAAAGTGGAAGGTTCTTGAAACAGAAAATCGAAAATCGAATATGATATAGACAATACACATTGACACTAGCCGGAACCCGTGAGGGTCTTTCTGCAACAACTTGTTTCGTCGAAAAATCAAAAATCGAAAATCGAGGGCTTGTTTCGTCGGAAAATCGAAGGCCATTTTGACCGGAAAATTAGGCGGTGGAGATGATGAATCAGAATGATACGATGATGAAGATATGAACAATCGAAGATGACAGATTAATAGATAACAATTGCAACTTGTTCTTCCCTAAACACAAAAACACTAAAAAAAATCAGATCTGATGATGATGATGAAGAATCGATTAGATGAACCAAAGATTAGAAATGGATCGATGATGATGATGAACCAGAGAGGAATCGATGATGATGATGATGAACCAAATGCTTGACCCACAAAACTGTTGATACGATGATGATATGAACAATCTATGAACAAGATGCAAAACACATTTGTAGTAGATCTTGAAAACCGAAGATGATGATGTTTACAGATCTGAATTGTTTCCTTTTTTTAGTAGTAATTCCTTTTAATTCTTTTACAATTAGTTTCTTCCTTTTTGTAAGATGATGTTTACAAAATAATACAAAAAATAACTTTTAAAAAAATGACATGGAATAAAGAATAAAAAAAATGATATGGAAATTAATATCATCATTAAAAAATTAAATAAAATTCCACCAATCCGACGTGTCATGACAACTCAGTGCCAACTCATATGCTACGTCATCAATTGTTTTGGTTGCAGGTAAAAAAAGTATAGTGGTTTACATTGGTACACTTTTTAAAAGCATATAGCCGACACTGAGAGTTTTTGGGGTATAAAGCCTACAATGAGACAAAAAGGAAAGTATATGGCCTACTTGTAACTTAACCCCAAACAAATTTAACGGAAAAGAAAAAAAAAAACTTGAAACCATTTTCCACGCCGTGAAGCAAAAAACCACCATATTATTTACCTCTAAAAAATACCGATTAATTCTGGATTTCTGTAAATGGCAGCGGCACCATCATCTCCATTGTCCAATTTATGCCAGCAGTGGCATACATGAATTTTTTTCGTTTTGTATATAAAAGTAAAACAAAAAATCCGTTTAGATTCTCGAATATTTAGTTGACTTTATGTGGTTAATTAAAAAACTGAATGTTATTTTTTCATTCCTTTTAGTTCTTCATCGTTTTGACAGTGACAGATGGTACAGCTGTCTGTAGGTGGTGATTGTCATGATGGTTCTGGTAGATGACTAGTTAACTGACAAATTTAGGGTATGCTGGGTTAGTTTATGGGCAACCTGCTGTTATCTGGACATACTTGCAGTGATTTTAAAAGTAGACATGATAATGTGTTTAACAACGTGAACTGAAAAGAGTGAACATAAGAATTAGTAGTGATGAAGATAAGTGTTGACCTGGATTAGTGATTCCACTCGCCGTCTCATTCGAGTATGCATGAAACCTTCGGAACACTGTTACCAAATGCAGCAAGAAGAATATGAATTGTTGATAAGAGGGTGTGCTCATGTATATTAAAATATCTCATTTCTTACACCACGTGATTTATTTTAGCTAGATAACAAATTCACTATAAGAATTGTGGCAATCAATAGAAATTAGTGAAGGGAAAATAATCACAACGGGCAATCTACAAAACGGAAACAAACATCCGTTTGACAAATACTTTCCCGACCCGTATGAAACCGTGAGGATGCTAACAAATAAATTATACCAAATGCAATTCAAACCAGCCCCAAATCAACAAATTAAAGGATAATTGAGCAAACACAAAGACACGAGCTTTTTACGTGGGAAAACCTCTCAAGAGTAAAAAATCACGGGACCCGTAGGCCACTTAAATTCCACTATCACCAACAAGGAGAGCAATACAATAGGTCTTCTCTAGATCAACTAGAGGCATACAACATCATCATACTCTTGAACTACAACAATCAACAAGTATATGAAAAAATCTAAAGACAAAAGAGGAAATTCGTCATCCAAAAACTGCTACTGTTTGACCGGCTGTAACTCGAGTTAGAGACCACTTGAGACGAATTCAACGGTTGAAAACCTTGGCCCAGATGTAAGGAACACGCTGTCCAAAAATGGTGAATATTCAACGGTCGGATCTCCGGAGATCGTCCGATTTGTGAGCTGCAGTCTTCAAAAACGGGAATTGGGGTTTCTCTCTTTTTCTTAATCTCTCAACTCTCCTGATAGATCAAAAATGGCTGCACACTTGGAGGTTTTAATGCCCTAAAATGCTTGACCAAGTCAACAAGCATATGGGCCTAATTTGTTGGGCTTTGGGCTTGAGCTAGCATTCCTCATATTTGGAAACCCATATAAAACCCAACAAATCTCCCCCTTTCCAATTATGAGGAAGGGATCGCCATCCCGGCGATCGAGCAACATACCTTGAGCTTCTCACTTGATAAAGCCTTCGTAAACATGTCGGAACCATTATCATCGGTATGAACTTTATCAAGTTCAAACAAACCATCTTCAAGACGTTCTCTAATCCAATGATACCGCACATCAATATGTTTTGTCCGCTTATGATACATAGAATTTCTAGCCAAATGAATCGCACTCTCATTATCACAAAGAACCACATATTTTGATTGCTTAAACCCAAGGTCTTGTAGAAATCTTTTCATCCACAAAAGTTCTTTGCACGCTTCTGTTGCTGCCATATACTCAGCCTCGGTTGTAGACAATGCAACACACTTTTGCAACCTTGATTGCCATGAAACCGCTCCCCCTGCGAAGGTCATCAAATATCCAGAAGTGGACCTCATGTTATCTTTGTTTCCTGCCATATCCGAGTCTGTATAACCAACGAGCATCGGCTCTCCTTTTCCAAACGTGATACCCAAATTAGAAGTACCTCTTAAGTATCTCAAAATCCATTTAACAGCTTCCCAATGCTTCTTACCCGGATTTGACATAAACCGACTAACACCTACCGCATGAGCTATATCAGGCCTAGTACACACCATAGCATAAATCAAGCTACCAACCGCTGAAGCATATGGAACTTTGTCCATCTCCTCAACATCCTCCTTTGAAGTAGGGCAATCTCTATCTGTTAGCTTAAAGTTGGTAGTAAGAGGGGAACTAACCACTTTAGCATTCTTCATGTTGAACCTACTAAGCACCTTTTCAATGTATTGCTCTTATGATATATGTAACGTCTTAGCATCTCTATTTCTAGAAATCCGAATGCCAAGAATATGTTTTGCTGGTCCCAAGTCTTTCATAGCAAAAGACTTGCTCAATTCTCGCTTCAACTGCGCAATTCTTTTAATATTTTTACCAACAATCAACATATCATCAACGTATAACAACAATATGATGAAATCATCATCACCAAACCTCTGAAAGAAAACACAATGATCTGAAGTTGTCTTTCGGTAGCCTTGCTTTCCTATAACCGACTCAAACTTCTTATACCACTGTCTCGGTACTTGCTTCAACCCATATAGACTTTTCTGAAGTCTACAAACATAATTTTCTTTACCCTTAACCCGAAAACCTTCAGGTTGCATCATGTAGATTTCCTTATCCAAATCACCGTGAAGAAAAGCAGTCTTGACATCCATCTGTTCAACCTCAAGATCAAGACTAGCAGCTAACCCAAGAACCACTCGAATAGATCCCATCTTCACGACCGGAGAGAGAATCCCATCAAAATCAATACCCTTTTTCTGGCTGAATCCTTTAACGACTAACCTAACTTTGTACCTTGGTTGTGAAGTAAGCTTATCTGTCTTCACTTTGAATACCCATTTGTTTCTCAAAGCTCTTTTGCCTTTAGGTAACTTCACCAGGTCATAAGTATTGTTCTCATACAAAGAATTCATCTCATCTTGCATAGCTTCACCCCACTCTTTCTTATGCTCATCTTTCATTGCTTCTGAATAACATTCTGGCTCTCCCCCATCAGTAACTAATACATACTCATCAGCAGAATATTTAACAGAAGGATGACGATCTCGGGTAGACCGCCTAAGTGGGACAAATGGGGGCACATCTGGTACTGGAATCTCTACATGCTCCGGAGCATCACCAACATCAGTACCATGTTCATCATTCTGAACATCATCTCCAACATGTTGTGTAGTAACTGGATCCAAATCAACAAGATCAGTACTAGGTTGAGGAACTGAATCTGTCTTCTCAACATCTTTTAACATCTGATCTTCTGTAAAAACAACATCTCGGCTTCGTACAAGATTCTTCTGAACTGGATCATATAACCTGTACCCAAAATCATCTTCACCATAGCCGAGGAATACACATGGCTTAGTCTTCATATCAAGCTTTGACCTCTCATCTTTGGGAACATGAACAAAAGCTTTACATCCAAAAACTCGTAAATGACGGTAAGAAACATCTTTGCCGCTCCAAACCCTGTTAGGAACATCAAAATGCAAAGGAACACAAGGGGTTAGATTAATAATATGAACTGCCGTATTTAAAGCCTCACCCCAAAAGGAATCGGACAACCCTGCATGTGAAAGCAAACATCTAACTCTCTCAACCAAAGTTCCGTTCATCCTCTCTGCTAAGCCATTCAACCGAGGTGTCTTTGGTGGAGTCTTTTGATGCCGAATACCATTCTCCTTACAATAAGCATCAAATCTGCCAATGTATTCACCGCCATTATCAGTCCGAATACACTTGAGTTTCTTCCCCGTTTGCCTTTCAACTAGTGTATGAAATTCCTTAAACTTTTCAAATACTTGATCCTTTGACTTTAAGGTATAAACACACACCTTCCTGGAATGATCATCGATGAATGTAACAAAGTAGGAACATCCACCAAGTGTCCTAGTCTTCATAGGCCCACAAACATCCGAATGAACTAGATCAAGTATGTTCTCCATTCGAAAAGGAGAATGACTCTTAAACGCAACTCTGGTCTGTTTCCCTGCCAAACAGTGAGAACACTTACTCAAATCAATACCACTAACACCCGACAACACATTCTTCTTGAACAAGATAGACATCCCCTTTTCACTCATGTGGCCAAGTCTTTTATGCCACAACTCAGTAGAATCAACATTGTCCACTGCGTTAACAATGTTCTGGATGATCTTCGGACGCGTGATGTATAATCTTGAGTCTTTCTTGCCTCTTCCCACTATCATAGAACCAAGAGTTAGTTTCCAAATACCATTACCAAAACCGTTATAATAACCATCATCATCAAGAATGCCTGTTGAAATAACATTAAGTCTCATATCCAGAACATGTTTTACATTATGCAAAACTAACTTCATTCCCGTGTCAAATTTCAAACAAACATCTCCAATACCAACGATCTTTGATAACCCGGCATTACCCATCCTAGCAAATCCATAGTCACCTGGAGTGTAAGATGAGAAGTGATCTCTACAAATTGCAACATGACATGTAGCACAACTATCAACAATCCAACTCGTGTCATCATGAGTAAGATTGATCATATCATAATCAATACAAACAAAGAACTCATCTGTGATAGCGTTAACTTCAACCTTATCATCATCACCACCATCACTTTTCTTTTGTTTATTCTTGTCATATGCCCTTTTCTTCTTATTCTTCAACTTTGGACAATACCACTTTGTGTGCCCCTTTTCATGACAATTATAACACTCAACATTAGCAAATTTGCCTTTGCGTGAGCTGCTACGATGATTGCCTCTTTTACCCTGACCTCTACTATGACTTCTCCCCCGCATTTCTGTGACCAAGATATCTGACTGTGAAGAGGAACCTTGTGACTTTCTTCTCATCTCTTCATTCAAAATACTACCCTTAGCCAATTCCATGGTGATAGTATCATTCGGTGCAGAGTTGGACAAAGATGTCCTAAAAGTCTCCCAAGAGTCCGGTAATGTACCAAGTAACCAGAGACCCTGAATCTCATCCTCAAACTTGATACCCATACCTGCAAGCTGATTTATAATACCCTGATATGCATTTAGGTGATCTGTAATAGGAGTCCCATCATGATACTTCAAAGCCATCATCTGCTTAATTAAGGGAAACTTGTTATTCCCAGTCTTTCGTTCATATAACTGCTCAAGCTTTTTCCATAAGGCTTTAGCATCATTCTCCCCGCTAATATGGTTCACAACATTATCATCAACCCACTGCCGAATATACCCACATACCTGTCTATGCAAAATTTTCCATTGAGCTTCAGACTTACCATCAGGCATACCCTCAGTAAAAACAGGTAAATAATAATCTTTCACATAAAGAAGATCCTCCATTTTACCTTTCCAAACATGATAATTTAAACCATTTAAACTAATCATTTTACTTGTATTAGCTTCCATCTTTCACACAAGTCAAATCAAATAACCTGGCTCTTGATACCAATTTGAAGGGAAAATAATCACAACGGGCAATCTACAAAACGGAAACAAACATCCGTTTGACAAATACTTTCCCGACCCGTATGAAACCGTGAGGATGCTAACAAATAAATTATACCAAATGCAATTCAAACCAGCCCCAAATCAACAAATTAAAGGATAATTGAGCAAACACAAAGACACGAGCTTTTTACGTGGAAAAACCTCTCAAAATCGAGAGTAAAAAACCACGGGACCCGTAGGCCACTTAAATTCCACTATCACCAACAAGGAGAGCAATACAATAGGTCTTCTCTAGATCAACTAGAGGCATACAACATCATCATACTCTTGAACTACAACAATCAACAAGTATATGAAAAAATCTATAGACAAAAGAGGAAATTCGTCACCCAAAAACTGCTACTGTTTGACCGGCTGTAACTCGAGTTAGAGACCACTACCTTGGCCCAGATGTAAGGAACACGCTGTCCAAAAATGGTGAATATTCAACGGTCGGATCTCCGGGGATCGTCCGATTTGTGAGCTGCAGTCTTCAAAAACGGGAATTGGGGTTTCTCTCTTTTTCTTAATCTCTCAACTCTCTTGATAGATCAAAAATGGCTGCACACTTGAAGGTTTTAATGCCCTAAAATGCTTGACCAAGTCAACAAGCATATGGGCCTAATTTGTTGGGCTTTGGGCTTGGGCTAGCATTCCTCATATTTGGAAACCCATATAAAACCCAACAATTAGTAGGAACTGAAAAAAGTATTTTGGGTCACCCTCATCAATGAACCTAATAGTAGAAAGAATTCTTTTTTCTTAACACAATTTTATATAATGTTTTCTAGCTTAGCTTCAATAATAAATGAGCTATCAGAAGATATAATGTTTAATACTATAAGCTATCACTCTAATGATTTATTTTTGTTTAAGGAATATATAGATATGAAGATTTTATAAAGTTTTTTTTTATATAAAAAAAAAAAAACAAAGAAAATGGAGGTCTGACCTTCACATGATAGTTCACATATGCATGGAATGTTGATAAACTCCAAACAGTTTTGTCAAGTTTCTTTCCGTCTACATGGCGTGGGTAGATAACTGCATTTGTTGAAACATCAGTTACAAAAAGTTTTATACACAGCTGATGGAAAAAAAATCACTCAAAGCTTCCTTGATTACCAAATGAAACAAAACCAGCATTAGCTGACAAAGCGTGTTCAGGAGCTTCCTTGAGTTCATTAGGAGGTAAAGAAGACCACAAACATGATGGAGCATTATTAAGTCCAGCTGTACGTCTTGCTTCCACAAACTCCTGCAAACACGTACACTTGTTAAATTAGTATCAACAACTATACTGGCCCAAGAACAACTACCATCGTCCATATGGTTGGAGAAGAAATAAGATAATAAAGACTAGTAGTCATTTATGTTTTTATATGAGAAATAATATTAATATTATTACTTTCATAAAAGAAGGGTTAAAGGAGGGCCTTGAGTTGAATCAGAAGGAAATAAGACACCAGAAGAGATTATATGTGGATTTACGATAAGAAACAGAAATATTTGGAAACGAAACGAAATTTCGTTATTACTAGAGTTCACGTTTTTGTGATTTCCTTATTTCTCATTACTAATTGTACAGGACACTCTGACCACTCTAGGAGTTATGGATGTTGGGTTAATGGGTTCAATAGTGACAAGTTCACGTGTAGTATTGGAGTAATAATGACTTGGTCTAATGTTGACCGAGTTTAGTGAAGAAAATGGGTAAATGGTTACCAAAAATCAGGAGCACGTGGATTAAGTTAGTAACTATTCAGTTTTTAAGTTTAGAGTAACTATTCAGTTTTTAAGTTTAGTATGTTAGTAATATATTTTGTCTGCTTATAAATAGCAAACTAGTTGCTTTCGATTCCAACTGTAATCTCAATTTTTTCAAGTAATATACCAGAAAAATTGCCCAAATTGTGTGAGTTCTATCTTGCATTCTCTGTGTGTGTTTTGATCATACGTAGTTTTATATGAGAGACAGTCAAACCTAGAGCGTCAGGTGCAGAATCGGATCCAAGGAACTCATAACAAGCTCTTGGTGTTTTGTTTCAAGTGATGCCCGAAGACATTGTACTACAAATAGTGAATTACATTGACCCATATTAAATGTATGAAGGTCTCAAAACACGATATTTGAGAGTCGATCGGGTAAGATTGACTCAGCTTGCAACCTTAACGAGTGAACTCGAGGGTTTGCGCATGAAAGAGGGCGAAACAGTTGATGACTTTGCAACAAAAACGACCGGTTTAGCCTCAAGGGCAACAAGCCCTAGATATAAGGTTAAAGAAGTTAATTTGGTGAAAAGGTTACTTGATTCGATGCCCTATGTCCATTTAACAAATCGTTTGGCTGTTGGTAGATTGAAGTCATACCAAGAGCGCATAAAAGAAACCAAGAAGTCAGAGGACAAAACGATCAAGGGGGTGATTGTTGGGTTAACCGATTAGGAAGGCCCAAGTTCAAGCGATCATAGTATTGGAGTAATACTGACTTTGTCGTATGTTGACCGAGTTTAGTAACTTTTCTGTTTTCATGTTTGAGTATGCAACGAAGTTAATTTTTTTCTGTTATAAATAACAAGTTAGTTGCTTTCAATTCCTATTGTAATCTTAGTTTTATTCAAGTAATATTCCCAGAAAATTGCCCCAATCGTGTGATTTAGATGTTGCATATCATCCTCCTGAACTCCTCTATACACAGAAACATTATATTACCCATTTAGTTTCTTCTAAGTAGCAGTGGAAAATTAGAGCACTGTATTAGTATTACCTGTAAAAATGATGCTGCAAGAACAGTGTCGATAGAATCATTAAATCTCATAGGAAATACCACAGTCACCTTTTCTACCTGCCACAATAATTAACAAGCATAAGTAGTCAGTTGAATTTTATGTACAGTATATTACAAATAAAATCCAGAAAACTAGATTTCAAGATCAAAAACACGTATTAGCAAAACCTGGTTCTTCTAGTTTTTACTTTTAGATACCAAAGTCTTGGGAACAAAAGTGGAAACATGATACAACATTTTATAATACTTCTATACATCACGCTTTCCCTTAATAAAACATATTCAAAACCTAACAACTACACAAGTGCAAAAAATATCAATAGACGTGCACATCTTCATCTTCATGTAAGTTATCTGACTCCCACAATGGGAATTCCATCAATAGAAATGAAATTTTCAGATATTAGATGATATTGATTGATTTACATTTGTAACCATGCTCCTTAACTTTCAGGAAATAACCATTTTAGTAGCAAAAATTCAGGAGAAACAGTAAACGTTCACGAAAAAATATAAGAGGAACCATCAAAAAATCATTGGTATATTTAATTGTCATGACCCTCCTATAAATAACCTTCATTAGACATACGAAGGTGGAACCAAAATAAATTTGGGACTTCATAAGTCACCTATCCAGAAGGCATTGCCTATAAATACTAAAATACAGCAGTTGCATGTTCATTCAAGCCTTACATCAGATTATACATTACCAGGAAGTTTATTTCCTGTTTCTAATTGTGATATCTTAGCATGCATTACAAATGGTTGGCTTTACGATCTTCCAAATTTAACAATCAGGATTTTTATTTTTGCTTGAAATTCCTAGAGAGCATTTCAACTTGATACTTACAACATGATAATGATTGAAATCCACCTTGTGGCACCAAAATTCTCTCCACTTTAGTGACTTAAAATTGCATCTACTTACACACGACAATATTTAGATGGTTCTTGGTTTGTATTTGGGTTTTACAATGGGTAGAGGATTGATAGATTAACCTAACGGGAATGAAAATTCAACTCAAAACTCACCATATTTGTTGGGTTTAACAGCCTCTATTTGTAGAGGTTCGATACCCAGGCACTACCTGACTACCTATGACACTCATTCCTATACCCCCGAACCAAACACGCCCTTGGAGTGGCATAATAATCATACAAACTATCTAGAAACAAGTTGTTATCATGCACATGAACAACAGACTAAGTATGTTTGTTTAATCAATATATTAAATATTGAATATTGAGAAAGAGATATGCACCTGAGGAACAAGAAAGAATGATTCATATGGTCGATGTACAAGAGGAACAATCATTCCAGCATTGGAAAGCGTAGACCTGGACGCAAGGCGCTTCAAAATTACTCGTAAAGGGGCACCCATTACTACCTCTCTAATACATGCAATCTTTACCAAGACAGCTTGTTTATTTTCTGCACCATCAACAAGTAACAATGTCATATTACAACTAGCAGATGTAATCAACGAAAACGATCATACTGATTCGTGATAATACATATATGTGATAATATTATATGGAATACACAATATGAGCATTACTATCCAATAACGATCATACTGATTCGTGATAATACATATATCAGTGTTGCAAAACTCGGCCGACTCGGCCGAGTACTCGGGGAGAAATCGGCAGATCGGAGGAAACGAGAAATCGGCCACAAACTCGGTCAAAACTCGGTCAACGCCGGTCAAACCTGCAACATTTTCAATTTTTTTTTTCCTCACCTTTTTCATAATTTGAAGTTATTTGTTAGAATTTGAGTTAAGGAAGAAAGAGTTAAAAATATAAATAAATGGGATGAGAATAATATATATGAGCTGTATAAGTTAATAAATAATATTATAAACTTAAAAATTTATAAAATATACCCAAAAAAAAAAAAGTCAACGAAAGTCAACATCCGAGTTCTCCCCGAGTTCTCCCCGAGTCGCCTAGAACTCCTCAAAAACCTCCTGACGAGTTCTCCCCGAGTCGCGAGTTTTACAACCTTGCATATATGTGCAGTACAGCATATTCCTATAATTTGACACATGTGACATAACACAACAATATATTATCTTATCACAATCTATTAATGTGCCAAATAAAATGACATTAGTGGTTTAAAAAACATAACAGGTGTCCCGTCCATTACTCATCTTTTGCATCATCCCGGAATTAAAGCATCAATAAATAGAACACTTAATCTAATAAAACAAACCTTTAATTGGCACACATTTTCTTCAATTCATATGTATATGTTTACGTTATACAACGTGAATACACCATTCAAATAGGTATGTGTCCTACTAGAAATCATAATACTAGAGGATCTTTAGTACACTTGAGGTACAAAAAAATCTTACACAATTAGTTTTACAAGATGACAAATGTACATGCTTCAATTGATCAAGACATGAGTGTAAATAAATCATGGATCTATAATGTAATTATCTTGAATTCATTTGTTTTGTAAATTTGTAAAAGGGTGATGCTAAGAAGCCAATGAATATGTGTCTAGTCAACAAGTTAGAGTAAGATAACACACGTGCCAAACTTAAAACGTACAGAGTCATCACGGACCTACTGAAACTTCTCATCAATATGTTAGTAAGCTAGTACTGGATCTTATGTGAACAAAATCCACATATCACCGTACAACACCAAATGGAAATCATCCTCAAAGTGCTCAGTACAGAACAGAAAGACTTCGTGCTAAATGGTAAAGTGGGCTACCTACTTGTAAATTATCAAAAGTGATGGGACCTCTTAAGTCACACACATGATCAGCTCCATATTGTTCTTTTATTAAAAAAGAGAAGTTAACATCAGTACATGCACAATGAAGGCCAAGGGCCACATTACATGAGCAAAACGCAAATTTCCATTCTTAGATATTACTAGTAATTGGACTGGTAACACTAGATTAGTCTATGCTTTAGAGCCCTTTGTTGTCAAACCCTTTTAACATGTGTCTTTGTATACGGCCCAATGATATATCATCAATCAAATTAGTCCTACCCAAGTAGTCAACTAAATTAGCTATCGCATCTCCTGGCTAAGAATCTATCATTGACTTGTTTGCAAAAGCAAATATGTAGTCCTTGTTTCTGTGATGTTAATCTCACAAGTCCTTTAACTTTAACATTTATGTATATATAAGGCATCTCTAATGCTGCTAACCTGCTAACATGATTACTCAGAGAATCCTACCCAAAACGTAACAATGAAGCGTAGCTAAAAGTCTAAAACAGTGAGTTTTTAGAAGAAAGAAAGAAAGAATAAGCTGATCTAAGCCATTAAAAATGCTGAAACATAACATACACATTCCAGGTAATTGGTAAAAAATGCTTTTGTGTTGATGCAAACTTCATCAGAAGTTAAAAACAGGAAGTCGTCAAACCTTCGTTTGGAGGAAGTTTGGACAAGTTAAGTTTAACTGTGAGATTAAACCCATCTCTTGGAGGGTCAAGAATCTGAACAACCGTGCCAAATGTCGCTTTAATAGCCTCAATGGCTCCAATCGGAAGGCCATTTGAGAAAACCGTCTCTGGAGGTGGAGTTGGGAGTGATACTGATAGGTGTAGGAGATGTGGGTTCTTTATTGATGCCTGCATAGATTACTATAGTCAGTGATAGACATAATTCGTTCTTAATATCCATACTGGGAAAAGAAAATGTTCTAATAATCATCATATAATTATAATTTATCATCAAAAATTAAATACCAACTATATCTCTAATACGGCCCTGCTTGCTTTACATTATTATACCAGCAAAGCATACAAGTGTGTTGAATAAACATAGCTAACCTGAATATGGTAACGAACATCATCAAATTCAACCCAATGGCAATCCAACTCGACTCCTTTAGCAATACTGAAGGACCAAGACAATGAAGATTACCAATTACTGAAATTAGTATTCGTAAGAAGTAAGAACATTATGTCACTGAAAAAACAATACTATGATATGGTATGATATGATATACTCATATGCATGTATAGGCAACACCAAGACTAATGAACTTAAGAGTGTATAATTGAAACTGAACTAAGAAGCCATAAATATCATATCTGGAAAGATTAATACTATTCAACCACGGACTGTAAAGCTGGTAATGTCATATTTGTCTCTTTTCTGTTCAATTGTATGTTTTGATGTTAAGTTGGAGATTTCAATTTACTTTTGAGCTTTCATTAGAATTCATCTCAACACATGCAAGCTTAAAATAAATCCAAATCAATATTCAAGCTAGGGTTTCAAACCGTGCAGTGTGCATAAATTATTAAATCAATTGAGAAATCGATATGAAAGAGTGTTGAGAACTAAACATTAACCTAATTATACATATATTACATTCAGATTCAGATATCACATAATTTTGATAATTTTGGATTGTAACTTACTTTTGAACGCGGTTTGTTAAGATCTGTAAGAGGTATCTTGACTGAGACTGAAGTAATATCATCGTCTAACTGTATAGCTTTGAGCACTTAGGCACATCTCCGCAACATCTATATCTATATATATATATATATATATATATATATATATATATATATATATATATATATATATATATATATATATATATATGTAATGTACGAATGTATGTAATATTTATGAAATATAAGATATAAGATAAGATGTTTGTTTCGTTTTCGTTTTGACTTTAGGCGGAGATGGAGAATCAAAAAATACCGAAAATCTTTTGGGGGCGATCAAATTGGAATTGGAATTGGAATTGGAAATGGAATTTGGAATTTGGAATTGAAATGAAAAGAAAATGGAGAATGAAATTGTATGGCTTCCAAAAAAAATTTGCTTCCAAATCCCAAATCCGGGTGGTTAAGTCGCTTTCATGTAAACTACTGATTTTTTTTTTTGAAAAATTAATCAAAATCAAAATAACCTTTATTTTCCCAAAAAAAAATTAAAATTGTATTTATGCCTCCTTATCATGCATCACGCACCGCGCACTACACATGATGCATATACATTGGTGTGTAATGCGTGGTCACCGAGTACTAAAGCAAGACAAGCTATTAGTAACACATCATGCACTAACCAACCATAAACACGCATGGTGCGCAGAGGCGAAGCCAGAATTTCAGGATAGGAGATGCTTACGCAATAAATTTTTTTTCAACATAATCACTTAATCAATAATAAACATTCTATGTACGTAATTAACGATCAATGATAACAAATCCATTCAGATACAATGACAATGTATCATTACGAACGAATGAAAACAACAACCATTTTAAAATAAAAGAACAAGTTTTTCAAAAGAAATCATCAAAAAAATATATTAGTATCTACCGACCATGCGTCATCCGTTATCTCATTGAATAACTTATAAAATAGTTATAATAATTGTATAAGTTAAATGTGTATAAAACATATACCAAAAAGTTAGTTATTTAACATTGTACCTTTAGCATTTGAAGTCGAACACGTCTACATTTTTTTGGTAACGAAATCATCTATTATCTCATCAATAGAAAGGGTTTCTACAATATCTCTCAATGTAGTAAAGAATCAAACAATATTATTGAAATGATAGACTCCAAAAGCCCTTTAAGTCTTTGTATTTCTCCTATACTTTCTTTCTAGGAGTAGTTTATTATAAAAGTTTTCTGATAAAAAAAACTAATCAAATAAAATTGAAGTAAAGAGTAATTTTAAATGAATAAAATTTGAGGGATAATTATTTTGACTTATTAAATACAGTAACCTAAATAAACCCTTAAAAAACTTGATAAACTCTGGAAAACTTGCGACGAAAAGGGGACTGCAATTTGAGCGCTAAACTCTAACCTGTACTCCGATAGTCCGATGGATTCGTCTGTAATCGGTAAGTTAATTTCTACCTCATTATTTGGTTCGATTCATTCATATAAATGTAGAAAAAAAATTTGTAATTTTTTTTCGACTTTTCTACCTTCTCTAATCTAATTCTATAAAATAAAATACCTACATTCTTTTTACCAGTTGAGCTCGTAGATTCTGCTTTAACAGTTCGATTGATTATCATTGTTATAAGTCAGTTAGCTGTTTATTTCAAACATATTCAAGTGACCCTAATTTAACCTAGATATTTGTTAAAAGCCCTAAAAATAAAGCGGCAAGTAAGAAGCACTTAGTATGTCATTCGGCATCATTCCAATATGGATCTGTTGCATCACTGTATTAAGTACACTTGTTTCATGGGTTTATGCATCTCGAAACACTCTTGCTCAAGAATATTGAATTTTGGGGCTAACTCATGTGGAACTGTCCTCGACCTACCACAACTTAAGATGTTGCAATGTTTAAGAAAGTTAAGAAAAATGATTTCCACCATCTATAAATAAGTGATGCAGAAAAATTATTCATTTTATCACATGTCATGTTAGTGACAAGTCCCTTTATAATAAAAACACAAATCAAGAGCATTAGCAATGTTAAGTACTAAGTTCTTCAACTTAGCATGTCTACTTTTCCCTAGAAATAAGTTTTCTAGTATATGCATGAGACCCCCTCTCCCATTTTTTTTGTTGTAAGGAGAATGTTGATTTCTTGATGATGATTGATGGTAAATGTTTCTAGATATAGGCATGTGCATTTTATTAGCAATGTTAACTTCTTCTATGTATGTATGTATGTTGATGATTTTGTTTTTCTATTAAATAACGCAGTCTTGTTTTTCTTGAATTCAATGGCAGATAATAATAACAACAAGAGGAGGTTTGTAACTACTCTTGAAGTGGATAGAGTTACTAACTTGCCAGAAAATCTGCTATATTCGATTTTAGAGCGGCTCCCTATTCAAGATGCTGTGAGAACACACGTTTTATCAAAAAAATGGAGGTACAAATGGACTTTAATGAGGTCCCTTGTTCTTGATAAACGTTTCTCGGAAAAGTTTTCCAAAAATGGAGCTTTTGGTCGTAATGGATTTATTAGAATCACAAACCAAATCTTTAACTTTCTCAAGGATCCTCTCTTAAAGTTACATCTCCACATACCAAACATGGCTCTTGATAGCTTTCAAGAAGTCGATCAGTGGATTTTATCTTTGTCAAGAGACGGTGTCAAAGAACTCTTCCTTACTAATTCAAACCAACCTTATCAACTTCCATTTTATTTTTTTCATTGTCTAGAACTGAGAACTCTAAACCTTGAAAATTGTATCTTTAAGCCACCACTTGAGTTTCAAGGATTTTTGCATCTCGAAACTCTCATTCTCAAGAATATTGAATTTAGGGCTAACTTACATGGAACTGTCATCGACCTACCACAACTTCAGATGTTGCAATTTTGTGAATGCACCAATGTTCTCAATTTCAATATCAAGTCTGCAAAGTTGTGGGGTTTAATGGTCTTAAATTGCCCTGATGCAACTTTGCTCTGGTTATTGCACAATAAATATGTTACTATGCTTACTATAACTTTATGCCAACCCATTCAAGGAGCTGAAAGAATCAATTTGGTCAACTTGTTAAGTAATATGCCTCGTCTTATAACTTTAATTATTGACGGGTATTTTCTCGACGTATCATTTGAATTTTAAATTCTAATTTTTAATGTTTGTTCTTCATCTTATTTCGTTTGAGCAAGAAAACTTTACCTGTCAATGTAGAGTTAGTTCTCACATCGTAAAATGTTATTTTCATCCTCACAGTTTTCTATTGCGGAAATGATTCCCAAGTGGCTTCCACACCAAGCTAATAGTTCAAGGATTCTATGTTTGATGAACTTGCAATTTGCTAATCTGGATCAACTTCAAGGTGCTTTATATATACTTCAGAATTCACCTAACTTAGAACAACTAGAGGTGATTAATATGAACCCGGTAAAGTGTGCTAAACTTTTGTTTTTGTGCGTTTCTCAATTGTTTGTGCTTATATAGTAATTTAAGGTAGGTATTTTTTTAATTTAATGGACTCTCACTTTTGATGTATTTTTAGGCTCTTGAGAACATGCATTTGGATGTGCAACCCACATTAAGTTATTTGGAAGCTACTAACTGTTTGGACCAGACATTGGATCGATTAAAAACTATTAATATCTTCCGTGTAGAAATATCAAGACCGTTGTTACTTTTTATAAAGCTTTTACTTGATCGATCTCCCACTCTTGAAAAGATATCAATTACACCGAGTCTAACTGCTGATGCTAATGAAAAATACAACTTCGCTAAGGATGTTATGCTGTTCCCACGAGCTTCCTCGAAAGCAGAGCTTCACTACTTGGATCCGTAACCATAATCCAATAATAACTTTAGTTACATTGCATTTAATTTGTTTCCTAATTATATGCGTACTAGTTATCATTTTCCTTGTTTTGTATGATGTACAATTAATACATAAAAATAGATGATCGTCTTTCGTTTTCGATTTTCTAGTCCTCTTTATATATTGCTTGATAGAATCGAGTATTGGCAAGGAATGAGATTTTGGTTCAGTAACTTGTTGGGTCGTACTTGTGAAACCAGTAGACTGACTGATTTCTGTTCAAGTGTTAGAACGGCTAGCTAGTCAGGTTGGTTAAATACAAAATGAGATCAAACGCTCCGTACATGATAGTTAAGCAACAAGAACGTTTGAAATAAATGGTTGATATGTTGATTTGTTTGATTAAAATATACACACCACATCTATAATATAAAATAGCAATGGAAGCAAATCTTGGATCTGTAATCTTGGATCTGTAGGAACATAATCCATGGAAGTGATGGTCTTTGAATAAATCTTCAAACACAGAGGTATGTAACCTTTAAGGCACCCGATCACTAGCAAAATGGTGCAACATGCTTGAAAGAGTTATTTTTATTTTGTTATTTTTGGTTATCAATTAGAGATGTATCGGGCCACGCGTTGCGTTTGTTTTTTTGTTATGATTCTAATGAAGGTACGTTGCATTAACTCTGTATACATATGCAAAAAGTTCACCAGGTGCGCATTGCGCCGTGCATCGCTTTGTTAATTCGATTACGCGAAAAATTACTAAACCGTGTTTTATACTTATTTCAGCAAGATAATGGTACTTCGGGGGATGATCATGTACATTTAACGTTATGATAATTATATTTGTATGTAAAAAATAGTCTAGGGACCTAAACCTTAAATTTAAATCTCTCATGTTTATTGCTCAAAAACAAAGGTTAGTTTGTAATGTTTGGAAGCTCCGTTTTGAATGTAATTCGTCGCGTTTCGTTCATAAAATTATTTTGAGTTTAACGGTGATGACGGGGAAACGTAATTCGGAGCGAAGAAAAGATAAATCCCGTTAAATTTTGGTAAATTTTATGTAATAGTTTTTGTATTAAATACGAAGTTGATGTGCGTAGAGGTGTATACGAAATAGCTATATTTTTACAACAAAATACTATTAAATACGATACAATTTTACACAAGTTATTTATTTATTTATAGAGTGTATATACCTAAACCTTGCTACAACACTTATAGGCAGTGTACCTAATCGTACAGTAGTGTAGTTTTTAGTAAGTCCGGTTCGTTCCACAGGGAATCTTTTAAACAAGCTTAATGCTATATTAGTTTTAACTTATAAAAATACAAATATATATATAAGTAATATTATTATTATAAAATGGGATTTTTACCGTTTAATGACCGGTTTGTCGATTTTAAAACTTTAGTCGCAGTTAAAACCTAATGTAAAATATTAATTATATAAAAGACTTAATTTAAAACGTAAAGTAAATAACGATAACGAAAGTGCGATAAAATGAAAGTGCGATAAAATAAAATTGCGATAATTAAAGAGTACCATAATTAAAAGTGCAATTAAATACAATGACAATAAATAAAAGTGCGATAATTAGAAGTGCAATTAAATATGAAAATAAAGGAATTATGCTTATTTAAACTTCCGTAATCATGATGTTTGACGTGTTGATTTTATTCCCATGGGTTAATTGTCCTTTGTCCTGGATTATTTAATATGCCCGTCTGGTTTTTGTTCATAACAGTCCATCAGTCATAAATATAAAGTGCGAGTGTCCTCGTCAAATTATCCTTATATTCGAAGTCAAATATTCCAACTAATTGGGGACTTAAACTGTAACAAGGTCTTAATACTTTGTTTAATAATTACACCACTGCGTGTAACCCAATGTTTTAATACTTTGTTTATCAATTATGCCAAGTGTCCTTGTACATAATTTCACCCTTATTTTAATAATTCCATAGACTATTAATCCATTCCCGTGTCCGGTTAAATGAACGATTATTCGTACATATAAATATCCCGCCCATCGTGTCCGATCGAGTGTATATAGTTATTTCTAGGTACGTCCAATTGTAAATCTTTACATTAAATTAAAAAACTATCATTTAGTTAAACAAATATAAAGCCCATTAATAGCCCATAGTCTAATTTCCACAAGTGTCGTTCTTTTGTCCAAACCCCAATTATGGTACAAAGCCCAATTACTCAATTTTAGTATTTTAGCCCAACATCATGATTACTTCGTTTTAAATAAGCATAATAATAACTTAGCTATGAGACATTAATTTAAAAATAACATTAACCATAACTTACAGTGATTAAAAATAGCGTAGCGTTACACGGACATAATTTCGACTTACACCCTTACAACAATCGCTAACATACCCTTATTATTAGAATTTAAAATTAAAATTAAAATTAAAATATAAATATATATATAAATACGTTGAGATAGATGAAGGAAAAAGATATGTTTTTGGTGCAGAATTCGTTGCCTTGTAATTTTTTATCTGTTGCGTCGAGCGTTGAAAGTTGACTCAGGTTCCGGATTTTCGAACGTCCTTTCGTACGATTTAATATCGTGTACTTTGCGTTTTGTGTCTTGTACTCTTGTAATTTTGAGACGTTTCTCATCAATAATTTGAACCACTTTGATTGTATTTTGTACTTTTGAGCTTTTTGGTCGTTTGCGTCTTCAATTCGTCGAATCTGTCTTTTGTCTTCACCTTTTATTATTTAAACGAATATCACTTGTAAATAGAACAATTGCAACTAAAAGCTTGTCTTTCTTGAGGGATAATGCTATGAAATATATGTTCGTTTTTAGCATTATCAAATATTCTCACACTTGAGCGTTGCTTGTCCTCAAGCAATATAGTCTTGAAATAAAAATACTAGAATCACTTCTTTATTCTTCACACTTTGTACATCAGTGATTTCTATACGGCGGTATAAACAATGGTAGTAACATTGTGGTTTACAGTCTCACATGACTATGAAAATTTAGATCCATTAAGGAAATTGGATCTTTATGAAAACATTTAATCTTTTGAAAATTAAATCTAGCTTTTACCCTAGATAAGTTTTCCAGAATAACCCTTTACTGGTGTTTGCAAATTGTTTTTGTGGGTTTGGTGGGTTTCAGATTTGAAAATTTTAGCTCAAAACTTGTGGTTTTGTGTCACCCACTTGCTAACCTTGTATTGGGAAAGCAACACGTACAGTATACTTGCTCCGTACATTACCTTTCGGTAAACTACCGTCCGGTTGTAAAGGAAAGCGTTGAACAAGCAACTGTTAAGGCAATGTCCCCTGACATGCTTTTAATTATGGTCTATAACGTGTCGGATGCAATTACTATCCTTGGTAGGAGCAATAGTAAAGCTCACCCTTATAATTTTTCTTCGGTCTGGCACAAGGTCCTGTCTTTGACCATGCTATGCAACCACCGTTCTTACGGTTGACACCTGATTTGGTTCAGGTGACCTAATGAATTCCAGGTGAATTCCTAGGATTTTACGTTCAATGGTAATGAACGCATTAAAAATAGGGTTTTCAGAAAACAAATCGGTTTGTAATTTTGATCAAAATATTTTCTCGTTCAAGCTCGAGTTTAGATATCATTGAATTCCATGAGTTTGTAATTCTCAATCTTTAAGGTCAATCTCAAGGACTGAGTAATATCAGTCTTAAAAGCTGATTTTTTATCTTTTAAGGAGATTATCCTTTTTGGAGATCTGATTCATTAGTCTTATCCAGCTAATTTGCACGGCGTCCTCCCCATTTTACAAGACAGATCCTCTCATGGTTAGGATAAGTCTGACCACTTGGCGACCCTGTTTGATGCTGAGGTCCGTGGATTTCCTGCTGATTTTAGAGATGACTTTTCTAGATTTTTCGTCAACCTACAGCTGGTCTGGACGACAACTTCCTGACCTAAGTCAAGAAGCGCGTTTCTTTTTTCGGAAGACTTTACTTTCTTTTAATGATGGAATTGATTCATCGTGTAGATCCATCTTTCTTTCAAATAAATTACAGTAAATTGGGTAAAACTGTTTAGATTAGTCTAAAGCAAAAGTATTTTCAATCATTTGTTACAAAAATATGTGACATATGTTCAAAATAACTTGGTAATTTTTCCCACACTTGGCTTTTATTTTCCTTTTTATTGTCCTCTATTTCATTTTAAATGAATTCTAACATTTTGGGTTGTTTCTCAATTTATGTCCTTTTCGAGGTAACAATAATTTCGGTATTAACACCTAGTTTTATCGTTATTGAATATGTATAAACATGATTTTGAGTTCATTTAATTGAAAATTTTTACTAGAATTGGGTAGTCAGTATATAAGACTAGGGCTGTTCTTTATTATCAGAGAGCACTAGATTCTAATACAACTACTGCGTTACTAGTATTTTTAATGGTAACCAAGTGTTTAAGCTAAAAATTTTAAAAATCCGAAAGAATTTAACCCCTTCCCACACTTAAGATCTTGCAATGCCCTCATTTGCAAGAAATCAGTAACAATTTAAATTATTGAGGGTGATTAGCGTAGAAAAATGATTAAATTTTACCAAAGTTTCCAAACATATTTGCGTTTGTTTGCTGAATGATAAATGGTGCACATCATTTTTTCATTCCGTCTTGTTGTTACATCACATTTGTTTTTCATTTTGTCGTCAAAAGTACTAGCTTTTGCTGAACTTAATACCAGTCTTTGAAAATGCGCTATTTTACTCTGTTTTATACATGAGAAAAACTACAAACATATATATACATATTTTTGAAGTTGGGTATATCACCCTACATTCAAAAATTATTAAAAATCTAATAATAAAAGTTAGAAAATAAAAACTATTAAAATATCAAAAGAAATATTAAAAGTATAAAATTACAAGTTATCAAATAAATAAAAATAAAAATAAAAGAAATCAGGGTTGATAAGGTTGGTGCCAGTATGGATCCCATTCATAGCCGTATGTACTGTAGAATGCTTGAGCTGGGTCATATGTAGGGTACGGTGGTCGGGTCTGTATAGTCCAAGGAGGAAATACGGGCATTGGAGTCGCAATGTAAGTTGCATTTATGTGTGCACGATGACTCATGATTTGGTTTTGATGATACTGCCAATCTTGAAATGCTCGTTGTCTAGCCATTTCATACTCATGATGAGCCATAAAAAGTTGCATTTCTGTCATCTCATTCCCCCCCTCTCGCGTTACCTTGCTGCTGATCTCTTTCGACCTGTGGGTGCGAGCCCTCATATGGTGCTGCAGCGTTATGTTTTTTCTTTAAAACCTTAGCACCATGATATACTTTTAAACTAATTGTATCACGGGGTTCCGGTTGAAATGTCCCGTTCTTATTGATTAAAAACGTTCCATATTAATTGATTTCGTTGCGAGGTTTTGACCTCTATATGAGACGTTTTTCAAAGACTGCATTCATTTTAAAACAAACCATAACCTTTATTTCATCAATAAAGGTTTAAAAAGCTTTACGTAGATTATCAAATAATGATAATCTAAAATATCCTGTTTACACACGACCATTACATAATGGTTTACAATACAAATATGTTACAACAAAATAAGTTTCTTGAATGCAGTTTTTACACAATATCATACAAGCATGGACTCCAAATCTCGTCCTTATTTAAGTATGCGACAGAGGAAGCTCTTAATAATCACCTGAGAATAAACATGCTTAAAACGTCAACAAAAATGTTGGTGAGTTATAGGTTTAACCTATATATATCAAATCATAATAATAGACCACAAGATTTCATATTTCAATACACATCTCATACATAGAGATAAAAGTCATTCATATGGTGAACACCTGGTAACCGACATTAACAAGATGCATATATAAGAATATCCCCATCATTCCGGGACACCCTTCGGATATGATATAAATTTCGAAGTACTAAAGCATCCGGTACTTTGGATGGGGTTTGTTAGGCCCAATAGATCTATCTTTAGGATTCGCGTCAATTAGGGTGTCTGTTCCCTAATTCTTAGATTACCAGACTTAATAAAAAGGGGCATATTCGATTTCTAATAATTCAACCATAGAATGTAGTTTCACGTACTTGTGTCTATTTTGTAAATCATTTATAAAACCTGCATGTATTCTCATCTCAAAAATATTAGATTTTAAAAGTGGGACTATAACTCACTTTCACAGATTTTTACTTCGTCGGGAAGTAAGACTTGGCCACTGGTTGATTCACAAACCTATAACAATATATACATATATATCAAAGTGTGTTCAAAATATATTTACAACACTTTTAATATATTTTTATGTTTTAAGTTTATTAAGTCAGCTGTCCTCGTTAGTAACCTACAACTAGTTGTCCACAGTTAGATGTACAGAAATAAATCGATAAATATTATCTTGAATCAATCCACGACCCAGTGTATACGTATCTCAGTATTGATCACAACTCAAACTATATATATTTTGGAATCAACCTCAACCCTGTATAGCTAACTCCAACATTCACATATAGAGTGTCTATGGTTGTTCCGAAATATATATAGATGTGTCGACATGATAGGTCGAAACATTGTATACGTGTCTATGGTATCTCAAGATTACATAATATACAATACAAGTTGATTAAGTTATGGTTGAAATAGATTTGTTACCAATTTTCACGTAGCTAAAATGAGAAAAATTATCCAATCTTGTTTTACCCATAACTTCTTCATTTTAAATCCGTTTTGAGTGAATCAAATTGCTATGGTTTCATATTGAACTCTATTTTATGAATCTAAACAGAAAAAGTATAGGTTTATAATCGGAAAAATAAGTTACAAGTCGTTTTTGTAAAGGTAGTCATTTCAGTCGAAAGAACGACGTCTAGATGACCATTTTAGAAAACATACTTCCACTTTGAGTTTAACCATAATTTTTGGATATAGTTTCATGTTCATAATAAAAATCATTTTCTCAGAATAACAACTTTTAAATCAAAGTTTATCATAGTTTTTAATTAACTAACCCAAAACAGCCCGCGGTGTTACTACGACGGCGTAAATCCGGTTTTACGGTATTTTTCGTGTTTCCAGGTTTTAAATCATTAAGTTAGCATATCATATAGATATAGAACATGTGTATAATTAATTTTAAAAGTCAAGTTAGAAGGATTAACTTTTGTTTGCGAACAAGTTTAGAATTAACTAAACTATGTTCTAGTGATTACGAGTTTAAACCTTCGAATATGATAGTTTTATATATATGAATCGAATGATGTTATGAACATCATTACTACCTCAAGTTTAGTAGGTAAACCTACTGGAAGTGACAAGAAATGATCTAGCTTCAAAGGATCTTGGATGGCTTGAAAGTTCTTGAAGTAGGATCATGACACAAAAACAAGTTCAAGTAAGATCATCACTTGAAATAAGATTGTTATAGTTATAGAAATTGAACCAAAGTTTGAATATGATTATTACCTTGTATTAGAATGATAACCTACTGTAAGAAACAAAGATTTCTTGAGGTTGGATGAACACCTTACAAGATTGGAAGTGAGCTAGCAAACTTGAAAGTATTCTTGATTTTATGAAACTAGAACTTTTGGAATTTATGAAGAACACTTAGAACTTGAAGATAGAACTTGAGAGAGATCAATTAGATGAAGAAAATTGAAGAATGAAAGTGTGTGTAGGTGTTTTTGGTCGTTGGTGTATGGATTAGATATAAAGGATATGTAATTTTGTTTTCATGTAAATAAGTCATGAATGATTACTCATATTTTTGTAATTTTATGAGATATTTCATGCTAGTTGCCAAATGATGGTTCCCACATGTGTTAGGTGACTCACATGGGCTGCTAAGAGCTGATCATTGGAGTGTATATACCAATAGTACATACATCTAAAAGCTGTGTATTGTACGAGTACGAATACGGGTGCATACGAGTAGAATTGTTGATGAAACTGAACGAGGATGTAATTGTAAGCATTTTTGTTAAGTAGAAGTATTTTGATAAGTGTATTGAAGTCTTTCAAAAGTGTATAAATACATATTAAAACACTACATGTATATACATTTTAACTGAGTCGTTAAGTCATCGTTAGTCGTTACATGTAAGTGTTGTTTTGAAACCTTTAGGTTAACGATCTTGTTAAATGTTGTTAACTCAATGTTTATAATATCAAATGAGATTTTAAATTATTATATTATCATGATATTATCATGTATGAATATCTCTTAATATGATATATATACATTAAATGTCTTTACAACGATAATCGTTACATATATGTCTCGTTTAAAAATCATTAAGTTAGTAGTCTTGTTTATACATATGTAGTTCATTGTTAATATACTTAATGATATGTTTACTTATCATAGTATCATGTTAACTATATATATATATCCATATATATGTCATCATATAGTTTTTACAAGTTTTAACGTTCGTGAATCACCGGTCAACTTGGGTGGTCAATTGTCTATATGAAACATATTTCAATTAATCAAGTCTTAACAAGTTTGATTGCTTAACATGTTGGAAACATTTAATCATGTAAATATCAATCTCAATTAATATATATAAACATGGAAAAGTTCGGGTCACTACAGTTCCTACCCGTTAAATAAATTTCGTCCCGAAATTTTAAGCTGTTGAAGGTGTTGACGAATCTTCTGGAAATAGATGCGGGTATTTCTTCTTCATCTGAATTTCACGCTCCCAGGTGAACTCGGGTCCTCTACGAGCATTCCATCGAACCTTAACAATTGGTATCTTGTTTTTCTTAAGTCTTTTAACCTCACGATCCATTATTTTGACGGGTTCTTCGATGAATTGGAGTTTTTCGTTGATTTGGATTTCATCTAACGGAATAGTGAGATCTTCTTTAGCAAAACATTTCTTCAAATTCGAGACGTGGAAAGTGTTATGTACAGCCGCGAGTTGTTGAGGTAACTCAAGTCGGTAAGCTACTGGTCCGACACAATCAATAATCTTGAATGGTCCAATATACCTTGGATTTAATTTCCCTCGTTTACCAAATCGAACAACGCCTTTCCAAGGTGCAACTTTAAGCATGACCATCTCTCCAATTTCAAATTCTATATCTTTTCTTTTAATGTCAGCGTAGCTCTTTTGTCGACTTTGGGCGGTTTTCAACCGTTGTTGAATTTGGATGATCTTCTCGGTAGTTTCTTGTATAATCTCCGGACCAGTAATCTGTCTATCCCCCACTTCACTCCAACAAATCGGAGACCTGTACTTTCTACCATAAAGTGCTTCAAATGGCGCCATCTCAATGCTTGAATGGTAGCTGTTGTTGTAGGAAAATTCTGCTAACGGTAGATGTCGATCCCAACTGTTTCCGAAATCAATAACACATGCTCGTAGCATGTCTTCAAGCGTTTGTATCGTCCTTTCACTCTGCCCATCAGTTTGTGGATGATAGGCAGTACTCATGTCTAGACGAGTTCCTAATGCTTGCTGTAATGTCTGCCAGAATCTTGAAATAAATCTGCCATCCCTATCAGAGATAATAGAGATTGGTATTCCATGTCTGGAGACGACTTCTTTCAAATACAGTCGTGCTAACTTCTCCATCTTGTCATCTTCTCTTATTGGCAGGAAGTGTGCTGATTTGGTGAGACGATCAACTATTACCCAAATAATATCAAAACCACTTGAAGTCCATGGCAATTTAGTGATGAAATCCATGGTAATATTTTCCCATTTCCATTCCGGGATTTCGGGTTGTTGAAGTAGACCTGATAGTTTCTGATGCTCAGCTTTGACCTTAGAACACATCAAACATTCTCCTACGTATTTAGCAACATCAGCTTTCATACCCGGCCACCAAAAATGTTTCTTGAGATCCTTGTACATCTTCCCCGTTCCAGGATGTATTGAGTATCTGGTTTTATGAGCTTCTCTAAGTACCATTTCTCTCATATCTCCAAATTTTGGTACCCAAATCCTTTCAGCCCTATACCGGGTTCCGTCTTCCCGAATATTAAGATGCTTCTCCGATCCTTTGGGTATTTCATCCTTTAAATTTCCCTCTTTTAAAACTCCTTGTTGCGCCTCCTTTATTTGAGTAGTAAGGTTATTATGAATCATTATATTCATAGATTTTACTCGAATGGGTTCTCTGTCCTTCCTGCTCAAGGCATCGGCTACCACATTTTCCTTCCCCGGGTGGTAACGAATCTCAAAGTCGTAATCATTCAATAATTCAATCCACCTACGCTGCCTCATATTCAGTTGTTTCTGATTAAATATGTGTTGAAGACTTTTGTGGTCGGTATATATAATACTTTTGACCCCATATAAGTAGTGCCTCCAAGTCTTTAATGCAAAAACAACCGCGCCTAATTCCAAATCATGCGTCATATAATTTTGCTCATGAATCTTCAATTGTCTAGACGCATAAGCAATTACCTTCGTTCGTTGCATTAATACACAACCGAGACCTTGCTTTGAGGCGTCACAATATATCACAAAATCATCATTCCCTTCAGGCAATGACAATATAGGTGCCGTAGTTAGCTTTTTCTTCAATAACTGAAATGCCTTCTCTTGTTCATCCTTCCATTCAAATTTCTTCCCTTTATTCGTTAATGCAGTCAAGGGTTTTGCTATTTTGGAGAAATCTTAGATGAACCTTCTGTAGTAACCAGCTAGTCCTAAAAACTGGCGTATGTGTTTCGGAGTTTTCGGGGTTTCCCACTTTTCAACAGTTTCTATCTTTGCTGGATCCACCTTAATACCTTCTTTGTTCACTATGTGACCGAGGAATTGAACTTCTTCCAACCAAAATGCACACTTTGAAAACTTAGCGTACAATTCTTCCTTCCTCAATACTTCTAACACCTTTCTCAAATGTTCACCGTGTTCTTGGTCATTCTTTGAGTAAATAAGTATGTCATCAATGAAAACAATGACAAACTTGTCAAGGTATGGTCCACACACTCGGTTCATAAGGTCCATGAACACAGCTGGTGCATTAGTTAAACCAAACGGCATGACCATAAACTCGTAATGACCGTAACGTGTTCTGAAAGCAGTCTTTGGAATATCATCTTCTTTCACCCGCATTTGATGATACCCGGAACGTAAGTCAATCTTTGAATAAACAGACGAGCCTTGTAGTTGATCAAATAAGTCGTCGATTCTCGGTAGTGGGTAGCGGTTCTTGATGGTAAGTTTGTTCAACTCTCGGTAGTCGATACACAACCTGAATGTACCATCTTTCTTCTTGACAAACAAAACAGGAGCTCCCCACGGTGATGTGCTTGGTCGAATGAAACCACGCTCTAAAAGTTCTTGTAATTGGCTTTGCCGTTCTTTCATCTCGCTGGGTGCGAGTCTGTAAGGAGCACGAGCTATTGGTGCAGCTCCTGGTACAAGATCTATTTGAAATTCAACGGATCGATGTGGGGGTAATCCCGGTAATTCTTTCGGAAATACATCGGGAAATTCTTTTGCAATGGGAACATCATTGATGCTCTTTTCTTCAGTTTGTACTTTCTCGACGTGTGCTAGAACAGCATAGCAACCTTTTCTTATTAGTTTTTGTGCCTTCAAATTACTAATAAGATGTAGCTTCGTGTTGCCCTTTTCTCTGTACACCATTAAGGGTTTTCCTTTTTCTCGTATAATGCGAATTGCATTTTTGTAACAAACGATCTCTTCTTTCACTTCTTTCAACCAGTCCATACCGATTATCACATCAAAACTCCCTAACTCTACTGGTATCAAATCAATTTAAATGTTTCGCTAACCAGTTTAATTTCTCGATTCCGACATATATTATCTGCTGAAATTAATTTACCATTTGCTAATTCGAGTAAAAATTTACTATCCAAAGACGTCAATGGACAACTTAATTTAGCAAAAAAATCTCTACTCATATAGCTTCTATCCGCACCCGAATCAAATAAAACGTAAGCAGATTTATTGTCAATAAGAAACGTACCCGTAACAAGCTCCGGGTCTTCCTGTGCCTCTTCCGCATTAATATTGAAAACTCTTCCACGACCTTGTCCATTCGTGTTCTCCTGGTTCGGGCAATTTCTAATAATGTGGCCAGGTTTTCCACATTTATAACAAACTACATTGGCATAGCTTGCTCCGACACTACTTGTTCCGCCATTACTCGTTCCGACACCATTTGTTCCTTTCGTTCTATTAACCCCTGGTCCGTAGACCTCACACTTCGCCGCGCTATGACCATTTCTTTTACACTTGTTGCAAAATTTGGTGCAGAACCCCGAGTGATACTTTTCACACCTTTGGCATAGCTGCTTCTGATTGTTGTTGTTGTTGCGGTTATTATTGTTGTTGAGATGATTGTTGTAGTTGCTGTTGCTGTTGTTGTTGTTGTTGTTGTTGTTGTTGTTGTTGGGCCGTTTGTTGTAGTTGCGATTGATGTTGCGATTGTTGGGATAATTATTGCGATTATTGTTGTAATTGCTGTTGTTGTTGTATTGGTGATTCTTATCACCGTTTTCCTCCCACTTTCTTTTGCCTTGCTTCACATTGGCCTCTTCAGCAGTCTGTTCTTTAATTCTTTCTTCAATCTGGTTCACTAGTTTGTGAGCCATTCTACATGCCTGTTGTATGGAGGCGGGCTCATGTGAACTTATATCTTCTTGGATTCTTTCCGGTAATCCTTTCACAAACGCGTCGATCTTCTCTTCCTCATCTTCGAATGCTCCCGGACACAATAGGCACAATTATGTGAATCGTCTTTCGTACGTGGTAATATCAAATCCTTAGGTTCGTAACCCTCTAAGTTCTGTCTTGAGCTTATTGACCTCGGTTCTGAGACGGTACTTCTCGTTCATCAAGTGCTTGAATGCTGACCACGGTAGTGCGTATGCATCGTCTTGTCCCACTTGCTCTAGATAGGTATTGCACCATGTTAACGCAGAACCTATGAAGGTATGTGTAGCGTACTTCACTTTGTCCTCTTCAGTACACTTACTTATGGCAAACACCGATTCGACCTTCTCGGTCCACCGTTTCAATCCGATCGGTCCTTCGGTTCCATCAAATTCCAAAGGTTTGCAGGCAGTGAATTCTTTGTAGGTGCATCCTACACGATTTCCTGTACTACTAGATCCAAGGTTATTGTTGGTATGTAGCGCAGCCTGTACTGCGGCTATGTTTGAAGCTAGAAAAGTACGAAATTCCTCTTCATTCATATTCACGGTGTGTCGAGTAGTCGGTGCCATTTCCTTCAAAATAGTCAAATGGAACAAGTTAATCATACAGAATATTAAGAGTAGTTAATAGTATTTCGTAGCATAATATGAATTCATTTATAAATGCTTTTTCTTCATATTAGCGTTTTATAAGTTTAAATTCGGGTAGTTCCTACCCGTTAAGTTCATACTTAGTAGCTAACATACAATTCAACTACTACAATTCTATATGAAAAACTGATTATAATAATATTTCGTGTTCAAACTTTTACACAATATTTTACAAACTTACAATACCGCTTATTTTACATATAGCATGAAATATAGCACACAATAAATTTGATACAAGTTGGTTTTGAAGATAATTCTAGCTAGTACACAAGTCGTTCAACAAAGGCAATAAAGACACGTAATTCATACGTCCAGAAAAAAGTCATGCATTCTGGTTTTACTAGGATTACTTCCCATCCTTGGTCTTGTGGAACATAACCGTTATGGCCGTTGATAAGACAGCATGTTGTAACGTCGTCAAAGGGACGAGGGTTACGTAATGTCCAACAGTCCCGTAACAATCTAAAAACCTCATTTCTTACCCCAATTACCGACTCCGTCACTTGTGGAAACGTTTTGTTTAATAGTTGTAGCCCGATGTTCTTGTTCTCACTTTGGTGAGAAGCGAACATTACTAATCCGTAAGCATAACATGCTTCTTTATGTTGCATGTTAGCCGCTTTTTCTAAATCACGAAGTCCAATATTCGGATATATTGAGTCAAAATAATTTCTTAACCCGTTGCGTAAAATAGCATTTGGGTTCCCCGCAATATATGCGTCAAAGTAAACACATCGTAACTTATGGGTTTCCCAATGTGATATCCCCCATCTTTCAAACGAAAGTCTCTTATAAACCAAGACATTCTTGGAACGTTCTTCGAATGTCTTACAAACTGATCTCGCCTTAAATAGTTGTGCCAAGGAATTCTGACCGACTCTAGACAAAATTTCATCAATCATGTCTCCGGGTAGGTCTCTTAAAATATTGGGTTGTCTATCCATTTTGTGTTTTTAAACTGTAAAATAGACAAGAGTTAGATTCATAAAAAAAATACTTATTAATACAAGCAATTTTTACATATATCATTAAGCATTAGCACACTATATTACATATATTACACCACACAAATACAACTATCTTATTCCGACTCGCTCGTTTCTTCTTCTTCGGTTTTGGTTCGTTTTGCCAAGTTTCTAGGGATATATGATGTTCTAATAATACGAGCCGTAATTTTCCACATTGGTTTAGAAAAACCTGGTGGTTTAGAGGTTCCCGGGTCATTGTTACAACTTAAGGACTTCGGGGGTTGACGATACATATAAAGTTCATCGGGGTTGGAATTAGATTTCTCTATTTTTATGCCCTTTCCCTTATTATTTTCTTTTGCCTTTTTAAATTCAGTTGGGGTAATTTCTATAACATCATCGGAATTCTCGTCGGAATCCGATTCATCGGAGAATTGGTAATCCTCCCAATATTTTGCTTCCTTGGCGGAAACACCATTGACCATAATTAACCTTGGTCGATTGGTTGAGAATTTTCTTTTACTTAACCGTTTTATTATTTCCCCCACCGGTTCTATTTCTTCATCCGGTTCCGATTCTTCTTCCGGTTCCGATTCTTCTTCCGGTTCCGGCTCTTCTTCCGGTTCCTCTTCGGGAACTTGTGAATCAGTCCACGAATCATTTTAATTTACATTTGACTCTTCATTATTATTAGGTGAGTCAATGGGACTTGTTCTAGAGGTAGACATCTATCACATAATATCAAACGCATTAAGAGATTAATATATCACATAATATTCACATGTTAAAAATATATAGTTTCCAACAAAATTTGTTAAGCAATCATTTTTCAACTAAACACGGTCGAAGTCCAGACTCACTAATGCATCCTAACAAACTTGATAAGACACACTAATGCAAAATTCTGGTTCTCTAAGACTAACGCTCTGATACCAACTGAAATGTCCCGTTCTTATTGATTAAAAACGTTCCATATTAATTGATTTCGTTGAGAGGTTTTGACCTCTATATGAGACGTTTTTCAAAGACTGCATTCATTTTAAAACAAACCATAACCTTTATTTCATCAATAAAGGTTTAAAAAGCTTTACGTAGATTATCAAATAATGATAATCTAAAATATCCTGTTTACACACGACCATTACATAATGGTTTACAATACAAATATGTTACAACAAAATAAGTTTCTTGAATGCAGTTTTTACACAATATCATACAAGCATGGACTCCAAATCTCGTCCTTATTTAAGTATGCGACAGCGGAAGCTCTTAATAATCACCTGAGAATAAACATGCTTAAAACGTCAACAAAAATGTTGGTGAGTTATAGGTTTAACCTATATATATCAAATCATAATAATAGACCACAAGATTTCATATTTCAATACACATCCCATACATAGAGATAAAAGTCATTCATATGGTGAACACCTGGTAACCGACATTAATAAGATGCATATATAAGAATATCCCCATCATTCCGGGACACCCTTCGGATATGATATAAATTTCGAAGTACTAAAGCATCCGGTACTTTGGATGGGGTTTGTTAGGCCCAATAGATCTATCTTTAGGATTCGCGTCAATTAGGGTGTCTGTTCCCTAATTCTTAGATTACCAGACTTAATAAAAAGGGGGCATATTCGATTTCTAATAATTCAACCATAGAATGTAGTTTCACGTACTTGTGTCTAATTTGTAAATCATTTATAAAACCTGCATGTATTCTCATCCCAAAAATATTAGATTTTAAAAGTGGGACTATAACTCACTTTCACAGATTTTTACTTCGTCGGGAAGTAAGACTTGGCCACTGGTTGATTCACAAACCTATAACAATATATACATATATATCAAAGTATGTTCAAAATATATTTACAACACTTTTAATATATTTTTATGTTTTAAGTTTATTAAGTCAGCTGTCCTCGTTAGTAACCTACAACTAGTTGTCCACAGTTAGATGTACAGAAATAAATCGATAAATATTATCTTGAATCAATCCACGACCCAGTGTATACGTATCTCAGTATTGATCACAACTCAAACTATATATATTTTGGAATCAACCTCAACCCTGTATAGCTAACTCCAACATTCACATATAGAGTGTTTTAAGTTTATTAAGTCAGCTGTCCTCGTTAGTAACCTACAACTAGTTGTCCACAGTTAGATGTACAGAAATAAATCGATAAATATTATCTTGAATCAATCCACGACCCAGTGTATACGTATCTCAGTATTGATCACAACTCAAACTATATATATTTTGGAATCAACCTCAACCCTGTATAGCTAACTCCAACATTCACATATAGAGTGTCTATGGTTGTTCCGAAATATATATAGATGTGTCGACATGATAGGTCGAAACATTGTATACGTGTCTATGGTATCTCAAGATTACATAATATACAATACAAGTTGATTAAGTTATGGTTGAAATAGATTTGTTACCAATTTTCACGTAGCTAAAATGAGAAAAATTATCCAATCTTGTTTTACCCATAACTTCTTCATTTTAAATCCGTTTTGAGTGAATCAAATTGCTATGGTTTCATATTGAACTCTATTTTATGAATCTAAACAGAAAAAGTATAGGTTTATAATTGGAAAAATAAGTTACAAGTCGTTTTTGTAAAGGTAGTCATTTCAGTCGAAAGAACGACGTCTAGATGACCATTTTAGAAAACATACTTCCACTTTGAGTTTAACCATAATTTTTGGATATAGTTTCATGTTCATAATAAAAATCATTTTCTCAGAATAACAACTTTTAAATCAAAGTTTATCATAGTTTTTAATTAACTAACCCAAAACAGCCCGCGGTGTTACTACGACGGCGTAAATCCGATTTTACGGTGTTTTTCGTGTTTCCAGGTTTTAAATCATTAAGTTAGCATATCATATAGATATAGAACATGTGTATAGTTAATTTTAAAAGTCAAGTTAGAAGGATTAACTTTTTTTTGCGAACAAGTTTAGAATTAACTAAACTATGTTCTAGTGATTACGAGTTTAAACCTTCGAATAAGATAGTTTTATATATATGAATCGAATGATGTTATGAACATCATTACTACCTCAATTTTAGTAGGTAAACCTACTGGAAGTGACAAGAAATGATCTAGCTTCAAAGGATCTTGGATGGCTTGAAAGTTCTTGAAGTAGGATCATGACACAAAAACAAGTTCAAGTAAGATCATCACTTGAAATAAGATTGTTATAGTTATAGAAATTGAACCAAAGTTTGAATATGATTATTACCTTGTATTAGAATGATAACCTACTGTAAGAAACAAAGATTTCTTGAGGTTGGATGATCACCTTACAAGATTGGAAGCGAGCTAGCAAACTTGAAAGTATTCTTGATTTTATGAAACTAGAACTTTTGGAATTTATGAAGAACACTTAGAACTTGAAGATAGAACTTGAGAGAGATCAATTAGATGAATAAAATTGAAGAATGAAAGTGTTTGTAGGTGTTTTTGGTCGTTGGTGTATGGATTAGATATAAAGGATATGTAATTTTGTTTTCATGTAAATAAGTCATGAATGATTACTCATATTTTTGTAATTTTATGAGATATTTCATGCTAGTTGCCAAATGATGGTTCCCACATGTGTTAGGTGACTCACATGGGCTGCTAAGAGCTGATCATTGGAGTGTATATACCAATAGTACATACATCTAAAAGCTGTGTATTGTACGAGTACGAATACGGGTGCATACGAGTAGAATTGTTGATGAAACTGAATGAGGATGTAATTGTAAGCATTTTTATTAAGTAGAAGTATTTTGATAAGTGTATTGAAGTCTTTCAAAAGTGTATAAATACATATTAAAACACTACATGTATATACATTTTAACTGAGTCGTTAAGTCATCGTTAGTCGTTACATGTAAGTGTTGTTTTGAAACCTTTAGGTTAACGATCTTGTTAAATGTTGTTAACCCAATGTTTATAATATCAAATGAGATTTTAAATTATTATATTATCATGATATTATCATGTATGAATATCTCTTAATATGATATATATACATTAAATGTCTTTACAACGATAATCGTTACATATATGTCTCGTTTAAAAATCATTAAGTTAGTAGTCTTGTTTATACATATGTAGTTCATTGTTAATATACTTAATGATATGTTTACTTATCATAGTATCATGTTAACTATATATATATATCCATATATATGTCATCATATAGTTTTTACAAGTTTTAACGTTCGTGGATCACCGGTCAACTTGGGTGGTCAATTGTCTATATGAAACATATTTCAATTAATCAAGTCTTAACAAGTTTGATTGCTTAACATGTTGGAAACATTTAATCATGTAAATATCAATCTCAATTAATATATATAAACATGGAAAAGTTCGGGTCACTACACCGGTGCTGCAATTATTAATCCCCCCCCCCCCCCCCCCCCCCCCCCCCCGCGGATTTCTATCGACACCGAGATACTCAGCAATTAGGGTAACAAAGATACCACCTCCTATTGTCCCATTAGGCCGTATACTCTTAACTATAGCTGATAAATAATAACCCACACAATAAGGTATACTCACAGCGCTTTGTGGGTCTCGAATACACATGAGATAAAATAAATCATTCTCATTTACTTTCTCTTTGTTCTTACCTCGCTGTGTAATCGAATTTGCTAAGAACATATGGATTACTCTTAGCTCAGATCTATCAATATCAGTATAAGAGTTATCAATATCAGTATAAGAGTTATTCCCCCCACGAAATCGTGTATGCCTAGTCATTCTGCTCCATACACCATTCATATCAAAATTCTCATCAATTCTCCTACCATTAAGTATCAACCCTTGACAATCAGTAGATGCCAACTCCTCAGGCGTATATATACACAAAGCCTGAGCCATGTCTAGTAGAGACATATGGCGCATCACACCTCCTAATAAAAATCTAATAAAACTACGATCGGTTAAGGTAGATACCCGATCATTTATTTCAATACTACACAATAACTCCACACACCATTCTCTATATACACGTCTACGTATATTAAACAAACGTTCCCAATCAGTAAAAGTAGAATTACCATACCTTTGCGTAAGTACTTCTCTGATTGGACCGGCTAATCCAACTGTTTCTAATGGTTCCCAATCTATGACTCTAGGTACTTCAACAACATTAGACTGAAGGGTGTGCAAGTTCCTCTGGTATTTTGGATAATCTATCCAATGTCGATCAAACCTTAAATTAGGATGTAAATTTGCCAATTCTATATTTGAATATGGAATGTATTGATGTGGTAGTTCTTGTCTATATAGGTCATTAATCTCCTGTTCTGCTGCATTCTCAGGAGAAGCATTGTGAGCCTGAGATGCGGATGAAGATTTACCCCTTTCAGTCGATTTTCTTGAGTAACTTCTTGGTAGCATCCTTTTCAACATGATTTTAGCAAAAAATTTGATGTTTATCGGTGAAAAATCGCTAAATTGGGAGTGGTTTGTGTGTATTTTTCGCAGAAAAAAAATAAAATGGGATGGGGTGTGGAAACTGGTCTGTTCGACCAGTTTATCTGACTGGGTTTTGCACCCTCCGCGAGTGCGGATGTGGGTACCCACAAAGTACCGCGAGTGCGGTTGTTTTTTTTTTATAAAACCTTTAATAATAAAACAATTTATGGAGTAATTTAAAATTTTGTTTTCCTTTTTTATTTAGGATGAGGTTCTTTCGGTATGTTGACCTAGTCCATCCCTCGACAAAATTTTAAAATTTTGTCATTTTAAAACGTTATTTTAAAAGCAAAGATTTTTAGGTTTTTTAATGTTTTTGGCGTACTTTAAGTCAATAAGATTAAAAATAATGATAATAAAAGTTCTCGTCCCTCCCTTGGGTAGAGCAATTTCGGTTCAACGACCTAGTCTTCAACTCACGACGAATTTTAAAAATCATATTTTTAACTTAACAAAATAAAGTACATTTTTGTTTTTAAATTCACACTAAACTTAAATTTAAAAATGCATAACTTTAAAAATTCATATTAATAAAATTTAAAAATTCACACTAAACTTATATTATATTTTTGGTTTTATACATACAAACTTATATTAAAAATATTAATTTTCCAAATATTTACAAACTTAAATATATTGATTTTAAAAAGTTTAAAATATCAATTTAATATTTATATATTAATTTTAAAAACAAAGTAAAAATAAAATTAAAAATCTTTTTGGCTTTTATCCCACTTTAATCAATCAAATATTATCAAAAATATGCGCCCCTCTTTTCGGTAAAGTAATTTTGGTTTCATAACCTAGTTTAACTCATGACGAATTTTTGAAATATTTTGGGTTGATTGATTAAAGATATTTATACCTTAAGAATAAACGGTAAATTTCGCAGTGATGTAATAAATTTTTGTATGATATCAATAATTTCGGTCGCAAGACCTAATTTTATCGAATACCAATTTAATACTTTATAGCGAACGATTTAACGTTTATTATCAAAAGGTAAAAATAAAAATAAAAATAAAAACTGTACATACTTACCTGTGAAATAGATTT